>NC_134734.1:1605357-1926428 GCF_049634645.1 Pelodiscus sinensis
GGCTATGTCTAGACTGGAGGGGGGTTTGGGATACCAGCCGTTTCTTTTTTTGGTGGAAGAGCTGACGCGCTCTTTCAGGGAGCTCTGTCTACCTCCTTCTACAAGGAAAAAGGGCTCCTCCAACAGAGGAGGCTTTTCTGCCATTTGGCCGTGTATACATGAAGCCAATTGGATAAAGCTACACAAATTATGGAGAGCAATTTGCGTAGCTTTTTCTGAGAAAAGGATATAGCGTAGACCTAGCCTAGCTCAGCCTAATTGCAGTTTGTCTCAGCCCTGCAGCTCACCCCACACTGATCACTGGGGCTATCTTGGTCCGTATCACTGCTGCTAGGCACCGAGTAATTACCTCCAGCCCTGCAGCAGAGCATCACGTCTCCCCCTGGGCAGTTGTATCCTCCCCTCTTCCAGCCTCCTGTTCCCATAAGTTCTGGCTTTTCACCCCTCCTCTCCCTCGAGGAATCCAAGCTGAGCTCCAGTTATTTACTAATCATTATTCTAGCACCATGAATCTAAGTCAAACCCTTTCTCTCAATCACAGCCCCTTGGACCAAGCCTCTGCCTGCGCTACCTTCCAAGGACATGCTCCAATAGGCCTTTAAACCCTCTATGACAAATACCGGTTGGACAAAACTTCCTGTCCAAAGCATTTTCAGTGATTAGTATCCTGACAGACCCAGGGCAGCCAGCTACAATAGTGCGGTGGGGCGCAGACAGACCAGCAGTTTCTGTTTCCTGAATAAACTGCCAGAGACTCCCACCATGTAATCAAGGCAGGCAACTAAAGCTAATTAAGAGCTTGCCTGGAGCAGCAGGCTAATCAGACCCCTGCAATCATTTAAGGCCTGCTGGGCTACTTTAAAAGGTTTCCCCTCTGGTGAGGGAGAGAGAAGGAGAAGAGCGAAGGACTGAGAGGAGGAAGTGTGTTGCCAGAGCACTGAGATAGGACAGAGTGTCTGGGCGGAAGCAGGCATGAGTCACCCAAGAACCCGGGGGAAGGTACTAGGGGAGCATTTGGGGAAGTGGCCCAGAGAAAATGCTGCTAGACTGGGACTAGAGGAAAAACCCATCTGTGGCTGCTACCTGGGGTCCCTGGGCTGGAAACCAGAGCAGTGGGTGGTCCTGCGTCCCCCCTTCCCCCAAACCCACTAAAATGCCTGCCCCTGGAAAAGGAGGCCAGGATTATGGAGGGGTTTCACCCCAATCCTTTGACTTTGCCAGTGACACTGGCAACTAGAAAAGATACGAGGCAGGGAGCAGAGTCACAGTGAGCCCCCGAGGTAAGTAACCAGCTAGAGCAGGGGTCACCAACCAGTCCATTGGAATCTACAGGTAGATCTGGGAGCCCCTGACAGGGGATCCTGACTAGTTTGGCCAAGAGGCCGTCAAGTGCCGGCACTTCAGCTGCCCTTCCCCCCACAGCTGCACATCTCCTGTCCTCTGCCTTGGAGCTGCCCCTCCCTGCCCTGCACAGCAAGCAGGAGGCTCCACAGGGGGAGGGGCAGCTCCAGGCAGAGGACATCTCACAGAACGGAGGAGGGGGCACAACAGGGCTTGGGATGGAGTTTGCTGCCGCTTTTGAGCGTGGTATAGAGACAGGGCAGGGGGGATCCTGCTGTAGCCCCACTGCACCCCCTCCACATTCCAAACCCCTGCCCCAGCCCTGAGACCCTTGGATGCAAACTCCCTCCCAGAGCCTGTACCCTGAACCCCTCCTGCACCCAAACTCCTGCTCCAGGCTCAGCTCAGAGACCTTCAAACTCCCAATCCTTAGCCCAAGACCAGAGCCTGCGTCTCACACTCACCATGGCTCCTTTGTTGGGTGCCCTCTGGAAACTCTCCAGCACTTGTTTCTGGTCAGTCACGTACAGCTGGTACCCGCCGGGCTGCATGTAAACCCCCTCGCTGAGCTTCCTCTCCACGTCGGCTGAGAGCTGGGAGAGCAGGGCCCGGCAGGTCTCCTGGGACGCGGTTTGGTTCCTGCTCTGCACAGCGCTGTAATGTTCATTTATCGCCGTCTGGGGAGTGACAGGGAGAGAGCGGTGAGTGGGGGGGGGCTGCATTTCTGCACTGCCCAGAGTTCTAATGCCCGTGTGCTCAGGAGACGTCCCCCCCTCGGCAGTGGAAGCCCAGGGCCCAGCGTCTGACCCGGGGCCGGGCAGTGTCCGGGTGGAGCTGGCCTGGGTGATTTACTGATGTCAGTGGCGTTTAGAAACAGAACGTCCCCGGGGACCTGTCCCTCCCGCCCAACCCTCGCTGGGACCGTCCGTGGGAATTCGGTGCCAACCCGCTGAAACATTTGAAAATCCCACTGAGCCCTGAGCTGCCGCCGGGCACCCGACCCTGTGAGCTCTCAGGCCCTTTGGCGCTTGGTGCGACTCAGCCAGAGTCCCAAGAGGGGACGTGTCCCGACCGGCTGGGAGACTCGCTGCTCTGGGCTCAGCAGGGAGCTGCTGCTGTCGCTGAGGGAGATGTGCCCCCACCCCCCCAGCAAGCTCCGTGTGAAGAGCCCTGAGCCCCGGGCTGGGCGTATTAGGCAGCTGCGGGACCGCGCTACCGCACAGCTTAGAGGGGACTTGGCTCCTAGGCACAGGGCTGCCCCGTGGTTCTGTGTGGACACAGCGATGGGCCAAGCAGGCTTCTGGTCCAGGAGGGGGCTACCCAGGTGCCACTGTGACATCCCCAGGAGAGGAGCCCAGGTATGTACAGCAGGGAGACTCCACCTTTTCCTTTCTGAGTCCCCCTCCCCCAACATGCCCAGCCTGCTTGTGACACCACAACTGGGCCTCGCCGAGGGGTGAAAGGCCAGAGCCTGCGATGGGGTAGCAAGCAGGGCACCTCGCTGGGGCTCCACGCCATGGGGGAGGGGCACAAAATAAGTTACTTGGGATTCAGCTTCAGCCCCAGGCCCCGTGAGTCTAACACCAGCCTGGTTCTCGGGTCTATTGGGCCACCCCCTGAAACCTGCTTATGGCCCCACAGTGGGCCCCAGCCCCTGGCTGAGGAGCAGCGATGTACAGCACCTGGCACAGGGGGCCCTGGTCTGTGACGGGAACAGCAAAGCAAGAACACAAATACATAACGCAGAACAATTAATAGAACATTGCGGCTAATGAAATACATTGAAAAACAGCAGCCATCTTGGCTAACTTGGGGTATGTCTACACTACAGCATTAATTCGAGTTAAGCTAATTCGAATTAATGCATCTATACACAAAATCTATTTCGAAATAGCATGTCCACACTGAGTGGACCCTGAACCGAAGGTAAGGCTGGCCGGAACCAGTGCAGGCAGGGCATCAGGTTAGGACCTAGTGCGTGAGGCTAACTGAGCTCTGTGCTTAAAGGGATCCAACCCGCACCCCAGACAGACAGTTCTCAGGGTTCCCCGCTTGCTTGTCTACCTCGATGAGGGACAGCAAAGCAGTCCTGGCTTGGAGTGCCCTGAGTGCCCGCACTTGGGACACCACAGCACTCGGCCACATGGAGCCAGAGCGGCTCCTGGGCATGCCGGTGCGTTTCGTGGGGTTGTTGCCATCAGCCCGGCTGCACTTGCTGCAGGCTGCCATCCGAGGGGTCCATCGGGGGGCTGTCAGGATCCAGGAGGCCCTGTGGAAGAGCATCTACCCCAAGGAGCCCTCAGAGCCACCCTGGTCCTCCATACCGGGGGATCGTGCCCCATTCCTCCCTCACATCCTTCCACTTACCTCTCGCTAGACCCCCTGATATCAAAGAAATGCTCAGGGCCCAGGATTGGGGATCTCGCTGGACCAACTTGACTTTCATGCAAACCTGCTCCTGGGTTCACATGTGGCCTTTGGTGGCCAGGCTGGCAGCTATCCTGCCATAGACAGCAGCATTCCTCCCTCTAGTGTGGAGATCATGGACGTTGGGGGCATCCCCCCCAAACCTGAATAAATTCGATGATCTCCACCCTGGATTAGGAAGGCGTCCACCTTCTCCAGCCCCTGGCAGGCTCCTGAGAGCTGGCAGGCTGCTCCTGGGGAGTGGTGGAGGGCTGGCTGCCAGTGGCTTGCTGTCTCACGTTTTGGGACCACTGGGTCAGGGGCCCCGGTGGCCACTGCTGGCTCTGGGCTGGCAGGCTTGGAGCTGGCGCAGGCACTGTGGCCAGGGTCTACCCCTTTAATGGCGCTGGGGCTCAGGAAGAGGAGAGTAAATTTTCCTGGTTGTGCCCAGAGAGGCCACCAGGGCTCCCTGGGAAGGGCTGTTGGCCTCCTATTTCAAATTAAGTGTCTACACAGCACTTAATTCAAAATAGCTATTTTGAATTTGTCGTTACTCTTCATAGAATGAAGTTTACCAAATTCGAATTAAGCACTCCACTATTTCGAATCAATTTCGAAATAGTGGTTTGCATGTATAGATGCTATTAAAGTTAATTTGAAATAACGACTGTTATTTCAAATTAACTTTGCAGTGTAGACAGACCCTTGCAGAGTAACAAAGGTGGCTAGAGGCAAGAGGGCATCCTGTGTAAAAAGAGAAAGCCAAATCCTAATGAGAGAAAATCAAAAGGAGCAGAAACTCTAGCAGGTTAAGTCTAAGAAGATAATTGAAGATGAATATGAACATAAGAACAGCCACACTGGGTCAGACCAAAGGTCTATCCAGCCCAGTACCCAGTCTGCCGACTCTGGCCAATACCAGGTGTCCCAGAGGGAGTGAGTCAAACAGGTAATGATCAAGAGATCTCTTTCCTGCCATCCATCTCCACCCTCTGACAAACAGAGGCTGGGGACACCATTCCTTAACCAGCCTGGCTAATAGCCATTTATGGACTTAACCTCCATGAATTGATCTAGTTCTCTTTTAAACCCTGTTATAGTCCTAGCCTTCACAACCTCCTCAGGCAAGGAGTTCCACAGATTGACTATGCGCTGTGTGAAGAAGAACTTCCTTTTATTGGTTTTAAACCTGCTGGCCGGTTTCATTTGGTGGCCCCTAGTTCTTATATTATGGGAACAAGTAAATTACTTTTCCTTATTCACTTTCTCCACACCACTCATGATTTTATAGACCTCTATCATATCCTCTTTTCCTAGCTGAAAAGTCCCAGTCTCTTTAATCTCTCCTTATACGGGACCCATTCCAAATCCCTCATCATTTTAGTTTCCCTTCTCTAAACCTTTTCTAATGCCAGTATATCTTTTTTGAGATGAGGAGACCGCATCTGTACACAGTATTCCAGATGTGGGTGTAGCATGGATTTATATAAGGGCAATAAGATATTCTCCGTCTTATTCTCTGTCCCTTTTTTAATGATTCCGATCATCGTGTTTGCTTTTTTGACTGCCACTGCACACTGCGTGGACGTCTTCAGAGAACTATCCACAATGACTCTGAGATCTCTTTCCTGATTAGTTGTAGCTAAATTAGCCCCCATCATACTGTACGTATAGTTGGGGTTATTTTTTTCCAATGTGCATTACTTTACATTTATCCACATTCAATTTCATTTGCCATTTTGTTGCCCAGTCACTCAGTTTTGTGAGATCTTTTTGAAGCTTTTCAGAGTCTGCTTTGGTCTGAACTACCTTGAGCAGTTGAGTATCATCTGCAAACTTTGCCACCTCCCTGTTTACCCCTTTCTTCAGATCGTTTATGAATATGTTGAATAGGATCAGTCCGAGGACTCAGGGACTGCAGGTTTGTATAATTTTTGGTGGCACCCAGAATGGGTCTAGTCCCCTCCCCCCCATCTCCTACCTGCCCTGTAAGCCAATATATATTTTATTAAATAATGTAAAAATGGACTGGAAACTGTAAGCGTTTCACAGTTTCCCCTTATTGCACAATATTACTATTGTAAGAAAAATTATTTAATTAAGAATATCAACATTATTGATATTCTTTTGAATATGGAAACTACCAAGCACTCTTTGATCAATAACCCTTAAAAGAAAATACTTTCTAAAATTAAAACAAATATAGCCCCTTCTTTTGCAATGTCCTTCAGGCCCCCTTCTGGGAGCTGTAGGAGGTGGTTTTTCCATATATAACAGATTTTGGAACAATATTTTGTATAAAATTTATAACTCAGTCTCATAGACTCATAGACTCATAGACTCCAAGGTCAGAAGGGACCATTATGATCATCTAGTCTGACCCCCTGCACAGTGCAGGCCATCAAATCTCACCCACCCCTCCTAGAATAATCCTCTCACCTATATCTCCGATATTGAAGCCTTCAAATACTTTGAAGACCCCAAGATGCAGAGATCCTCTAGCTGTGATCTGTACCCCATGCTACAGAGGAAGGCGAAAAACCTCCAGGGCCTCTGCCAATCTACCCTGGAGGAAAATTCCTTCCCGACCCCAAATATGGCGATCAGCTAAACCCTGAGCATGTGGGCAAGACTCATCAGCCAGACACCCAGAAAGTTCCCTATAGCAACTCCTATCATCCCTCCATTGACCTATTTCCAACTGGTAATGAATGGTCAATTAGTTACCAAGATCATGTTATCTCATCAAACCATCCCCTTCATAAACCCATCTAGTTTAATCTTGAAACCAGATAGATCTTTTGCCCCCACTACTTCCCTTGGAAGGCCGTTCCAGAACCTCACTCCTCTAATGGTTAGAAACCTTCGTCTAATCTCAAGTCTAAACTTCCTACTAGCCAGCTTATATCCATTTGTTCTTGTGTCCACATTGGTATTAAACTTAAATAATTCCTCTCCCTCCCTGGTATTTATCCCTCTAATATATTTAAAAAGTGCAATCATGTCCCCCCTCAGCCTTCTTTTGGTTAAAGTAAACAAGCCAAGCTCCTTGAGTCCCCTTTCATAAGACAGGTTTTCCATTCCTCGGATCATCCCAGTTGCCCTTCTTTGTACCTGTTCCCGTTTGAATTCATCCTTCTTAAACATGGGAGACCAGAACTGCACACAGTATTCCAAATGGGGTCTCACCAATGCCTTGTATAATGGCACTAACACCTTATCCCTACTGGAAATACCTCGCCTAATACATCCCAAGATCGTATTAGCCTTTTTCACGGCCATGTCACAATGGCGTCTCATAGTCATTCTATAATCAACCAGCACTCCGAGGTCCTTCTCCTCCTCCGTTACTTCCAACTGATGTGTCCCCAGCTTATAACTAAAATCCTTATTATTAATCCCTAAATGCATAACCTTACACTTCTCACTATTAAATTTCATCCTATTGCTATCACTCCAATTTACAAGATCATCCAAATCTTCCTGTATGATATCCCGATCCTTTTCTGAATTGGCAATAGCTCCCAACTTTGTGTCATCTGCAAATTTTATTAGGACACTTCCACTTTTGGTGCCAAGATCAGCAATAAAAAGATTAAATAAAATTGGCCCCAAAACTGATCCCTGAGGAACTCCGCTAGTAACCTTCCTCCAACCTGACAGTTCACCTTTCAGTATAACCCGCTGTAGTCTCCCCTTTAACCAGTTGCTTATCCACCTCTCAACTTTCATATTAATCCCTATCTTTTCCAATTTAACCAATAATTCTCCATGTGGTACTTTATCAAATGCCTTACTAAAGTCGAGGTAGATTAGATCCATTGCATTTCCTTTATCTAAAAAATCCGTTACTTTCTCAAAAAAGGAGATCAGGTTGGTTTGGCATGATCTACCTTTTGTAAAACCATGTTGTAATTTGTCCCAATTGCCATTAGCCTCAATGTCTCTAACTACTTTCTCCTTCAAAATTTTTTCCAGGATCTTACATACTACAGATGTCAAACTAACAGGCCTATAGTTACCCGGGTCGCTTTTTTTCCTTTCTTTCTAAATCGGAACTATATTAGCAATTCTCCAGTCAAATGGTACAACCCCTGAGTTTAGAGATTTATTAAAAATGTTTGCTAATGGACTTGAAAGTTCATGTGCCAGTTCCTTTAATATTCTTGGATGAAGACCATCTGGGCCCCCCGATTTACTCCCATTAAGATGTTCAAGTTTGGCTTTCACCTCGGATATGGTAATATCTACCTCCTTATCCTCAGTCCCATTTGTTAACTTACCATTATCCCTAAGCTCTTCATTAGCCTCATTAAAGACTGAAGCAAAGTATTTGTTCAAATATTGGGCCATTCCTAGATTATCCTTAACCTCCACTCCATCCTTAGTAATTAGCGGTCCTACTTCTTCTTTTTTTGTTTTTTTCCTATTTATATGGCTATAAAACCTTTTAATATTGGTTTTAATTCCCTTTGCAAGGTCCAACTCTACCTGACTTTTAGCCTTTCTCACTTTATCCCTACATGCTCTAACCTCAATAAGGTAGCTTTCTTTACTGATCCCTCCCATTTTCCACTCCTTATATGCTTTCTGCTTTTTCTTAATCACCTCTCTGAGATGCTTGCTCATCCAGCTTGGTCTAACACACCTGCCTATAATATTTTTCCCTTTTCTAGGGATACAGGCTTCTGACAGCTTCTGCAACTTTAACTTAAAATAATTCCAGGCCTCCTCCACTTTAAGATCCATAATTTCTTTAGTCCAATCAACTTCCCTAACGAATTTCCTTAATTTACTAAAGTTAGCCCTTTTGAAATCAAAAACCCTAGTCTCACAGTTATTTTTGTTTATCCTTCCATTTAATTTAAACTGAATTAGCTCATGATCACTCGAGCCAAGGTTGTCTCCTACAACCATTTCATCTATGGAGAATATTAGTTTTAAATTTTTTTTTAATTGCAATAAATGACAAAGATTGAATGGGGTCTGAGTGCAGAGATTCTTATCTATACCTTTTTTTTTAATAAAAAACCAACAAAATTCTCCCTGAGTATAAGTTAGCTAATTTGGCATGTTTTTTCTTACATGAGAGTTTTGCTATGGCTTGTATATTGCTATCAAAGTGCACGTTAGAATCAGACTGAAATATTTATTCATTTTTTCTTTGTTCATTGTTTCACTTCTCATAAATACTTTGACCTCCCATCTTTCTGCTGTTGGGTGAATTATATTATCTACAGCATCTGAAGTCATGGTCCTGGAGCATGTGAAACCAGTATGTAGGGCCTTTTAAAGCTCAGTTACCTAGAAATATGTTTAAAAATTCCAGTTAACAAACATACATTGTGGCAACAGCCTTGATTAATTCTAACCATCTTTTTATTGCTAAACTGTATCCTCAGAGTTGTCACTTTTTAGTTAAGTGGTTAGTATGCTTGTTGCAGAGTGTAGGCTTCTGTTTTATTTGGGTGACTATCTAGTGTTTTTATCCAAGAGATAAATGTGACAGACAATAGCAACTCCAGATGTTCTCATATTTCAGGTATTGTTACCTGCAGAATGTATGTAACAATACCTGAAATATGTTAGGATGGGTGTTTTTGGATATGTAATATGTTCTGACAGTTATACTGTGTATATTTGCCCATTGTAACCATGAAAAATTGCTCTTTTGAGACTACTATTCTAATCAAGCTTAAAAGATCCATAATTTTGGCCCACGAGGAACTGAATGCAGTCAGTTAAGATAAACTTATTTGCATGTATACTCCATTACATGGTTTCTTGGGTCTGGAAGAAAAAATGAGATGCAACATTTTCAGTAATCATGAGGCCTCTGTTTTAACAATAACAATTAGCTGATTCCTGCTCCCTGGAAATCTAATCAATTGTGCTCAATTAATGGGTTTAAATCAAAATAATTTGGAGTCATCAGCAGATTTACTCTATGTAGACATTCATTTAACTAAGCAGGACTTGGTCCTGTATTTATATTTAAGGATTATTTTTATAAATTAGAATTGATATTTGCACAGAGTTTAAGAAGGCAGGGTTGTTTAATTAGTAATTAAGATCTCAAACATTACCAAAAACATTTCTCTTAACCTGCAGGTACAGGTTGGACCTCCCTGGTCCGGCACCCCTGGACTTGATTGGCCCCAAACCAGGGAGTTTGCTAGGGGAGGTCAAAGAAGATCCAAGGGCACTTGGCCCAGCTCCTCTCCCAACCCCAGCTGGGTCCTCAGCTGCTGGCCCCCTGCTGTCAACCTGGCTCTGCTACTGGGATTCTCTGGTCTGGCAACATCTATGATTCTGCTGCCATAGTCCGTCCCGCCCCCCGCCTCCCCCCGCCACACACACACACATTGCTCCAACCACAGGGTTCCCAAGGATGCCAAACCATAGATGTTGCCAGACCAGTCAGTCCCAGATTAGAAAGGTTCAACCTACGGTCGGTTTTTTACTTTTGCATAATTTGAAGATCAAAATTTACAGAATTAATGTTTTAATGACTCCTCATGATCATAGTATGCACTGTATTCTAAACCTTCAACCCCCCTTCCCATCAAAAGAAAAGTCGTATTTATTTGCCAAGTGAAAATGATAAGTCTGTAAAGTTCTTTTATCTAAACTCCTACAAGCGAATTCCTTCATAATTCACACACAAACAAAAAGACAGAATTTCCAGTCATTGCCTGCATCTTACTTGGGTTTTTAAGAAAACCTTTTTAACATATTAAGTGAATCCAGGAAAGAAATACTGTCCATAATGGACTCTTTCTATTTCTTTTTGTCCCTTGCTTTCTTTCACAGAATCTCTTTTGTTTACTAGATCTACCAAAGTTCTTTTATATAAAATAAAGTAACTTTCTTCTGTTTACAGTGACGATCTAATGTAAGATTGTCAGTGTTCTTGCGCAAATATTATGATGCTCCCATTTGGGGAAAAGCCCTCTTACGCAAATGTATTTGTGCAAGAGGGCCAGTGTAGACACCTAAAAACTGTTTTGCACAAAAAAGCCCCGATGGCGAAAATGGTGATCGGAGTTTTCTTGCGCAAAACCGCGTCTAGATTGGCACAGATGCTTTTCCGCAAAAAATGCTTTTGCGCAAAAGCATCTGTGCCAATCTAGGCGCTCTTTTCCACAAATGCTTTTAACGAAAAAACTTTTCTGTTAAAAGCATTTGCGGAAAATAATGCCAGTCTAGACGTTCCACGAGGTGTACGGGTAGTTCAGAATAGGAAGCCTAATCCGAACTACCTAGTCTGTGCCGCGTGTAGCCGTGGGCACGGAGTCCGAACTAGCCGGGATTTAACAATGGCGGCGCCTGGCAAGATGCAAATGAAGCCCAGGAAATTCAAATCCCGGGCTTCATTTGCAACTTCGGTTGCCTACATTAACCACCCTAGATCGAAGTAGGGTGGTAGTATAGACATAGCCTAATAGATTAGTAAGACATGATTTCCCTTTACAGAAACCATGTTGACTTTTGTCCAATAAATTATGTTCTTCTGTATATCTGATATACGGTGACAGGCGATCACACATTGCGGAGTATGATCATCTTCCATGGGAAGAGTTCACCCTCAGGTGGCTGATAAGGCCGATCCTGAAACAACAAGTTCTGTTACAGTGAGGACAGATGTTTCCAGGGACAGCTGGAGGCTGCTGCCCATGGCTAGAAGCCCTCCTCTTCCTCCTGAGCCTCTTCTCCTCCTCAGCTTGTCAGTGAGCAACTTCAAAATGCAGGGAGCCACCGCGTAGGACTTGTCTCCATTTTGAGCGATCCTGGGCGAGTGTCTCCCGAGCGCCAGTATCCATGTCGCTTTTCATGAAGTTCTCCTTTAGCAAGTCCTTATAGCACTTCTGTTGTCCTCCCATGTTGCGGTGTCCTTCTTTCAGCTGAGAAAACAGGACCTGTTTGGGGAGGCGATGGTCGGGCACTCGAATGTGACCAGGCCAGCGAAGTTGCTGGCGGATGCTCCTTGTCTCGATATTGGTGGTCTTTGCCTCTTCCACAACACTGATGTTCCTGCGCCTTTCTTCCCACTGGAACTTCAGTATCTTGAGGAGGCAGCGCTGGTGATGCCTCTCAAGGACTTTCAAGTGATGTCGGTAGGTTGGCCAGGTTTCAGACCCATACATTAGTGTTGGGAGAATGACAAAGTGATAGACAAGGAGTTATGTGTCTGCTCGAATGTTGTGACCTTCAAAACCCGTGTCATAAATAAGGAAAGGCCGCACTGGCACAGCTCAGACAATGTTGGATTTCTATATCGATATCTACTTTGGATGAAAGACAACTTCCCAGGTAGAGAAAATGGCCGACATTCTCCAAGGCCTCTCCATTGATTTTAAAAGATGGGGCGCATGGTACCTGTTGGGATGTTTTAGAGTTAACGGGGTCTTGGGAAGGCTTGCAGAGTTGGCAGGGTTTGGTCTGACCAGGCCTGTAAAACTTTCTTCGCTAGATAATAAGCCTGTTTTCCACTTTGCATGAGGCCCATTTTTTCCCTCCTTGCTGCTTGTAGGAAAGATCAATAAGGCCTGCGTTATACAAAGTGTAACAGTTAACTTGAACTAAGGACTTAGTTCGAATTAACTTTTGACTGCTGCGTGTAGCTGTGGGCAGTTAGTTTGGACTAAGGGGATTTAAAACTGGCTCCTGGATGGGAAGATGCAAATAAAGCCTGGAATAATTAAATCCCGGGCTTCATTTGCAACTAAGAATGCCTACATTAGCCTCCCTAGTTCGAGCTAGCGGGCTAGTGTAGACATAGCCTGATGGACTAACTGTGTTTGTTGTTGCCATGCCTGGAGTCAGGGCCTGGAGTCAGGGCCTGGCCAGGCCACATGAACTGACTGTGGTTGTTATTGCCACGCCCTGAACCCGTGCCTGGCCTGTCTACAGCCTGACTTCGTTTGCTTGCGGCCGCACCCTGAACAAGGGGCCTGGCCACTCCCTATAAACTGTGCTTGATGTTGCCTCACCCCGAACCAGGGACTGGTGGTTGTATTGACTGTGTTTACTGCCTCTCCTGAAGGATTAGTGACTTGGGGCTTGACTTAAAGTACCAATGCAGTGGGGCACAGTGACTGCCTACCGACCCGGAGGTGGAGGAACCAAACCGGTTACACCATGCCAAGCTGCTCCATAAAAAGCCTTAATGATGCTAAAGAAACCACATGCATTATGGGTATCCATGAATTGTTGGAGTTCTTGCACTTTCTCAGTCCCTCATTTGTTCTTGAGTTCCCCGCCTTCACCTTAGCATGGGCTTCTCTCTTGGTCTTGCAATTCATATAATTCCTCCAAGCACAAAATGCCATGCTTTTCTCATTGATGAGCTGCTTAATTTCAACATCGTCCTCATCAGACGAGTCCTGAAGCTGTCTGGTGCGGCAGCTAACAGTTTCCTCACAGGCATTGATAATTCCTGCTTTCAGCTGGCTCCAGCGTTCTTCAGTTTCTTCAAGTGGTCATGCTTAATGGGTCCTTCAGATCTTGAATCTTCAGCTTGTGCCTGACATGCTTGTTTTGCACTTGCCAATTGACACCGGATTGTTGATTTGTGCCGGTGTTGTTTTCCCAACAACTGGAAGGTAGCTGTGCAGGACTCCTTTTGAAGTGGAGAGACTGGTGCACAACAGTCACCACAGTGTGCTTGACAGAGAGAGGGCTTGAAGCCAATGGCCTAGACCCCATGACGACTGGAGAGCTTCTGTCTACTGCAGCCTTCATCCGCCTTCCTAGCCGCTGTCACACTGCACAACAGTTTCACCTCCATTGTGCAGTTACCCCCCATCTGCTCTGCCACTGAGGATGGCTTGGACCACACTTTGCCTGGAACCTCACCCCGACTGTTCTGCTAAGGGTGACCCTAAGGCAGTGCACGACTCCAGGCAGTGTTGCTCTCGGGGGTCACTGGAACACACAAGCCTCTCCTCTCCACCCCTACAAGGTGTGATCCATGGCGAGGAGGAAGGTAATTAGAGAAGCAAGGAAAGAACCTGAAGAGCAAGTAACTAAGGACAGAGACTAGCAGATTGTTTTGCACACACAGAGGCAGGAGCTGGGCCAAACCACCGCTGGGGCCACTGGACAATCCAGGTGCTAAAGGTGCATTGACGGTGATAAGCCACCGTGGAACTGCTAAGTGAACTATTGACGAGGAGTCCTGTGGCACCTTATAGACTAACTGAAGTGTAGGAGCATAAGCTTTCGTGGGCAAAGACCCACTTCGTCAGATGCATGTAGTGGAAATTTCCAGAGGCAGGAATAAATATGCAGGCCAGAATCAGGCTGGACATGACGAGGTGGATCCAATCAGGGAGGATGAGGCCCACTTCTAGCAGCTGATCTGGAGGTGTGAATTCCAAGAGAGCAGAAGCTGCTTTGTAGTTAGCAAGAAAGACACCAACAGAACACCACTGGCCATCACCTACAGTCCCCAGCTAAAACCTCTCCAACGCATCATTAGTGATCTACAACCCATCCTGGACAATGATCCCTCGCTTTCACAGGCCTTGGGAGGTAGGTTGGTATTTGCCCACAGACAACCCGCCAACCTGAAGCATAGTCTCACCAGCAACTACACACCGCACCATAATAACTCGAACTCAGGAACCAATCCATACAACAAACCTCGGTGCCAACTCTGCCCACATATCTACACCAGCAACACCATCACAGGACCTAACCAGATCAGCCACACCATCACTGGTTCATTCACCTGCACATCTACCAACGTAATATATGCCATCATGTGCCAACAATGCCCCTCTGCTATATACATCGGCCAAACAGGACAGTCCCTACGTAAAAGAATCAATGGACACAAATCAGATATCAGGAATGGCAACATACAAAAACCTGTAGGGGAACACTTCAATCTCCCTGGACACACAATTGCAGATCTAAACGTAGCCATCCTGCAGCAAAAAAACTTCAGGACCAGACTTCAAAGAGAAACTGCTGAGCTACAGTTCATCTTCAAATTTGACACAATCAACTCTGGATTAAACAAAGACTGTGAATGGCTTGCTAACTACAAAAGCAGCTTCTAGCTGCTAGAAGTGGGCCTCCTCCTCCCTGATTGGATCCATCTTGTCATCTCCAGCCTGATTCTGGCCTGCATATTTATTCCTGCCTCTGGAAATTTCCACTACATGCATCTGACGAAGTGGGTCTTTGCCCACGAAAGCTTATGCTCCTACACTTCAGTTAGTCTATAAGGTGCCACAGGACTCCTCGCCACTTTTGCAGATTCAGACTAACACGGCTACCCCTCTGCTAAGTGAACTATTTGCATCCGTTGTCACTGCTGAGAGCGCGGGGGAGAATCCTGTCCCAGAGCCACTCGTTGTACGTGACAAATGGGAGGAATGGCCCCAGATTTAGGAGTCAATAAAGGAAGTTTGGAAATATCTGCAGGAGCCGGGATCACACCCCTCACTCCCAGTGTAGACACGTGAGCCGCTTCATACCCTCTGAGCCACCTAAGCTGCACATGGCTGTGGGGAGCCCGTTAGCTGCTCATTAGGCCCTACCCGTGGAGGGGTCTCTAGGTGGCAGGAGACAGGGGGCAGAGACAGAGGAATGTCGAGAGGAGGAACAGGGTAGGGAACGTGTTGGGTTTGGAGCAGCGCGCGGAAGGGTCGGGTGCGAAGGAGACACGAAGCTCTTTGCACAGAACGTGGCAACAGGTCCTGGAAAGCTGGGGCTCTGGCCACGGGCTGCCTGGTGATTCTGGGGCCAAAGGGCTACACCCAGGAGTGGTGACTGGCAGCAAGTGGGTGACTTTACCTCGGCACCCGGCATTGGTGAGCCAGACACCGTAACACTGTGTCCAGGAGAGTGTTAAACTGGGGAAGTGTAAACACGAGCTGCACAACGCCTGGGAAGCCGGGCAAAGGCCTTGCTCTGACAGACTGCAGGGCGTTGGCTGGTTCGGCCTATCTGAAGAACCAAAGACTGAAGGGGACTTGGGAGACATCTCCACAGAGAGAGCACTGGGACACGACAGGGCTCTGCAGCACAGACAGGCAGAACAGGAATCAGAGGCTGGGAGTGAAACCGAACCGATTCCAGCCGCACCCCAGGCTCTGTCTGCGCTGAGAACGAACCAGGCCCCACACGACAGACGTCTCCCTGAGCTTAGCGCCAGGGCAGAGCGCAGTGTCGGGGGGAAGCTCCCGTCGCTGCTCCCCCATCCCTGGCACTGTTCATGGAAGAGGATTATTATGCTGATGAGGGAGCTCTCCCTGGCGGCGGCGACTGTCTACCTGTGTGCCCGGCAGAGGTGCGGCCAGCCTGCTGCAGCTCTCTGTGGGCGAGGTCTAGGGCAGCCAGTGTCATTAGCACTGAGACGCTGCCCAGGGAGTCCCAGACGGATTCTCTGTCAAATGTCTGGAGGCTGCTCTGTTGACACAAGCACCTGAACTCCGTGAAGGGGGAGCCTGGAACTCGCTGGCCTGGCCTAGGCAGGAGAGATGCTCCAAAGGCCCTTTCTGATCTTGGACTCTGACTGACGAGCTGTGGGGTGGGGAAGGCTGGGGCATGTCACCTCTGTCGCCCAACCTCCCCCTCCATGGTGCTCGGGTCTGTCCCCTACCACAGGTCCTGTCTCTGCTGACCAAGTCAGTCCCTGCCCTGCTGGAGCTTTCTCTCCCCACCCCTGCCTCTGGTTCCCAGCTCTCCGGGAGGAGGGTGCTGGATGGGAGCCCCAGGCCTGCCTGGATGGGCAGGAACCAGAGGTGATGCAGGAGCAGGGAAGGAAGTAACACTAATTAACACAAGTCAGGGAATGGGGAGAAATGGTGGGCGAAGAGGGGACTCTCTCCGTACTTGGTGGACATGGCCAGAGGGGGTGGAATGTGATTTGTAGCCAGATATGTAAAATATAAAACATTGTCCCAGCGGAGCTTTTGCTTCCCAACCACCGTGGCTCTGCTCAGAGCAATGACACATCAGTCCCATGTCTGCCAGCTGCTGCTGAGTGAGCTCTTGAGACCCTTGCGTGGGACAAAGACAGAAAATGAACATTTGTGGTGGGAACATGAAGGTGCAGATTTCTTGCCCGGGGAACGCACAGGGAGACGCTTGGAGAGTTGGTTGTGATTTGTTCGTTCCTCAAGCACTGGTGTGACAGACGCCTGGCGGCAGTATTCTCACCGATAAAACCCGCAGGGGTAGCCCATCCTGGGGGCTTTAAGGAGGCTCCCTCGGTACGTGGCAGCATCTCGCTGCACCCCAGGGTCACTGACCCCACAGTGAGTTTGGGGCCACGTTCATTGCTTTCCCGGCCAGGGACAAACGCAGCCGGATCAGCAGGAGCAAGGCTGGGCTGAATATCAGCCCCAGGGCCTGGGCTGGTGGCTTTAGTATCGGTCAGTTCAAGAGCCACCCAGGCAACTGCTATCAGAGCTGTGTACCCGTGTCTTTGTTTTGCTACCAGAGCCGGCATCCAAACACCTGGGGTCTTGTCTGGGCCAGGGCTGGGCCAAGCCCCCATGTCAATCCAGGGCCAGGTCCAAGGCAGGGGGACGTGCAGGGCCCGTACACTTACCGCCAGCTGCTCCTGGAACTTCTGATCCTCATCCTTGAAGGACTGCTGCATGAACAGCTGCAGGGCTGCCCTCTCACACGCCCCATGTGTCTCAAACAGCGCGGCCACCTCCGCCGGGAAAGTGACCTGTTCCTCCATCTGGGCGACATAAAGAGCCAGCCCCTCCCTGACCGCAGCCTCGTTCTGCTTGGCGGCAATGCTGGTCACTGCATCATCCAGGCAGGGCACCTTCCCGCTCATGATGGTCTCCACGTAGCTCTGGGCTAAGAGGCCAAACACTGGGGAACAGCAGGGGAGGGGCGTTAGGAGAATTCCCAGAGACTCCCGTGAGGGCCTGGCCCCAGCTCTGCACTGGCCCTGGGCCCTTCCCTGTCTGGCTGAGTAGCTCCCACAGACACTGGGGGGCCGATTGTTGTATCATGCAAGCAAGGTACTAACAAACTTCATCAGGACTTTATTTACCAAAAGTGAAGCCCCTTTACAAAGCTGCTGCTGCTCCCCTCTTTAGCTCTCACTCAGCCCCTTCTAATCTCCCCCCTCCTTCCTGTTTCCTGGGCTTCCAGACTCCCAACAGCCAGTGCTCCCAGTTCTAATCATTACAAGTAGCATCTAAAACACCACATTCCCTCCTCTCTTATGATGCTCTCTCAAGTATAAAATAAACATTGTTCTAACCACAGCAACAAATATGGAACAAGACACTTTACTGTTGGCAGAAATATGGCACTGAAAACACTGTCCATACTACAGAACAGTCTCTAGTCCAGACAGGTAGTCGTCTGCTCTGACGGGGTAATAATTATAGCGGCATCTAAAACACCACAGCGATGCCGGTGGCAGCTCCTGTCCCTCTGACGTCCAAGCCCAGGAGTGCGCCTGGCCCCTCAGAGCCAGCGCTGTCCCTGCGCCCTGCCCTCAGGTGCTCACAGCCCCATGGACACCCGACAGACAAGGAGCCGGCGAGGCCGTAGGGAGGGAGGAGAGGGGATGGAGCTGAGCAGGGGGGGAAGGGAGCAGAACAAAATGGCTGTGTCTACACTGGACCACTTATTCCGGAAAATCAGCCGCTTTTCCGGAATAAGCTGCGAGCTGTCTACACTGGCCCTTGAATTTCCGGAAAAGCAACGATGCTCTACTGTACAAAATCAGCCGCTATTCCAGAAAAACTATTCTGCTCCCACTCAGGCATAAGTCCTTATCCCGGAACACTGTTCTGGAAAAGGGCCAGTGTAGACAGCCCAGTAGTCTTTTCCGGAAAAAAGCCCGGATCGCGAAAATGGCGATCGGTGCTCTTTTCCGGAAAAGCGCGTCTGCATTGGCCACAGACGCTTTTCTGGAAAAAGGGCTTTTCCGGAAAAGCATCCTGCCAATGTAGACGCACCTTTTCCGGAAAAACTGAAAATGGAATAGTATTCCGTTTTAAGCAGTTCCGGAAATTCATGCCAGTGTAGACACAGCCAAGGAGTGTGAGGGAGAGGGAGGCCCTGGGCACATGGTCTGCGGGAAGCCGTTCCAGGCACGGGAGCACCATGGGAAAGACTGACGCCGAGAGTGGCTGTCATAGGAGGGCTGGGCTGGCCCCAGGGGGTGCAGGAGGAGATGAAGGATGAGAGAGAAAGGCGGGGGGGGGGGAGGAAGGTGGGTGCTGCAAGGAGCATTAGCGCTATTGCTAAGGGGCTGCTCTCGGGTCCTTCTCACTCTTCTCCCAAGTCCGAACGTGCCCAACGCTTTAACCTCCCAACAGGCCAGACTCTCCAACCCAGCGTTTCCCAAACTATGGGCTGTGGCCTGGTACCAGGCCACGGGAAAAAAATACCAGGCCTCAGCGTGGCTGCCGGGAGGGAAGCAGAACAGAGCAGGCTGTGGGGAGGGGGAAGCAGGGTTGGGGGCAGTAAGGCTGTCCCGTGGAGATCCGGGCAGGTGGGTGGGCAGGCAGGGAAGCAGGGTTGGGGGCAGCGGGGCTGTCCGGCAGAGATGGGGGGGCGGGCGGCAGAAGCAGGGTTGGGGGCAGCGGGGCTGTCCGGCAGAGATGGGGGGGGGCGGCAGAAGCAGGGTTGGGGGCAGCGGGGCTGTCCGGCAGAGATGGGGGGGGGCGGCAGAAGCAGGGTTGGGGGCAGCGGGGCTGTCCGGCAGAGATGGGGGGGTGGGCGGCAGAAGCAGGGTTGGGGGTAGCGGGGCTGTCCGGCAGAGATGGGGGGGCGGGCGGTAGAAGCAGGGTTGGGGGCAGCGGGGCTGTCCGGCAGAGATGGGGGGGGCGGCAGAAGCAGGGTTGGGGGCAGTGGGGCTGTCCGGCAGAGATGGGGGGGCGGGCGGCAGAAGCAGGGTTGGGGGCAGCGGGGCTGTCCGGCAGAGATGGGGGGGCGGGCGGCAGAAGCAGGGTTGGGGGCAGCGGGGCTGTCCGGCAGAGATGGGGGGGGGCGGCAGAAGCAGGGTTGGGGGTAGCGGGGCTGTCCGGCAGAGATGGGGGGGGGGGGGCGGAAGAAGCAGGGTTGAGGGCAGCGGGGCTGTCCGGCAGAGATGGGGGGGGGGGCGGAAGAAGCAGGGTTGAGGGCAGCGGGGCTGTCCGGCAGAGATGGGGGGGCGGGTGGCAGAAGCAGGGTTGGGGGCAGCGGGGCTGTCCGGCAGAGATGGGGGGGGGGCGGCAGAAGCAGGGTTGAGGGCAGCGGGGCTGTCCGGCAGAGATGGGGGGGCGGGTGGCAGAAGCAGGGTTGGGGGCAGCGGGGCTGTCCAGCAGAGATGGGGGGGCGGGCGGCAGAAGAAGGGTTGGGGGTAGCGGGGCTGTCCAGCAGAGATGGGGGGGGCGGTAGAAGCAGGGTTGGGGGCAGCGGGGCTGTCCGGCAGAGATGGGGGGGCGGGCGGCAGAAGCAGGGTTGGGGGTAGCGGGGCTGTCCGGCAGAGATGGGGGGGGGGCGGCAGAAGCAGGGTTGGGGGTAGCGGGGCTGTCCGGCAGAGATGGGGGGGCGGGTGGCAGAAGCAGGGTTGGGGGCAGCGGGGCTGTCCGGTAGAGATGGGGGGGCGGGCGGCAGAAGCAGGGTTGAGGGCAGCGGGGCTGTCCAGCAGAGATGGGGGGGGCGGCAGAAGCAGGGTTGAGGGCAGCGGGGCTGTCCGGCAGAGATGGGGGGGGCGGCAGAAGCAGGGTTGAGGGTAGCGGGGCTGTCCGGCAGAGATGGGGGGGCGGGCGGCAGAAGCAGGGTTGGGGGCAGCGGGGCTGTCCGGCAGAGATGGGGGGGCGGGCGGCAGAAGCAGGGTTGGGGGTAGCGGGGCTGTCCGGCAGAGATGGGGGGGCGGGCGGCAGAAGCAGGGTTGGGGGTAGCGGGGCTGTCCGGCAGAGATGGGGGGGGGGCGGCAGAAGCAGGGTTGAGGGTAGCGGGGCTGTCCGGCAGAGATGGGGGGGCGGGTGGCAGAAGCAGGGTTGGGGGCAGTGGGGCTGTCCGGCAGAGATGGGGGGGCGGGCGGCAGAAGCAGGATTGGGGGTAGCGGGGCTGTCCGGCAGAGATGGGGGGGGGGGGCAGGTGGCAGAAGCAGGGTTGGGGGCAGCGGGGCTGTCCGGCAGAGATGGGGGGCGGGCGGCAGAAGCAGGGTTGAGGGTAGCGGGGCTGTCCGGCAGAGATGGGGGGGGGGCGGTAGAAGCAGGGTTGGGGGCAGCGGGGCTGTCCTGCAGAGATGGGGGGGCGGGCGGCAGAAGCAGGGTTGAGGGTAGCGGGGCTGTCCGGCAGAGATGGGGGGGCGGGCGGCAGAAGCAGGGTTGAGGGTAGCGGGGCTGTCCGGCAGAGATGGGGGGGCGGGCGGCAGAAGCAGGGTTGGGGGTAGCGGGGCTGTCCGGCAGAGATGGGGGGGCGGGCGGCAGAAGCAGGGTTGGGGGCAGCGGGGCTGTCCTGCAGAGATGGGGGGGGTGGCAGAAGCAGGGTTGGGGGCAGTGGGGCTGTCCTGCAGAGATGGGGGGGGGCGGCAGAAGCAGGGTTGGGGGCAGCGGGGCTGTCCGGCAGAGATGGGGGGGCGGGCGGCAGAAGCAGGGTTGGGGGCAGCGGGGCTGTCCGGCAGAGATGGGGGGGCGGGCGGCAGAAGCAGGGTTGGGGGCAGTGGGGCTGTCCGGCAGAGATGGGGGGGCGGGCGGCAGAAGCAGGGTTGGGGGCAGTGGGGCTGTCCGGCAGAGATGGGGGGGCGGGTGGCAGAAGCAGGGTTGGGGGCAGCGGGGCTGTCCGGCAGAGATGGGGGGGCGGGTGGCAGAAGCGGGGTTGGGGGTAGCGGGGCTGTCCGGCAGAGATGGGGGGGCGGGCGGCAGAAGCAGGGTTGGGGGCAGCGGGGCTGTCCGGCAGAGATGGGGGGGCGGGTGGCAGAAGCAGGGTTGGGGGCAGCGGGGCTGTCCGGCAGAGATGGGGGGGCGGGTGGCAGAAGCAGGGTTGGGGGCAGCGGGGCTGTCCGGCAGAGATGGGGGGGGCGGGCGGCAGAAGCAGGGTTGGGGGCAGCGGGGCTGTCCGGCAGAGATGGGGGGGCTGGCGGCAGAAGCAGGGTTGGGGGCAGCGGGGCTGTCCGGCAGAGATGGGGGGGCGGGTGGCAGAAGCAGGGTTGGGGGCAGCGGGGCTGTCCGGCAGAGATGGGGGGGCGGGCGGCAGAAGCAGGGTTGGGGGCAGCGGGGCTGTCCGGCAGAGATGGGGGGGCGGGCGGCAGAAGCAGGGTTGGGGGCAGCGGGGCTGTCCGGCAGAGATGGGGGGGGCGGCAGAAGCAGGGTTGGGGGCAGCGGGGCTGTCCGGCAGAGATGGGGGGGCGGGCGGCAGAAGCAGGGTTGGGGGTAGCGGGGCTGTCCGGCAGAGATGGGGGGGCGGGCGGCAGAAGCAGGGTTGAGGGCAGCGGGGCTGTCCGGCAGAGATGGGGGGGGCGGCAGAAGCAGGGTTGAGGGTAGCGGGGCTGTCCGGCAGAGATGGGGGGCGGGTGGCAGAAGCAGGGTTGAGGGTAGCGGGGCTGTCCGGCAGAGATGGGGGGGCGGGCGGCAGAAGCAGGGTTGAGGGTAGCGGGGCTGTCCAGCAGAGATGGGGGGGCGGGCGGCAGAAGCAGGGTTGGGGGCAGCGGGGCTGTCCGGCAGAGATGGGGGGGGGCGGCAGAAGCAGGGTTGAGGGTAGCGGGGCTGTCCAGCAGAGATGGGGGGGCGGGTGGCAGAAGCAGGGTTGGGGGTAGCGGGGCTGTCCGGCAGAGATGGGGGGGCGGGCGGCAGAAGCAGGGTTGGGGGCAGCGGGGCTGTCCGGCAGAGATGGGGGGGCGGGCGGCAGAAGCAGGGTTGGGGGCAGCGGGGCTGTCCGGCAGAGATGGGGGGGCGGGCGGCAGAAGCAGGGTTGGGGGCAGCGGGGCTGTCCGGCAGAGATGGGGGGGCGGGCGGCAGAAGCAGGGTTGGGGGCAGCGGGGCTGTCCGGCAGAGATGGGGGGGCGGGCGGCAGAAGCAGGGTTGGGGGTAGCGGGGCTGTCCGGCAGAGATGGGGGGGCGGGCGGCAGAAGCAGGGTTGGGGGTAGCGGGGCTGTCCGGCAGAGATGGGGGGCGGGCGGCAGAAGCAGGGTTGGGGGTAGCGGGGCTGTCCAGCAGAGATGGGGGGCGGGTGGCAGAAGCAGGGTTGGGGGCAGCGGGGCTGTCCGGCAGAGATGGGGGGGGGGGGCAGGCGGCAGAAGCAGGGTTGGGGGTAGCGGGGCTGTCCGGCAGAGATGGGGGGCGGGCGGCAGAAGCAGGGTTGGGGGCAGCGGGGCTGTCCGGCAGAGATGGGGGGGGGCAGGTGGCAGAAGCAGGGTTGGGGGCAGCGGGGCTGTCCGGCAGAGATGGGGGGCGGGCGGCAGAAGCAGGGTTGGGGGTAGCGGGGCTGTCCGGCAGAGATGGGGGGCGGGCGGCAGAAGCAGGGTTGGGGGCAGCGGGGCTGTCCGGCAGAGATGGGGGGGGGCAGGTGGCAGAAGCAGGGTTGGGGGCAGCGGGGCTGTCCGGCAGAGATGGGGGGGGGGCAGGTGGCAGAAGCAGGGTTGGGGGCAGCGGGGCTGTCCGGCAGAGATGGGGGGGCGGGCGGTAGAAGCAGGGTTGGGGGCAGCGGGGCTGTCCGGCAGAGATGGGGGGGGCGGCAGAAGCAGGGTTGGGGGCAGCGGGGCTGTCCGGCAGAGATGGGGGGGCGGGTGGCAGAAGCAGGGTTGAGGGCAGCGGGGCTGTCCGGCAGAGATGGGGGGGGGGCGGGTGGCAGAAGCAGGGTTGAGGGCAGCGGGGCTGTCCGGCAGAGATGGGGGGGGGGCGGGTGGCAGAAGCAGGGTTGGGGGTAGCGGGGCTGTCCGGCAGAGATGGGGGGGCGGGTGGCAGAAGCAGGGTTGAGGGCAGCGGGGCTGTCCGGCAGAGATGGGGGGGGGCGGGTGGCAGAAGCAGGGTTGAGGGCAGCGGGGCTGTCCGGCAGAGATGGGGGGGGGGGCGGGTGGCAGAAGCAGGGTTGGGGGTAGCGGGGCTGTCCGGCAGAGATGGGGGGGGTGGCAGAAGCAGGGTTGAGGGTAGCGGGGCTGTCCGGCAGAGATGGGGGGGCGGGTGGCAGAAGCAGGGTTGAGGGTAGCGGGGCTGTCCGGCAGAGATGGGGGGGCGGGTGGCAGAAGCAGGGTTGAGGGTAGCGGGGCTGTCCGGCAGAGATGGGGGGGCGGGTGGCAGAAGCAGGGTTGGGGGCAGCGGGGCTGTCCGGCAGAGATGGGGGGGCGGGCGGCAGAAGCAGGGTTGGGGGCAGCGGGGCTGTCCGGCAGAGATGGGGGGCGGGTGGCAGAAGCAGGGTTGAGGGTAGCGGGGCTGTCCGGCAGAGATGGGGGGGCGGGCGGCAGAAGCAGGGTTGGGGGCAGCGGGGCTGTCCGGCAGAGATGGGGGGGCGGGTGGCAGAAGCAGGGTTGGGGGTAGCGGGGCTGTCCGGCAGAGATGGGGGGGCGGGCGGCAGAAGCAGGGTTGGGGGCAGCGGGGCTGTCCGGCAGAGATGGGGGGGCGGGTGGCAGAAGCAGGGTTGGGGGTAGCGGGGCTGTCCGGCAGAGATGGGGGGGCGGGCGGCAGAAGCAGGGTTGGGGGTAGCGGGGCTGTCCGGCAGAGATGGGGGGGCGGGTGGCAGAAGCAGGGTTGGGGGTAGCGGGGCTGTCCGGCAGAGATGGGGGGCGGGCGGCAGAAGCAGGGTTGGGGGCAGCGGGGCTGTCCGGCAGAGATGGGGGGGGGGGCAGGTGGCAGAAGCAGGGTTGGGGGCAGCGGGGCTGTCCGGCAGAGATGGGGGGGGGGCGGTAGAAGCAGGGTTGGGGGCAGTGGGGCTGTCCGGCAGAGATGGGGGGGCGGGCGGCAGAAGCAGGGTTGGGGGTAGCGGGGCTGTCCAGCAGAGATGGGGGGGGCGGTAGAAGCAGGGTTGGGGGCAGCGGGGCTGTCCGGCAGAGATGGGGGGGCGGGCGGCAGATGCAGGGTTGGGGGCAGTGGGGCTGTCCGGCAGAGATGGGGGGGCGGGTGGCAGAAGCAGGGTTGAGGGCAGCGGGGCTGTCCGGCAGAGATGGGGGGCGGGCGGCAGAAGCAGGGTTGGGGGTAGCGGGGCTGTCCGGCAGAGATGGGGGGCGGGCGGCAGAAGCAGGGTTGGGGGCAGCGGGGCTGTCCGGCAGAGATGGGGGGGGGGCAGGTGGCAGAAGCAGGGTTGGGGGTAGCGGGGCTGTCCGGCAGAGATGGGGGGCGGGCGGCAGAAGCAGGGTTGGGGGCAGCGGGGCTGTCCGGCAGAGATGGGGGGGGGCAGGTGGCAGAAGCAGGGTTGGGGGCAGCGGGGCTGTCCGGCAGAGATGGGGGGCGGACGGCAGAAGCAGGGTTGGGGGTAGCGGGGCTGTCCGGCAGAGATGGGGGGCGGGCGGCAGAAGCAGGGTTGGGGGCAGCGGGGCTGTCCGGCAGAGATGGGGGGGGGGCAGGTGGCAGAAGCAGGGTTGGGGGCAGCGGGGCTGTCCGGCAGAGATGGGGGGGGGGCAGGTGGCAGAAGCAGGGTTGGGGGCAGCGGGGCTGTCCGGCAGAGATGGGGGGGCGGGCGGTAGAAGCAGGGTTGGGGGCAGCGGGGCTGTCCGGCAGAGATGGGGGGGGCGGCAGAAGCAGGGTTGGGGGCAGCGGGGCTGTCCGGCAGAGATGGGGGGGCGGGTGGCAGAAGCAGGGTTGAGGGCAGCGGGGCTGTCCGGCAGAGATGGGGGGGGGGCGGGTGGCAGAAGCAGGGTTGAGGGCAGCGGGGCTGTCCGGCAGAGATGGGGGGGGGGCGGGTGGCAGAAGCAGGGTTGGGGGTAGCGGGGCTGTCCGGCAGAGATGGGGGGGCGGGTGGCAGAAGCAGGGTTGAGGGCAGCGGGGCTGTCCGGCAGAGATGGGGGGGGGCGGGTGGCAGAAGCAGGGTTGAGGGCAGCGGGGCTGTCCGGCAGAGATGGGGGGGGGGGCGGGTGGCAGAAGCAGGGTTGGGGGTAGCGGGGCTGTCCGGCAGAGATGGGGGGGGTGGCAGAAGCAGGGTTGAGGGTAGCGGGGCTGTCCGGCAGAGATGGGGGGGCGGGTGGCAGAAGCAGGGTTGAGGGTAGCGGGGCTGTCCGGCAGAGATGGGGGGGCGGGTGGCAGAAGCAGGGTTGAGGGTAGCGGGGCTGTCCGGCAGAGATGGGGGGGCGGGTGGCAGAAGCAGGGTTGGGGGCAGCGGGGCTGTCCGGCAGAGATGGGGGGGCGGGCGGCAGAAGCAGGGTTGGGGGCAGCGGGGCTGTCCGGCAGAGATGGGGGGCGGGTGGCAGAAGCAGGGTTGAGGGTAGCGGGGCTGTCCGGCAGAGATGGGGGGGCGGGCGGCAGAAGCAGGGTTGGGGGCAGCGGGGCTGTCCGGCAGAGATGGGGGGGCGGGTGGCAGAAGCAGGGTTGGGGGTAGCGGGGCTGTCCGGCAGAGATGGGGGGGCGGGCGGCAGAAGCAGGGTTGGGGGCAGCGGGGCTGTCCGGCAGAGATGGGGGGGCGGGTGGCAGAAGCAGGGTTGGGGGTAGCGGGGCTGTCCGGCAGAGATGGGGGGGCGGGCGGCAGAAGCAGGGTTGGGGGTAGCGGGGCTGTCCGGCAGAGATGGGGGGGCGGGTGGCAGAAGCAGGGTTGGGGGTA
Source organism: Pelodiscus sinensis (assembly GCF_049634645.1). Lineage (NCBI taxonomy): Eukaryota > Metazoa > Chordata > Testudines > Trionychidae > Pelodiscus > Pelodiscus sinensis. The sequence goes on from NC_134734.1 coordinate 1,631,773, forward strand.
GCGGGGCTGTCCGGCAGAGATGGGGGGCGGGCGGCAGAAGCAGGGTTGGGGGCAGCGGGGCTGTCCGGCAGAGATGGGGGGGGGGGCAGGTGGCAGAAGCAGGGTTGGGGGCAGCGGGGCTGTCCGGCAGAGATGGGGGGGGGGCGGTAGAAGCAGGGTTGGGGGCAGTGGGGCTGTCCGGCAGAGATGGGGGGGCGGGCGGCAGAAGCAGGGTTGGGGGTAGCGGGGCTGTCCAGCAGAGATGGGGGGGGCGGTAGAAGCAGGGTTGGGGGCAGCGGGGCTGTCCGGCAGAGATGGGGGGCGGGCGGCAGAAGCAGGGTTGAGGGTAGCGGGGCTGTCCGGCAGAGATGGGGGGGGCGGTAGAAGCAGGGTTGGGGGCAGCGGGGCTGTCCGGCAGAGATGGGGGGGCGGGCGGCAGAAGCAGGGTTGGGGGTAGCGGGGCTGTCCGGCAGAGATGGGGGGGGGCGGTAGAAGCAGGGTTGGGGGCAGCGGGGCTGTCCGGCAGAGATGGGGGGGCGGGCGGCAGAAGCAGGGTTGGGGGCAGCGGGGCTGTCCGGCAGAGATGGGGGGGCGGGCGGCAGAAGCAGGGTTGGGGGCAGCGGGGCTGTCCGGCAGAGATGGGGGGGCGGGCGGCAGAAGCAGGGTTGGGGGCAGCGGGGCTGTCCAGCAGAGATGGGGGGCGGGCGGCAGAAGCAGGGTTGAGGGTAGCGGGGCTGTCCGGCAGAGATGGGGGGGGGCGGTAGAAGCAGGGTTGGGGGCAGCGGGGCTGTCCGGCAGAGATGGGGGGGGGCGGTAGAAGCAGGGTTGAGGGCAGCGGGGCTGTCCGGCAGAGATGGGGGGGCGGGTGGCAGAAGCAGGGTTGAGGGCAGCGGGGCTGTCCGGCAGAGATGGGGGGGCGGGCGGCAGAAGCAGGGTTGGGGGCAGTGGGGCTGTCCGGCAGAGATGGGGGGGCGGGCGGCAGAAGCAGGGTTGAGGGTAGCGGGGCTGTCCGGCAGAGATGGGGGGGCGGGTGGCAGAAGCAGGGTTGGGGGCAGCGGGGCTGTCCGGCAGAGATGGGGGGCGGGCGGCAGAAGCAGGGTTGGGGGTAGCGGGGCTGTCCGGCAGAGATGGGGGGCGGGCGGCAGAAGCAGGGTTGGGGGCAGCGGGGCTGTCCGGCAGAGATGGGGGGGCGGGTGGCAGAAGCAGGGTTGGGGGCAGCGGGGCTGTCCGGCAGAGATGGGGGGGCAGGTGGCAGAAGCAGGGTTGGGGGCAGCGGGGCTGTCCGGCAGAGATGGGGGGCGGGCGGCAGAAGCAGGGTTGAGGGCAGCGGGGCTGTCCGGCAGAGATGGGGGGCGGGCGGCAGAAGCAGGGTTGAGGGCAGCGGGGCTGTCCGGCAGAGATGGGGGGGCGGGTGGCAGAAGCAGGGTTGAGGGTAGCGGGGCTGTCCGGCAGAGATGGGGGGGCGGGCGGCAGAAGCAGGGTTGGGGGTAGCGGGGCTGTCCGGCAGAGATGGGGGGGCGGGCGGCAGAAGCAGGGTTGGGGGCAGCGGGGCTGTCCGGCAGAGATGGGGGGGCGGGTGGCAGAAGCAGGGTTGGGGGCAGCGGGGCTGTCCGGCAGAGATGGGGGGGCAGGTGGCAGAAGCAGGGTTGGGGGCAGCGGGGCTGTCCGGCAGAGATGGGGGGGCGGGCGGCAGAAGCAGGGTTGGGGGTAGCGGGGCTGTCCGGCAGAGATGGGGGGGCGGGTGGCAGAAGCAGGGTTGGGGGCAGCGGGGCTGTCCGGCAGAGATGGGGGGGCAGGTGGCAGAAGCAGGGTTGGGGGCAGCGGGGCTGTCCGGCAGAGATGGGGGGCGGGCGGCAGAAGCAGGGTTGAGGGCAGCGGGGCTGTCCAGCAGAGATGGGGGGGCGGGCGGCAGAAGCAGGGTTGGGGGCAGCGGGGCTGTCCGGCAGAGATGGGGGGGCGGGCGGCAGATGCAGGGTTGGGGGCAGTGGGGCTGTCCGGCAGAGATGGGGGGGCGGGTGGCAGAAGCAGGGTTGAGGGCAGCGGGGCTGTCCGGCAGAGATGGGGGGCGGGCGGCAGAAGCAGGGTTGGGGGTAGCGGGGCTGTCCGGCAGAGATGGGGGGGCGGGCGGCAGATGCAGGGTTGGGGGCAGCGGGGCTGTCCGGCAGAGATGGGGGGGCGGGCGGCAGATGCAGGGTTGGGGGCAGCGGGGCTGTCCGGCAGAGATGGGGGGGCGGGCGGCAGATGCAGGGTTGGGGGCAGTGGGGCTGTCCGGCAGAGATGGGGGGGCGGGTGGCAGAAGCAGGGTTGAGGGCAGCGGGGCTGTCCGGCAGAGATGGGGGGGGGCGGCAGAAGCAGGGTTGGGGGCAGCGGGGCTGTCCGGCAGAGATGGGGGGGGGCGGCAGAAGCAGGGTTGGGGGCAGCGGGGCTGTCCGGCAGAGATGGGGGGGGGCGGCAGAAGCAGGGTTGAGGGCAGCGGGGCTGTCCGGCAGAGATGGGGGGGGGCGGCAGAAGCAGGGTTGGGGGCAGCGGGGCTGTCCGGCAGAGATGGGGGGGGCGGCAGAAGCAGGGTTAAGGGCAGCGGGGCTGTCCGGCAGAGATGGGGGGCGGGCGGCAGAAGCAGGGTTGGGGGCAGCGGGGCTGTCCGGCAGAGATGGGGGGGCGGGTGGCAGAAGCAGGGTTGGGGGCAGTGGGGCTGTCCGGCAGAGATGGGGGGCGGGCGGCAGAAGCAGGGTTGGGGGTAGCGGGGCTGTCCGGCAGAGATGGGGGGGGCGGCAGAAGCAGGGTTGAGGGCAGCGGGGCTGTCCGGCAGAGATGGGGGGGGCGGCAGAAGCAGGGTTGAGGGCAGCGGGGCTGTCCGGCAGAGATGGGGGGGGCGGCAGAAGCAGGGTTGGGGGCAGCGGGGCTGTCCGGCAGAGATGGGGGGGGCGGCAGAAGCAGGGTTGGGGGCAGCGGGGCTGTCCGGCAGAGATGGGGGGCGGGCGGCAGAAGCAGGGTTGGGGGTAGCGGGGCTGTCCGGCAGAGATGGGGGGCGGGCGGCAGAAGCAGGGTTGGGGGTAGCGGGGCTGTCCGGCAGAGATGGGGGGCGGGCGGCAGAAGCAGGGTTGGGGGCAGCGGGGCTGTCCGGCAGAGATGGGGGGGGGGGGGCGGGTGGCAGAAGCAGGGTTGGGGGCAGCGGGGCTGTCCGGCAGAGATGGGGGGGGGTGGGCGGGTGGCATAAGCAGGGTTGGGGGTAGCGGCGCTGTCCGGCAGAGATGGGGGGGGGGGGGGGGCGGGTGGCAGAAGCAGGGTTGGGGGCAGCGGGGCTGTCCGGCAGAGATGGGGGGGGGTGGGCGGCAGAAGCAGGGTTGAGGGTAGCGGGGCTGTCCGGCAGAGATGGGGGGGCGGGCGGCAGAAGCAGGGTTGAGGGTAGCGGGGCTGTCCAGCAGAGATGGGGGGGCGGGCGGCAGAAGCAGGGTTGGGGGCAGCGGGGCTGTCCGGCAGAGATGGGGGGGGGCGGCAGAAGCAGGGTTGGGGGTAGCGGGGCTGTCCGGCAGAGATGGGGGGGGGGGGCAGAAGCAGGGTTGGGGGCAGCGGGGCTGTCCGGCAGAGATGGGGGGGGGTGGGCGGCAGAAGCAGGGTTGAGGGTAGCGGGGCTGTCCGGCAGAGATGGGGGGGGGCGGCAGAAGCAGGGTTGAGGGTAGCGGGGCTGTCCAGCAGAGATGGGGGGGCGGGCGGCAGAAGCAGGGTTGGGGGCAGCGGGGCTGTCCGGCAGAGATGGGGGGGGCGGCAGAAGCAGGGTTGGGGGTAGCGGGGCTGTCCGGCAGAGATGGGGGGGCAGGTGGCAGAAGCAGGGTTGGGGGTAGCGGGGCTGTCCGGCAGAGATGGGGCGGGCGGCAGAAGCAGGGTTGAGGGTAGCGGGGCTGTCCGGCAGAGATGGGGGGGCGGGCGGCAGAAGCAGGGTTGAGGGTAGCGGGGCTGTCCGGCAGAGATGGGGGGGCGGGCGGCAGAAGCAGGGTTGAGGGTAGCGGGGCTGTCCGGCAGAGATGGGGGGGCGGGCGGCAGAAGCAGGGTTGAGGGTAGCGGGGCTGTCCGGTGGTGGAGATCAGAGAGGGCAGGCGATGGAACCAGGGCTGGATAGGAGCCGGGGGGGGGGGGGGGAGCTGGCTAGGGGGAGATCAGGAGGAGAATGATGGGAGAATCAGCTGCTGGAAGCAGGGCTGGATGGGGGTAGGGGGCTGGTGGGTGGGGTCGCTGGGGCAGCGGGGGAGATTGGTGGGGGGCAGGGGGAACTGGCCGCCGGAAGCAGGGCTGGACAGGGGCAGCCAGGCTGGACTGGGGTGATCAGGAAGAGAAAGGAGGGGGGGAGTGGGACTGACCTGGGCACATGCAGACCCTACAGACCCTAGCAGATGAGTGAGTCTGGCCAGGGATTCCATTTTCCCGCCTCCCCCCCATATACCCTCCGTCAAGTAGTATCTAAAGACTGATACACCTAATTATAATAAAACGTACCTAATTAGAAAATACCAGGCATTTTATATGTCTGGTAATTTCTCAATTTCTTTCCCGGACAAACCCCTCAAATACCGGACTGTCTGGTACAAAACCGGACACCTGGCAACCCTACCCCTCCTTGCACCCTCCCTCCTAGCCAGATACCCTGCCCCCAATCTGCTCCGCCTCCTGCTCCTGCCTCCTAAAGTGCTCATGCAGCACTGGGTCCCCCAAGTCCAGGCCCAGAATGGGTGGAGGATGCAGCTGGGTGAAACACTGAAAATTTATTCATTTTTCATTCTTTTTTTTTTACATGCATTTATATTTTTCAGCTGTAAAAGACAGCACTGAAAAAAAAAACAGGTTCCAACTAAAGTAAAAAGTTTGGGAAACCCTGGTCTAGCCAGCTTTCTATCCATCTTACAGTCTATTTATCCAATCCGTATTCCCCTAACTTGCTGGCAAGAATATTGTGGGTGACTGTATCAAAAGCCTTGCTAATGCTGACACTGGGGGCTTTGGGAGGACCAGAAACAACTTATTTGAATATTCATCATTTGCTTATTGAATATGCAAATGTGCAAATGAATGTTACCGGTCCTCCAAAAGCTCATGAATGGATTTACTGGTCCCTGTGTCAAAAAGTTTGGGAACCCCTGCTCTAACCCTTAGGTCAGGTTTTGCTCCCCCCTCAACTGACTGTAATTTGTGTCCATCTAAGTCACTGAAGGCTCCATCCTGGGAGGTGCTGAGCGGCCTGGCCTGGAGCCAGCACTTAAGCAAGGTGATTAATATTGACGTGAGTGATCCCCCGTTCTGTGCACGGGGATTGCGACAGCACGTTCCCAGACAGCCCCACGCACACGACGGCACTTGCTAAGCGACTGTCACCTCCCGTGTTCCACCTCGCTCCCAGCCCCCACCCTTGATCAGCTCCCTATTGTAACGTGGCATGAAACTGAGCTGTATGGTGCAGGGCCCTGATCTCAGCTAGAGCACAGACTGCCCCTCGCTGTCACTGTATCCAAACCCCGGCTCAGCTCACGGCTCCGGGCTGAGGAACTCCCCGAATGGTGAAAACTGCTCTGACCACTGCACACCACTGCTCTGTCACTGCTCCACATTGAGCCCATGGGGCCCAAGCTCAGAGGGTAAGCGAGGGCTTCCAGCAGCACCGCGTGGGGCAGGGGCAGCGCCCGCCATCACCGGCCAGAAGCCAGCAATGTGCCTGGGAGCCAGTGGAGAAGAGTGGGGTCTCGGTTGGAGTGGGGGCAGGGTGAAGTGGAAGACGAGGGGCAGGGCCTGGCTGGAGAGGTTGCCCCTCACTCCCCTGGGTGGGGGATCGGGGGAGGAGTTAACTGGCTGGTGCCCCCCTTTGATCCCTCCCCAGCAGTCACCCCTGTGCTGAGGGAGCCTCCCCAGACCAATCTCATCAGAGTCACAGTCTGGGCCCCAGGGCTGGGCCAAAAGATGCTCTGATTTTGCCAAATGCTGTTTTGGGGAAGAGCTGCATCGTGGGAAACCCTTCTCAGAGGACCTGAGATCTGAGCCACGGGCTGTTCTCCCCGCTCCCACAAAGCAGAGAGAATTCCACCCAAGCCAGCGGGTGATTTTAACGCACGTAGACGACTCTGTTTTCAACAGGAAGCCCCTGACCCCTCAGTGCTGTGACACAGCTGCTCTGCGATAACTCAGCTGTGCTGTTACTGGTGGGGGATCTGGCCTCCTGAATCCCATGGAGCCATGTCAATTCACCCCAGGGCTGCATCGCCAGGGGATCGGACCCACTGACTCCAGCAGAGCTACACTGAGGTACCAGCTGCAGACCCGGCCCATGGCCAGACCTCCCCGCCCCCGTCTACACGGCAAGCCCTACAGTGGTACACCAAGCTACTGTATCCGGCCCATGGGCTGCCCAGTTCAACCTGTGAGCCACACTGCCTGGGCCCCCAGGCACATGACACCCACCAGATTCAGAGTAGCCCCGTACTGTTCAAAGCGGCTGGGTGCTTTCTGTGCCCCTCTGCTCCAGGCGCTGTGGGGAGGGGCAGGATTCAAGGGCTGTTCCCCCCTCCAAATCCAGCCGATGGAGCTGAGAGGTGGCATTAGGGGCTGGAAGAAACATTCTACCCTCACGTCAGTCCCTGGAGCCTGAGGACCTGCTCTCCCGGCCTTATTCTGGGGAGGGGGCAGCCCGGCTGCACAGACATTCCCCTGGTTTGCTAGTTCCCGCTCATGACTCACTTTGCCCGGTGACGGGGTGGCCTCCTTTCAGCATCTTCCCCTTCGACTCCTGGAGAACGTACTGGCAGAATTTGCGGCTCTGCTCCAGGAACTTAGGCTTCAGGGCTCTCTCAGGGAGCGACTCCAGCTGCTTCATTTCCTTGTCGCTGGCTGGCCGGAAAAACACAAAGCACTTGCGCGTGGGGAAGTATTCGCGGATGCACTGGCGTGGGAGGTTGTAATTCAACACCTCCTTGCTCCGGCCTGCACCGAGAGGGAAAGGGAGCAGCCAGCAATGCAGAGAGAGAGAGAGAGAGAGAGAGAAGTGAATTCAAACAGGACGATTTTATCTCCCAGCAGAGCATCCTTCCACCCGTCCTGGCTGCTGGCTTGTTGCCACACAAAGGCAGATCCCTCCCAATTCTGGCTTTACCCCAAGCCCAGCCCCTTCAGTTCCCACCTTCCCAACTAAACACTTGGGGTATGTCAAGACTACATGCCTCTGCTGACAAAGGCATGTAAACTAGGCTACCTAACATAGTCAAAGAAGCCAGGATTTAAATATCCCCAGCTTCATTAAAAGAAACATGGCGGCCGCGCTGTGCCGGCTCAGCGGATCGTCGGCACAGTGCGGCAGTCAAGACGCGAATCGGTCGACTGGGGAAGCCTATGTCGACCGCTCCTGTAAACCTCATTTCACAAGGCATAGTGGAGTGGTCAAAAAAGGCTTCCCTTGTCGACCAATCTGCATCTCGACTCACAGCGTGGTGGCCATGTTTGTTTTAATGAAGCCGGGGATATTTAAATCCCGGCTTCTTTGAGTAAGTCAGGTAGCCTAGTTTACATGCCTCTGTCGGCACAAGCATGTAGTCTAGACATACCCTTGGAAAGCAGGAAGAACAGGCAGGGGAGAAAAGGAGGAGGAGTTGAACTATACGTAAGAGAGCACTATGATTGCTCTGAACTCCAGAATATAGAGGGAGAAAAACCCTTTGAGAGTCTATCGGTTAAATTTAGAGGTGCAAACAACAGCAGTGATGTTGTGGTTGGTGTCTACTATAGGCCACCGAATCAGGTGGATGAGGTAGATGAGGCTTTCTTCGGATAACTGAGAGAAGCTTCCAGATTGCAGGCCCTGGTTCTCGTGGGGGACTTTAATCACCCTGACATCTGCTGGGAAACCAATACGGCAGTACACAGGCAATCCAGGAAGTTTTTGGAGAATGTTGGGGATAACTTCTTGGTACAAGTGCTGAAGGATCCGACCAGGGGCTGTGTGCAGCTTGACCTTCTGCTCACAAACAGGGAGGAAATAGTAGGGGGGAAGTAGAGGTGGGTGACAACCTGGAAAGCAGTGATCATGAGATGGTAGATTTCAGGATCCTGACCAAAGCAAGAAAGGAGAGTAGAAAAATACACAGCTTGGACTTCAGAAAAGCAGATTGTCACTCCCTCAAACACGTGATGGACAGAATCCCCTGAGATGCTAACATGAAGGAGAAAGGAATCCAGGACAGCCTTATTGAAGGCACAGAAAGAAAACATTCTGATGCGTAGCAAGAGAGGCAAACATGGTAGGAGACCAGATTGGCTTACAGGGGAAATCCTTGGTGAACTTAAGCACAAACAGGAAGCTTACAAAAAGTGGAAACTAGGACAAATGACCAGGGAGGAGTTTAAATGTCTAGCTCGAGAATGCCGGGGGGTTATCAGGAAGGCGAAAGCGCAATTGGAATTGCAACTGGCTAAGGATGTGAAGGATAACAAGAAAGGTTTCTACAGACATGTTAACAAGTAGAAGGTGATCAGAGAGGGTGTGTGGCCCCTAATGGATGAAGGAGGTAACCTAGTGACAGATGATGTGGGGAAAGCTGAAGTACTCAATGCTTTCTTTGCCTCTGTCTTCATGGACAAGGTGGGATCCCGACTAATGCGCTGTGACACAAAATGGGATGAAGATTTAGAAAAGCTAAACGTACACAAATCCATGGGTCTAGACTTAATGCAACCAAGGGTACTGAGGGAGTTGGCAACTGTCATTGAGAAGCCTTTGGCCATTATCTTTGAAAAGTCATGGAGAGCGGGAGAGATCCTGGATGATTGGAAAAAGGCAAATGTTGTGCCCATCTTCAAAAAACGGAAGAAGAACCATCAAGGGAACTATAGGTTGGTCAGTCTTACCTCGGTTCCTGGAAAAATCATGGAAGGGATCCTTAAGGAATCTATTTTGTGGCACTTGGAAGAGAGGAAAGTGATTAGGAATAGTCAGCTTGGATTCACAAAGGGCAAGTCTGAGTAGCTTCTGTGATGAGGTTACAGGCTCTGTGGACATGGGGAAATCAGTGGATGTGCTATACCTTGACATTAGCAAGGCTTTTGATACGGTCTCCCACAATATTCTTGCCAGTAAGATGGATAGAAAGCTGGCTAGAAGGCTGAGCCCAACGGGTAGTGATCAATGGCTCGATGTCAGGTTGACTGTCAGTTTCTAGTGGAGTGCTCCAAGGTTCGATTCTAGGACTGGTTTTGTTCAACATGTTTATTAATGACCTGGATGAGGGGATGGATTGCACCCTCAGCAAGTTTGCGGATGACACTAAGCTGGGGGGAGAGGTAGATACGCTTGAGGGAAGAGATAGGGTCCAGAGTGACTTAAACAAATTGGAGGATTGGGCCACTAGAAATCTGATGAGGTTCAACAAGGACAAGTGCAGAGTCCTGCCCTGGGAACAGAAGAATCCCAGGCATTGTTACAGGCTGGGGATCAGCTGGCTAAATAGTAGTTCTGCAGAAAAGGACCTGGGGATTACAGTGGATGAGAAGTTGGATATGACCTTTCATGACCCTTGTGCCTCTTTGCAGTGGCCTGCCCCGTTTATGAACGTCCATGAGATGGGGCACCAGACACCGTCTCCCAGCAGTGGTCACGAACAGCAGAGATAAAACAGCCTCTGTACTCCTACTCCAGGCCCCTGTCCCTGTGTGCTAAGGATGGCATCCCCTGTCTATGAGCACATCTACACTCTTGTACATTTCAAAGGAGGACTGCGGAAGTGCCTATAGAGAAGCAAATGCTTATTGGATAGTCGACTAGTCTTTAACATCCTTAGTAGTCACAGCGTACATGAGAGATAGCGTCCATTCAGTGTGGACACTCTGTCAAAAAAGAAAATAACTTTTTTGATGCGCTTTGGCAGTGTGCACACGTTCTTTGGGAAGAAGTTTTTTTTTGACTATCTCTTCCAGAAAAGGTTCTCCCAAAAAAGCCTGCAGTCTCGACGTAGCTGGGTTTGAGAGCCCACCTCCATCAAGAAGCTTTGTATGCACAGCACATGCACTTTCAGTCACTCCAAAACAATTTTTTAAAAGGTGCACGATCTCTTGTACCATATCTAGTCAGGATTCAATTCCCCACCAAGATTTGTGCTGTCAGGTAAAGTGTTGAAAGAGACCTGGATAAACTATGAAAGCTGGGCTGTGAAGAAAATAATTCAGACAAAGCCCGAACTCCAAGGCTTTCTGTTGAAAAATCGATGGAGAAGCCAAGTCAAAAGTAAATAGGTAACTCAGAGTATGTCTACACTACAGTACTATTTCGAATTAACTTATTGCAAATAGTTAATTTGAATTAAGCTAATTCGAAATAACGCATCTATACACAAAAACTACTTCAAAATAGCGTTTTGCTATTTCGAAATAGTGCGTCCACACTGAGTGGACCCTGAACTGAAGTTAAGGATGGCCGGAACCAGTGCCGGCAGGGCATCAGGTTAGGACTTAGTGTGTGGGGCTTCTGCCTGAGGCTAACTGAGCTCCGTGCTTAAAGGGACCCTACCCCCACCCCAGACAGACAGTTCTCAGGGTTCCCCGCTTGCTTGTCTACCTCAATGAGGGACAACAAAGCAGTCCTGTCTTGGAGTGCCCTGAGTGCCCAAACTCAGGACACCACAGCACTCGGCCACGTGAAGCCAGAGCTGCCCCTCTCTCGTGGCCACAGAGAAGGCTGCTGCAGTGGCTGTGGTGGGGGGAGAAGGTGGCCGGGAGGGGAGCCTGAGCGGGGGTGGGGGGGATGGGTAGGGAAGCCGGGTGTTGGGGAAGGAAGCTCTGTCCCACTAGGGATCGGGCGCCCTGGGGCGGTTGCGGTGCCCAAAGCCTCGCGACACGGCGCAGGAAGAGCCCGGGCGCGTCTCTTGCTGCTGCCGCTGTGAGTGGTACCGCGCCGGGGGCAGCGCTACTGCAGTTGCCGTGGCAATAGCGCTGGCTGCCTGGCACAGGATGGCGCACACACAAGAGCTGGTGTCAGGTGGAAAGGGAGCCATCAGAAGCGCACAAACGCTGCCCTAGCGACCAGCGTCACACGGATTCTCCCCACGTGTGGCCCAGGGAAAGAGCCGTCTGCGTTCGGGTTCAGGGGCCAGTCAGCGTCCCCTGGGAGCGGCGCAGGGCGTCCATCACCGCATAGAGCCGCCCTGAACATGAAGCTGCTTCACAGCACGTCCAGCCACAGCTCTGTGCCTGGTCCTGCACACACGGAGCCCGCACAGAGCATGAGCCCCCCGGCTTTCACAGGAGTCTCTGCATCTCATCCCATTGCACAGGCAGTGGCAGGGGCAGGCCAAGGGCCTATACCAATTGAAATGGGGTCCACGTGCCACCGAAGGGAAAGAGCATCTTCACATACACATCGGCTAAGCCAGTGGAGCAGAGTGTCAGCTACAGTCTGTGGGGGCGGGAGACAAAGGCCCACGGTCCGTTAAAAACACAGAGACCAGGGGACTGGTCCGAGTCTGGGGGAAGGAGGGAAATTGCAGCCAGAGGAGAGAACAGCCGGGACAGAGGGGAATTCCAGTGATTATCTCAGAGGTCTGTATCCCAGTGCATGAAGTGTGGGGAGTGACCAGGAAGAACTAGACATACCAGTAAATAATCACAAATATGGGAAAGGACAAATATGGCGCCATCTACAAAAAGGGGAATAAGGAAAATCCAGGAATACATAGACCAGCCATCTTAAATTTGGTACCTGGAAACACAGTGCAAGAAATGATCAATCGGTTTGTGAGCAGCTAGAAGATAACAAGGCAATAAGCCACAGTCAGCATGGACTGTTCAGAACAAATCCAGTCTCAGCAATCCAGTAGCGATGTTCGACAGGTAACATCCCTCGTGGGCTGAGAGGAAGCAGGAGCTGTCGTCTGTCCTGCCTTTAGTGACCCTTTGTCAGGGCCCCACATGACTCATTAACACACTAGAGACACGGAGCTTAGAGGAACCTACTCTCTGATGGACGCACCTCGGTGTGAAGTGAGTCCCCAGAGCATGTTTGTGCAGCGCCTGCAGACAGCCGCTCGGACACACAGATCCATGTCACTGCACAGGCCAGACGTGGGTCAGCACAGAGCTCAGCCTGGCTCCGCGTGAGCGTCACACTCTCACGACATCACCACGTGGAACCTTCCCCCATCCACAGCTCAGTGTTAACGGGAACCACTTTCACACAGATGCCAACGTCCACACCTGAGCCATCGCTCCGAGCCCGTCGCTCCGAGCCCCTTACACACCCCAGGGTGGGCCCTGCCCTGGCGTATGCGAAAGGACCATGAGCCCTGAGCAGTTCCATCCCCTCTGCCCCTCCGCACTGGGACCTGATTCACTTCCCAGAAATCCTGTCCTGACCCTCGGCCGAGCACTTACCCTTCTTCAGTATCAGGGTGCTCTCCAAATACTCGTCCTCCGTCACCTGCCTCCCCTCCAGCTCCAGCTCCAGTGTGAAGTCCCGCAGGGTCCAGACAAAGCTCGGGAAGAAGCTGACGTACTCGTTATCAGCCGCAGTCTCCTCCTCTTCCTTCTTTCCCACATCACCCTTCACCTTGATGTGCTGCGAGAGCTCAGACACAAAGCTGGCCAGGCAGTTAAGGAATCCAGACAGGTGCCCTGGGATGCTGGTGACAGGGGCTGGGAGTAAAGCAGCCAGACCAGCCCCAGCCAGGCACTGAGTGTCGGCTGCACCCTGTGCGTGGGCCCCACCAGTCGCCCTGTGAGCTGTGTGCTCGTGCGGCCACTCAGGAGACATTCAAGAGCCACCCAGCTGATAAGCAAAGCATCCACAGTTAGGTTCTACTGGTGGTGCACATCTGCACATGCCTTGGTGCGCATAAAAACTTATTCGACACATGGATGGAAAAGATGAGGGAACATTGGAACCTGCCCCCACAAAACCAGGGCACGTCTGTCATTCCCTGCGCACCGATGACCAACCCTTCACATGGCAGCCTGTGCACTAGAGGCAGCTGCAGCGTGCACACACACACACACACACACACACACACACACACGTCTCTTCCCCCCTCCTAGCTGGGTCTGTGCACACACTGTACCTGGGCAAGGCCAGGAAGGCAGGACATGACGCAGCCCTAGAGGGCAGAGGGAGCTGGACCCCCAGCCTGGCCTCTGCACCAGGCACCAACCCAGCGCCTCTCCACTCAGCAGCTCAGAGCTTTGCTCTCCCAGCCCCCCTGCTTCTTCCTGCGCAGCTCCCTGCCCCTCCTGCAGGCTGCTCCTGGCTCCTTGTGGCAGGGAGCCGGCTGCCGGCTTCCTCAGTGCAGCCGCCTCTGGGCTGCCAGCTCCTGGGGTGACAGAAGCCCTGCGGTGCCCACCCAGTTGAGCTCCCCCCAGCTACGCTTCACTTCATCCTGGCCCCTCTCCAGGGGCAGCCTCTGGCCACACGGCCCCTCTTGCTTCCACCAGCCATTCCTGAGTTTGGTGAGACCCCATTTGGAATACTGTGTGCAGTTCTGGTCTCCCATGTTTAAGAAGGATGAATTCAAACTGGAACAGGTACAAAGAAGGGCCACTAGGATGATCCGAGGAATGGAAAACCTGTCTTATGAAAGGAGACTCAGGGAGCTTGGCTTGTTTACCTTAACCAAAAGAAGGCTGAGGGGAGACATGATTGCACTTTTTAAATATATTAGAGGGATAAATGCCAGAGAGGGAGAAGAATTATTTAAGCTTAATACCAATGTGGACACAAGAACAAATGGAAATAAGCTGGCTAGTGGGAAGTTTAGACTTGAGATTAGATGAAGGTTTCTAACCATTAGAGGAGTGAGGTTCTGGAATGGCCTTCCAAGGGAAGCAGTGGGGGCAAAAGATCTATCTGGTTTCAAGATTAAACTAGATGGGTTTATGAAGGGGATGGTTTGATGAGATAACATGATCTTGGTAACTAATTGACCTTTCACTATCAGTGGGAAATAGGTCAATGGAGGGATGATAGGAGTTACTATAGAGAACTTTCTGGGTATCTGGCTGGTGAGTCTTGCCCACATGCTCAGGGTTTAGCTGATCGCCATATTTGGGGTCGAGAAGGAATTTTCCTCCAGGCTAGATTGGCAGAGGCCCTGGAGGTTTTTCGCCTTCCTCTGTAGCATGGGGTACAGATCACAGCTGGAGGATTCTCTGCATCTTGGGGCCTTCAAAGTATTTGAAGGCTTTGATATCTGAGATCTAGGTGAGAGGATTATTCTAGGAGGGGTGGGTGAGATTCTGTGGCCTGCACTATGCAGGGGGTCAGACTAGATGATCATAAGGAATAAAGTAGGAATAAGAGATCTTCCGAAAAAGGGTCTAGACTGGCGCTTTTCTCCGGCATAACCGCGAGCCGGAAAAAAGCGGCAGCCATGTAAATGCAAATGCCGCGGGGGATATTTAAATCCCCCGCAGATTTGCAATTCCGAAGTGTCACATTAGCATCCCTTTTCTGGAAAGGGGTGCCAATGTAGACACAGCCTATGAGTCTATGAGTGCCCCAAGGCAGGCTCAGAGTCCCAGGGGCCGGTGCCTCCTGAGACTGGGGACACAACCTAACAGGGGTGGCATGGGAACTCAGGCATCACCCCACTTCCAGCCCTCTGCCCCTGGGTCAGGGAAGCCAATTGTTGTTTCATGCAAATGTAACCCTTCTGCCAGGCCAAGTTAATAGCAGCAGGGCCAGGTTCAGTACGAAGGGGTACCCTCCCAGCAACGTAATGCAACACCGGCTCGAGCCCCCACCCAGTGACCTGGGAAAACTTACACACCCCTGGGTACCCAAAGAGGCAATTCTTTCCCTCTCACAAGCACAGAGCCTCGGTATAGCAGTAAATCTTTAATAACGTGAAGTAACTGACATCAGCATTAAATTGGGAAAACACCACAACTAGGATTCATAGACCAAACCATGAGCAAAGACCCACCCCAGCCAAGAATCACCCAAAGTCCCAAAGTCCAACACCCCAAAAGTCTCTTTCCCGGGTCAGTGCTGCTCCAGGGTTCAAAAGTTTGCCTGCAGGGTTTTTACCTCCCAACCTGGGTAGAATGGAGGGGGCAAGGAGATTGATACACCTTACATGGCCTGCTGATGCCGCTGCCTCTCTGTAGGGTTCTGCTGCCGCCTTTAACGTGAGTCACTCCACTACACTCCACCTGCTATCCCTTGAGCTGCTCCAGCCATCCCGCGAACTGTCCTGCTGTGCCAACCATCTTGTTCCACTCACAGCCACCCGCCAGTTGTTCCTGCAGCTGCTTCGCTGGCCACCTGCTGGTTGTTTCCACCAGCCGCTCTGCAGGCCGCCTGCCACTGCTCCTACCAGCCACCCGCCAGTTGTTCCCGCCAGCTGCTCCGCTGGGTCGTTCCCACAAACTGCTCTGCCAGCCATCCCAAAAAAGTGGTCTGCTAGCAGTTCAGCAATATAGCTTCAGGCTCCCCACAGCACTCATTGGCAAGATTTTGTGCAAATACTTTTAACGCAAGAGTTCTTGTGTTAAAGTATTTGCGCAAGAGAGCGTCTACACTGGCATGTGACTTTGCACAAGAGATGTGCTTTTGCGCAAAAGCATCTGTGCCAGTGTAGATGCTCTCTTGTGCAAGAAAGCTCCGATGGCCATTTTAGCCATCAGTCTATCTTGCACAAGAAATTAACATTGCCTGTCTACACTGACCTCTTGCGCAAGAACAGTTGCGCAAGAGGGCTTATCCCTTAGTGGGAGCATCAGAGTATTTGCGCAAGAAACCCTGATTTTATACATTAGAACGTCAGTGTTCTTCCGCAAGTACTCACGGCCAGTGTAGACAAGTAGCAAGATTTTGCACAAAAGCAGTCGCTTTTGCGCAAAATCTTGCCAATGTAGACACAGCCTCGGTGATTCCAGCTCATAGCAGATTTCAGTGCTTTAGAAAGTTCAGCTCATAGTAGGGGAGACTCAGTGCTAGTACATCATTGGCCAAAGTGAAATCAGCTCAGCAGCCTGTAACTAGATTCCTAATAGAAACCAAATTAGCTCTGATATTCCACAGTGGAGAGAGGAGGGGTTGTAACTGGTGCATGAAGCCCTCAGGCAGGGGCACCACCCTCAGGTGCAGCATCTCCCACATCACTGGGTTTGGAACCCATACCCCTTGTCTAGCGAGTGCTACTTAGTTGATGGTGAATCCCTCTGTCATAAAACAGATCCACTGTTCCACTGTCCTTGATTCACATAATCAGGGTAACAACACTTTCTCCCTCCTGCCTCAATAACAGAGAGACTGGGTATCCCACAACTGCCAAAGTGACCATTTGGGCTGCTGTGAACTCACACTAGGCGGGGTGGGTGTGCCTATGCAAACAAGTTCAGCCCCTGAAATCTTTTTGCACCACTCACCACAATTCACCACCAGATGTCAGGGTAGAACTTATCCTGACCCTGTTTACACAAGCAAGGTACTAACAAACTTCATCAGGGCTACATCTACACTGGTGTGATCTTGTGCAAAAACTCTTTAGCACAAGAGTTCTTGCGTTAAAGTAGTTGCGCAAGAGAGCGTCTATACTGGCATGTGCTTTTGTGCAAGAGCATCCTTGCCAGTGTAGACGCTCTCTTGTGCAAGAAAGCTCCGATGGCCATTTTAACCATAGGGGCTTCTTGCACAGGAAATTCATGTTGCCTGTCTACACTGACCTCTTGCGCAAGAACATTTGCACAAAAGGGCTTTTCTTGAGCGGGAGCGTAAGAGTTCTGGCGCAAGAAGCCCTAGTTTCATACATTAGAATGTCAGTTTACTTGCACAAGAACACACGGCCAGTGTAGACAGGCAGCAAGTTTTTGCGTAAGAGCGGCCACTTTTACGCAAGATCGCACCAGTGTAGACACAGCCCAGGACTTTATTTACCAAAAGTGAAACCTCTTTACAAAGCTGCTGCATCCTTCTGTAGCTCTCACTCAGCCCTGGCTAATCTCCTCCTCCCTTCTTCTTGTTTCCTGCGCTTCTAGACTTCCAACAGCCAGTACCCCCGGCATCTAAAACACCACATTCCCTTCTCTCTTAAGAAGCGCTCTCAATTATAAAATAAACATTGTTGTTCTGACCACAGCAACAAATATGGAACAAGTGTTGGCAGAAATATTACATTGAAAACACTGTAAATACTACATAACATAGTCTCAAGTCCAGACAGGTTGTTGTCTGGGTCTGACAGACAGTCCCTCAAATCCCGGTTCCAGTGCAATGTCCTGTTGTGTTGGTGCTACCGTGAAGTCATCCAATGCTGCCTGGGTGTTGGCATCATCTCCTCTTGGTGCATAGGCAGATGCAAGATAAGACGCATTCCATACACGCCCATCAGAAAGTCGATAGGTGTAAGGTCCCTTCTTCTCTATGATTTTAAGAGGAGTGTGACCCCCCCCGGCCTGGACTGGGAGCGGGTCAGCCTTTCTCCAAATCGGTTGGCTTAGCCCTTTACGTCAGGGTTTTTGCTGTATTCACCTTCTCCTCGGATGGGGGAAAGAAGGGGGGCCCAGGCTCGCCCTCACTCACAGGTCCCAGCCCAGGGCCCTAAGGACTGAGACTGCGCACCAGTCTCGGTCCGGCTGACAGGGTTGTGCCCCTAAACGCACCAGCCCTTGGGCTATTTCACCGCCCTGCCCTAGGCTACTTCCTTCCTCCCCCCCTCAGGGGTGTCCGTACTCACGGCGTCTGGGCGCCGTGGCAAGACGATCACGGGGGCGTCCGTGTCCCTCCCCTTCTAGGCGGGTCTGTGCAGCCCTCTTGTTTTGCCCCTTCTCCGGCGGCCGGCAGGCTTTTAAAGTTCCTGCCACGCCGGGGCATTTATGTGCCCCACCCCCCTCATCAGCGGAGCCAGGGCGGCTTTTTCGGAGCCGCATAGCTCCCCCAGCTGAGCCGCGGCGCTACTCAGCTGACCCGCGGCTCGGGAGCAGCCGGCACAAAGCCGGTACGCATCCCACGGTCCCTCGGAGAGGGCGCAGATCTCCTGGTGCAGGATGCGGGGTCTCGGCACCCCGTCACAAGGAGATATGAATTTATGGTCCCTTTTGCACAAAATTCCAAGTTTTCTTACTCTAACTAAGGAACCACACTTAAATTTTGGTTCTTTACCACCCCGCCGTTTGTCTGGGAAAGCCTTATACTTTTCTTGGTTCTGTTCAACTGTTTTTCTCACATCGTCCTCTTTTGGTGCATCAGGTCTTGCCTTTAACAATTCAGCAATGTTCAGTTTAGTATTCATCTGTTTTCCATGCAGTAACTCTGAGGATGATCTTTGTGGCATGTTGTGCAGCCCTGTATGCTTGCAAGAAATTAGTAGTGAAGGTTATCCACAATTGCCCTTCTAGTTTAGCCATTTGCAAACTCTCTTTCAAGCTTCTGTTAAAACTTTTGATTTCCCCATCGGTTTGAGGGTAATACACGGATGATCTTCTATGTAAAATGTTTCTCTCTACTAGAAAAGTTTCAAATTCCAGAGAAGTAAATTGACTACCATTATGTGAAACCAGTTCTTTAGGGTTACCTTCCCTGCTAAAAACTGTAGAGAGGAATTTAACTACTGTAGCAGAAGAGATTTGCGATGTAAATGCTACTTCAGGCTATTTACTGAAATAGTCTATTAAAGTGATTGCATAACGACAGTAAATTGGAGCAGAATACAATGGTCCTACAATGTCAATTGCATCTTTTTCCCATGCAGAATTAGAAAGAGGAACAGGCTGTAATGGTGGAGTACATGTCACTGCTGTCTTATCATGCGTTTTGCTGGTGACACACGATTTTATGATTGCTTCAGTTTGGGAGCCCATCCCTGGCCACCAATACAGATCCTGTAGTCGTTGTTTGGTTCTGACAATTCCTTGATGAGTATCGTGTGCCATGTGTATGAATTTTGGCTGTAATTCTTCTGGCACAAGTAGTCAGTGTGTACCTCGTAGTACACAGCCATCAAGCAAAGAAAGTTGATCCCGAACTCTAAAATAAAGCAGCAAAACTGGGCCAAGGTTTTTAGGGTCACTGGGCCATCTCTTTGTCAGAAATTCCCATAGCTTTTTGTTGAATTGAACATGCTGAACAAACAGCTTGGAATTGCTCTCTTGTAACTGCAGTAAGAGTGCTTGTAATAAATGCAACTACTTCATCTTCATCCTCTAGTGGACCATCCGGTGAAGACAAAGGCAGACGAGAAAGGCAATCGACTATCCCATATTGGTTTCCATGCTTATATTCCAGTTCATAATTGAAAGAGAGTAGTCTTGCAGACCACCTAGCAATATGATTTCCTGCTCTTCCCAATCCTTTTGTGGCTAGCAATGTTGTCAAAGGGCTTTGGTCTGTGCGCAACTTGAATGTGCGGCCCCACAGGTAAGTTCTCCATTTTTCAGTAGCTCAGACACAAGCAAGTGCTTCTTTTTCAACTCTAGAATATTTTCTCTCTGCATCACTCAGTGTCGTAGAAGCAAATGCAACAGTCGCTGTGTTGTTCTCATGAAGTTGTGTGAGGACAGCCCCAAGTCCATAATCAAAAGCATCAGTAGTCACAATTGTGGGCAATGCAGGACTGAACAGTGCAAGTACTGGTCTATGTACAATCAAACCTTTCACAGTTTCCAGGCTAGCTTGTGCATCCATTCTCCACATCAAGGTTGAACTTCTCGTAGTAATTCCTGTAATGGTTCAATGACAGAAGCATCACTGGGAATGAACTTTGCATACCAGGAGGTAAGACCCAAGAAGGAACATAAGGTTTGCAAATCTGTTGGAGGAGGAACCTTTGAAATTGCTAGGATATGATCTGGATCAGGTTTTAGTCCCGCTGGTGACATTGTATGCCTATGCCCCAGAAAGGAGAGTTCTGTTTGTCTAAATTTGCATTTAGAAAAGTTGAGCTTGAGGCCTGCTGTGGTGATGCAGTTTAGTACAGACTGCAGGTTATTGTCATGCTCCTCAGAAGTATTTCCAAACACAATAATATCACCCAGGGTATGTCTACACTACCCCGCTAGTTCGAACTAGCGGGGTAATGTATGCATACCGCACTTGCTAATGAAGCCCGGGATTTGAATTTCCCGGGCTTCATTAGCATAAGCGGGGAGCCGCCATTTTTAAATCCCCGCTGGTTCGAACCCCGTGCAGCGCGGCTACACGGGGCTCGAACTAGGTAGTTCGGACTAGGTTCCTATTCTGAACTACCGTTACTCCTCGTGGAACTCATATTGCTCGAGGAAATCATATTGCTAGATGAGGGAAGACTGAAGGAATTGGTTTTGTTTAGTTTAGAAAAGAGAAGATTGAGGGGGGACATGGTAGCAGTTTTCAGGTATCTAAAAAGGTGTCATAAGGAGGAGGGAGAAAACTTGTTCATCTTGGCCTCTGAGGATAGAACAAGAAGCAATGGGCTTAAACTGCAGCAAGGGAGGTTTAGGTTGGACATTAGGAAAAAGTTCCTAACTGTCAGGGTGGTCAGATACTGGAATAAATTGCCCAGGGAGGTTGTGGAATCCCCATCTCTGGAAATATTTAAGAGCAGGTTAGATAAATGTCTATCAGGAATGGTCTAGGCAGTATTTGTTTCTGCCATGAGCGCAGGGGTCTGGACTCGACCTCTCGAGGTCCCTTCCAGTCCTAGTGTTCTATGATTCTATGAAATACTTCTATGTGAGACAGAAGGTGGCTGTCAATCACAATAGCTTTATTTGGCTCCCTTAAGTCCACACAAAGGCGAATGCCTCCATTCTTCTTCTGTGTCACTACTATAGGTGAAACCCATTCCGAGGAGTCAATCTCTTCAATTATGTCTTTATGAACAAGTTTTGTAAGTTCCTCTGAAACAGCTTCCCTGACTGAAAATGGTAAGCGCCGTAACTTCTGTCGTACAGGCACCACATTATGTCACATTTTAACCTTGTGCACAAATCCATAAGCACAGCCAAGTTTCTCCTCAACCCTGTCTTGGGTCCCAGCTGAAACTGGTATGTACTACAAGGATGTGTCTAGACTACACATTGATGGAGCCATGTAGATGAGTGTACTTGGCAAAGGGAAATGAAGTGGTGATTTAAATAATTGCTGCTTCATTTACATCAAAATGGCCACCGCGCTCTGCCAATCAGCTGATTGTCGGCACAGCACCGTAGTCTAGACGGGGATCAGCTGACCCCAGAACTCTTTGTCATCAGATCCTGTAAGACTCACTGGACCACTGTCTCTCCACAGCTCCAGGGCTCTCAGCAGCAGCGGGAGCAATTTTCCTGCCAGAGAACCTGCCCCCGGGGCCTCGCCCAGCCAGGGCCACCGCGACCTTCCCGTCCCAGCAGAGCGACTGCTCCAGGCACTGTTTTTCTCTAGCCGCGGAGGCAGAAATCGGAACCTTTCCCTTGAATCCCCTTGGTTTGGTCTTAGCCTGGAGGGAGGCCAAGCTGCCTCCCCACAGCCCTCTCCAAGTCACACGGTGGTCCCAGAGGGCAGGCCCAGGACCACTGGCATGGTGCCCCTGAGGGAGGGAAGGTCCCCTCGGCACCATGTTCTCAGCCTCAGCCGCCTCCTGGCTTTGCTCTGGGGCAGCAGGGCAAACACGCAGCCGTGGATTCAGGCCAGGCACTCGGGGGACTGACGGGGCTGCCGTGCCAGCGAAGTCCCCAGACAAGCTCTAGACACAATGATCAGCTGCTGCATCTCTGTCCCGCCCACATCGGAGCCAGGGCTGCTTCACTGGACGTGTCTCCAGTGGCACCAGCCCAGAACAGCCTAGCAGCAGCTGTGGGGCGTGGGGAGAGTCTGCGCCCTGCAGCCCTGAGCCCGGCACGGGGCCGAATAGGAAGACGTGTGTCCAGGCGGCCACGCAGGTCAACGGGAATTTCAGGCACAGGCATCGCTGGCCTCTTCCTCCAGCCAGGCCGGGCACCACAGGCCATGCAGAGTCCCTGTGGAGAGAGGCGAGTGCTCTCCAGCCCCGCTCAGCCTTTACCCCATGACCAGTCCAGAGAAAAAAATCCCCCTCTTCTAAAATTTCTTTCTAAAGCAAATGGAGCCTGTTTTCCACTGCAGGCCAGTCCAGACTCAGATGGATGTTGATTCAGGCCAGGGAGTGTCAGCAGGACAGCGCCAGCCCGTTGCTGTTGGAGGCCAAGAGGAGACAGGCTGGTTTCCTGGCCAGGAGCAGGCTGTGGGGCTCCCTGCTGGGCCCTGCCTGGCTCCCGCCCATGGGACAGGACGTCCCCCCGTGACGAGCATGCGCCAGGCTCTCCAGTGCATAGCGGAGGCCTCTGCTCTCGGCCCCGCTCCCTGTCAGAGCCGGCTGTGCCCCAACCCTACCTGGACAAGCTCAGGGCTGTCTCGGGCTCTGCTGTCACTGGAACGTCTCCACACACGGCTCCTCCCAGTAGTGCCTGAGGGGCTCCAGGGGGTCTGTGCCCCAGGCGCTGCCCCTCTCCCTGCCTAGCACCCTCTGCAGCTCTCCCGCTGCTCTGCAGCTCCCACACAGGGCTGTGAGGAGAGGCCCCACCACAGGCCCTGACTTGCCGGGGGGGAGCAGCAGAGATGTCAGGAGGGATGGGCTGAGGGGGCGTAGCCTGGGGTGGCTGTTGGGAACAGGAGACACTTTTCCCTCTTCTCCTGGGCTCATGTGTCAGTTGGTCCTGCGAGCAGGGCCCAGCTGCTGCTGACGATGTGACACTGGGGCTGCCCCCACCCAAGCTACTCACGGTGAGAACGTACCCACAGCCCCATGAGCGCTTGCGGGGGATCACTCGGTGACTCCCCACCCCACTCTGACAACAGGCACTTCTCTGCAGAGCGGAGAGGGGGGGGGACCACAGGGAAGGCCGAGCAGAGGCCGGGTGGGCATTAGGGGAAGCCCAAACACCCGCTTTTGAGGGGGTGGCTCTAGGCCTGCCTAGACCACACCCACCAGGCCTGCCACACCCTGGACCAGGGCCCTGCCCAGCAGCAGCAGCTGCAGCCTCCCCCAGCCCCAGACAACCCCCCGCCGGGAAGGATACTGCAGCTTGCTCATGGCATCCTGGTCGATGGCGCCCTTGCTGTTGTACACCAGGGTGCTGCTCAGCAGGACGGCCAGCGTGAAGATCCAGGTGTCGTGCTTCAGGTCGCCCTGGGGAAACGGGCACAGGGGGAGCAGGGGCTGGGTGAGAGCGGCTCCTTGCGTGCATCCTGCCAGTGGGACACAGCGGTTCCTACCGGCCAGGAGGGGATGGGAACCCTGCAGTGGACTTCACTGCAGGGCCCATGGGGATCAGGCTGGCTGCTAGCTTGCCACCCTCAGGTGCAGAAGGGCTCTGGGCGCCCCACACACCCTGGGGTGGGTGCCCTGCCCCCAGGTTTGTGTCTTTCAGTCCTGCCAGTGGCCTTGCCCTGAGTAATGTGGGGGCTGCTCTCCTCTCGCTCCCCGTTTGCTCCTGCGCCAGGCGCGGTGTCTGTGAGAAGCTGCTTTTTCAACTTGGGCCATTCTTGTCCCTCCCCTTCCGCGAGCTCTGGGCTGGGTCTGTCTGCAGGAGCCAGGGTTGAGCTTTGCCGGCAGCGCCAGCCTGTCCCATTAACCGCTCCCCAGGGCAGGACCCAGGGTGTCTCAAGAGCCACCTGAGGTGGGTCTGCCCCAGCAATCCAGGCCGGCTGCACGACGTTCCTCAGGCCCAGAAGCTCCACCCCCAGTGACTCGCTGAGCCACCCAAGGAGCCTCCCTTAGCCGTGGGGCCAGCCGGATGCACTAGCAGGGACCCACCCACTGCACTGCAGGGTCTGCACAAAGTGCCCGGCCTGCAGCGCTGCCCGGCCCCACGGTCAGTGCAGACGCACCAGGGACACCAGCCGGGGGGTCTCCTGAGCGCTCGGCCCTGCTCTAGGAGGGGACCAGACTGTGGAGAAAAGCCTCCGTCAGACTCGGCCCCGTGAAGGCTTCAGCTGCTTGTCCCACGTCTCCTCAGCCTCCCCCACGAGTGCCGGATCGGAGCGGTGTGTTCGCTCTGCGCCGCGCAGCCCAACGGGACCCTGTGTCACGGCCTCTGTGAACCGGCCAGAATCATTCAGCACCTTTGGCTGAGCCCCGGGACCCACCCAAAGGTCCACAGCACCCGAACGCTGCCCCTACCACGGCTGGAGCGCCATGGTGTGTGCACAGTGTGACTCTGAGGGCTGAGGGGAGAGCACAGAGGGCGGGCTGGCTGTGACCCAACACTGCCCCTTCCACCCGGGGCCCACCCCTTCCAGGAGCCGGGCCCACCCCACTGTGCCCAAGGCCCGTCGGCTCCTCTCCCTGAATCAACCGTGGGACGCTGGCCCAGCACAGTTAGCGCTGGGCCAGGGTTTCCTCCCACAGGGCTGGGAAGGGGCCGTGGACACTGTCGGGGGGGCTTGAGTCGAACGTTACAAGGTCTCCTCTCCCCTGTGTGCTGCCTGCTTTCTCTGGAGCCACGGTGGTGGAGGGAACATCCCTTCAGGTTCAAAGGGGCCACGTGAGTTTGGCGTTTTCTCCAGACTCCCCCCTCCCAACTAGCGCCCAGCGGGTGGGGGAGGGACAGGCCTGACCCCAGGGGGTCCAGCGAGGGGGCTGCTGTAAAAGCTGGGATCTGACCACAGCCAGAGAGGCAGGCGGCTCCATTTCCCTCGGGTGCTGCTGCTCCCTGGAGCCTTTTCCTTACTGCCCAGATGCTGTTCCCTCGCCGTGCTGGGAATGTGACGCCTGAGGCTGCCTGAGCACTGCAGCACGCAGAAGTAACGGCTCAGAAACCGCTCGCTTTGGTCTCAGGCCCAGCCTCCCAGGGCAGGACCCAGGCGGAGAGCCACGACCTGGGCACCTCGCACTGTCACAGAGGCTGCCAAGGGCAGGACTCACAGGCACCACTCGTGGGGCGGCTCTGGATCCGTCACCTGCAGCCACACGGTCACTGAGGTGGGCTGGCTGGGGCCCTTCCTGCGGTACGTGCACAGGCACCTGGTTCTAGCGCATCAGCTCCACCAGAGCCGGATTGTACGTCTGACTCACCCCTCCCCCTGCTTTCCAGCCGTTCTGACCCACAGGAGCAGGGAGTCTGGACAGAAGCCGAGCTCAGTCTCACGCAGATCACGTCAGTGTGCGAGACTCCAGCCATGGCGCACGGGGGGTGCAAAGCCCCCAGCACTGTCAGAGCCACTGAACTGGCCTCCCATCATACGTGAGAGACCCAGAGCTCGGCCCCCTGGGCCAAACCCACCAGGTCTGGATCATCCCCTGGACCCCGCTCCCCAGGCAGGGCCGCCCCTCCCAAGGCCGCCCATCCCCTCAGGGGGGTTTCAGGGCACTCGGAAGAGCTGCTGAAGAACAGGGAGCATGTTTCCATCTCGACTGTAGGGCAGGATCCTGCCCTGGGGCCGCTGCGCCGCGGGGAGTCTGGCTTAGTGCGCGGATACACGGGTGTTACCCTCACCAGTGACTTGTGCATGTTCCTGAGCCCCCTGAGGGCCCCGATTCCTGCCAGAAGAGCAAACACCAGGTGCCCCTGGAACTCGAGGGCAAATGTAACTGCCACAGGCAGGTGAAGTCCCCTCACCTTACAGGACCACCTGTTCCCACCACACCGCCAGAGCCACCTCACCTTATGTGCATCTCCCAGCCCCTCTGTGTCAAGAAGCACCAGGGCGTGGCCAGCCTGGTGGGGGTGGGGATGGCACCACATCCAAATTCCCTTGGTGTGCGACTGCACGGTGGAGCCCAGCGAGAACCCTGGGGAGAGAGGACAGGTTCCATGTAGACACAGACACACAGGACGGCTGCCTGAGGGAGGGAGGTCACTGCGAGCCCCAGAGAGCAGCAGGAAATAACACAGGGGGCAGGAGGGACACATGGCCCAGGCCTCTCACCTTTTCTCTGTCCAGCCAAAGCATTCATGAGGTAGGACTTGCCCGTGCGGTACAGTCCCACAATGGCCACCACCACCACTGGCTGGGCGATGGCCTCCAGGATCTTCACAGCCTCAGGGTTCACCTGTAGGGCCCCCTTGTCATCGCTCTCAATGAGGCACACGGGCTGCTCCATGCGCCACTCTGGGGCCATCGTTTGTGAGCGGGATCGACCTGCAACCCAGAAAACAGACTGAGCCAGCCAGGCAGACCTGCTGCAGGGATCCCCAGGGAGAGGGCAGAGGGGGGCAGGTCTGAGGGCTCCCAGCTCCCCAGGCAAGCAGCTCCCTCGCTGAGTGTAAGACCAGGCAGGACAAGCCCCAGGGAGCAGAGAGTGCTTCCCAGACACACAGCGGTTCGGTAGCGCAGCGATGCAGAGAGAAGGCAGCACTGTGACATCAGACACACCCTGGGAAGTACAGAACAGCCCTTCCCCACCCTTGTCCCTTCCTCCAAGGGTATGGCTAGACTGAGTGTGAGTGTGGGGAGGGGGGGTTGGGATACTGGAGGTATCCCAGAAAAACTGTGCTGCATCTAGGTAATGTGTTTGCTCTTCTGATTTATTTTGGTGGATGAGCAAATGCGCTCTTTTGGAAGCCGCTGTTTTCCTCATACCATAAGGAAGAAAGGGGTTTTTGAAAGAGAGGTTTTTCCCAAAATTTTGCCCAGTCTAGATGGGCCATATTTCGGAAAAGCTTCTTCCAACAAAGTATCGGAAAAAGATACGCAAAACGCGGAGTGCATTTTGCGTATCTTTTTCTGATAGATCCTCACAGTCTAGCCATACCTCAAGTGTCAGTAGCAGGTGCAGGGCACACACGTCCAGGGCTGCCAGGGCCACTAGACATCCATGAGGTGAGTCCAGGTCTCTGCCCGGGCTGGGAGCACCCGCTGCAGGTGATGAGTCAGCTCAGGCTGGGGACCGGCGACAGGCCCAGCACTCGGGCGGTGACTCCAGCCAGACTCACACATGGCAGAGCTTTGCCATTGGGCACAGGAAGTGCATGGACAGTCTCTGTCCTTTGTCTGTTACCTCTTAGCCCTGCACCCCTCTAGGACCAGGCTGGGTCCTGGCAGGGGCAGCTGACATGAGGGATATGAGAGAGACTTTCTCTCTCCAAGAATGGACTTCTTGAAATGTGTAAGGAGGGAAAAGTTTAGCTAGTCCATCAAAGTTTATTCTTTTCCTTGTTTGGGGGTTTGGAAATCATGTCTGAGCTGGCTAATTATTTTTCTCCTTTGTAACTAAGGATTACAGCCCAGGGACTTTCCCTGAGGCTATGTCAATTGTGGCTATTTGCCACCTAGCCAATTTACTATGCTTGCAACGGTAGTTTTGTTTTGATAATAAAGGAGTTTTCCTTTTGTTTTGATTAACCGGTATCAGTTGACTGTTGTGTCCTTAGGGTTATGTACCTAATTCCCCAGGCAGAGTCCATTCTTCTGTGCTG
Organism: Pelodiscus sinensis; assembly: GCF_049634645.1. NCBI lineage: Eukaryota > Metazoa > Chordata > Testudines > Trionychidae > Pelodiscus > Pelodiscus sinensis. The sequence goes on from NC_134734.1 coordinate 1,659,094, forward strand.
ATTCCCTCTGTTTTTCCAACTCCAAGCAAAACAGACTTTGAGGTAGAGTGGAGAGCCTTGTCTTAGGGAGGGGATTCCCAAGCGATCTTTTCCCCGGAAAAGGGTTTATTTTATATCTTTTTAAGTACACTTGGGTTGTGGCAGAGAATTTTTATTTCTTATTTTTTTTCTTGTATTTCAGGGAGACTGAGACTGGACAAGCTTGTCGCTGGGAGTACAAAAAACAGGGTTCATAGAGTGTATTCTTCTAGCTGACCCCCATCTCTGCACTTGGAGGGTCAGGTCGGGGGATTGAGCCATGACAGCATCCTTATGGGCAATCAGGTGCTAGCTAAGCAGGATGCGAACCTTCCTGAGGGGTTACCCCAGGAACACACACAGTGGCAACACTGGGAGACAGACAATAGCCATAGCTTCAGACACAGAAGTAAATTGCACAGGCTGGGTTAGAGAACACACACACAACTTATTCATGAAAAAGGATAGATCAGAAGGGGGAGCAACTAGATGTAAGTAGACTCTTGAACAAGTAAAGCAAACATGCAAACTGAGCTTAACATGCTAATGAAACAGCGTTTGGTGGAGATGAGAGACTTCAGTCAACTGTCCAGACATATGTTGAGAAACTAACACAGAAGGGCACAGAATATCCAATAAGTTCTTGGGCTGCACGGGAGACATTTTTTTATTTCAGAAGGCTGAGAAAGCTACTGGGGGTGGGAAGCTGTACTAGATGTGATTTTAACAAACAGCTTGGGTGAAAGTGGCCATGAAATCCTAGAGTTCAGGAATCTAAGGAATGGTAGAAGGGAGGCAATGGATTTTAGGAAGGCAGATTGCAGTAAACTGAGAGAGCTAGTAGGTAAAGTCCCAGGGGAAGCAAGACTAAGAGGAAAAACAACTGAAGAGAGTTGTCAGTTTTTCAAAGGCACACTATTAAGGGCCCAAAAGCAAACTATTCTGTTGACTATGAAAGATAGAAAGTATGGCAAGAGACCACCTTGGCTTAACCAGGAGACCTTACATAACCTAAAAATCAAAAAAGAGTCCTATAAAAAGTAGAAACTAGGTCAAATTACAAAGGATGAATATAAGCAAAATAGCGCAAGTACGCAGGGGAAAGATTAGAAAGGCAAAGGCACAAAACGAGCTCAATCTACCTAGAGACAAAAAGGGTAATAAGAACACATTCTAAAAATATGAAGCAAGATGAAGACCAAGGACAGAGTAGGCCCACTGTTCAGTCAATAGGGAAAAACAAAAAGAGGAAACTTGGAAATGGCAGACGTGCTTAATGACTGCTTTCTTTTGGTTTTCACCAAGAAGATGGATGGTGGCAGGATGCCCAACATAGGAATGCTAGTGGGAATGGGGTAGGTTTAGAAGATAAAATAAAAAAAGAACAAGTTAAAAATTACTTAGAAATGTTAGATGTTTGCAAGTCACCAGGCCCTGATGAAATGCATCCTAGAATGAAATGCTTTATCTGATAGGATAACGAGTCTTGTGGATAAGGGAGAAGCAGTGGACATGGTATACCTAGACTTTAGTAAGGCATTTGATATGGTCTCGCATGATATCAATAAACAAGACAAATACAAGTTAGATGGAGCTACTATAAGATGGGTTCATAACTGGCTGGATAACCATACTCAGAGTAGTTATTAACGGTTCACAATCCTGCTGGAAAGGTATAGTAAGTGGGTTCTGCAGGGTTACGTTTTGTGACTGGTTCTGTTCAATATCTTTATCAATAATTTAGATACTGGCATAGAGAGTGCGCTTACTAAGTTTGCAGATGATACCAAGCTGGGAGGGGTTGTAACAGCTTTGGAGGACAGGGTCATAATTCAAAATGAACTGGACAAATTGGAGAAATGGTCTGAGTTAAACAGGCTGAAGTGCAAAGTGCTCCACTTAGGAAGGAACAATCAGTTTCACACATGCAGAATGGGAAGCAACTTTCTAAGAAGTACTGCAGAATGGGATTTAGGGGTTATAGCGGTCCACAAACTAAATATCAGTCAACAGTGTGATGCTGTTGCAAAAAAAGGAAACATGATTCTAGGATGTATTAACAAGTGTGTTGTGATCACAACATGAGAAGTCATTCTTCTGCTCTACTCTGTGCTGGTTATGCTTCAATTGGAGTATTGTGTCCAGTTCTGGGCACCACATTTCAAGAAAGATGTGGAGAAATTGGAGAGGATCCAGAAAAGAGCAACAAGAATGATTAAAGGTCTAGAGAACATGAGCTAGGAAGGAAGACGGAAAGAATTGGACTTGTTTAGTTTGGAAAAGAGAAGATTGAGAGGGGACAGGATCGTGGTTTTCAGGTATCTAAAAGGCTGTCATAAGGAGGAGGGAGAAAACTTGTTCATCTTGGCCTCTGAGGATAGAACAAGAAGCAATGGGCTTAAACTGCAGCAAGAGAGGTTTAGGTTGGACATTAGGAAAACGTTCCTAACTGTCAGGTGGTCAAACACTGGAATAAATTGCCCAGGGAGGTTGTGGAATCCCCATCTCTGGAGATATTTAAGAGTAGGTTAGATAAATGTCTATCAGGAATGATCTAGACAGTAGAGGGTTCTGCCATGAGGACAGGGGACTGGACTCGATGACCTCTCAAGGTCTCTTCTAGTCCTAGTATTCTGTGATTCTATGAATACTCAAGGAGCTGATTGAAGAGGTATCTGAGCTATCATCTTTAAAAAGTAATGGAAGTTGGAAGAGATTCCAGAAGACTGGAAAAGGGCAAATCTCGTACCCATCTATAAAAAGGGAAATAAGAACAACCCAGGAAACTACAGACCAGTCAGTTTCATTTCTGTCCCAAGGAACATAATGGAACAAATAATTAAGGAATCCATCTGCAAACATCTGGGCTTTCAAGTAGGAATAAGGGATCTTCCGGAAAAGGGTTTATTTTCCGCAAGATCCCATCTAGGTTGGCGCTTTTCTCCAGCAAAACCCCGAGCCGGAAAAAAGCGGCAGCCATGTTCATGCATATTTAAATCGCCCGCGGCATTTGCAATTCCGAAGTGTCTCATTAGCATCCCTTTTCCGGAAAAGGGTGTCAATGTAGACACAGCCCTGGAACATAATAAGGCAATAGGTAACAGCCAGCAAAGATTAGTAAAGAACAAATCATGTCACTTTCTCTGTTAGAATAACAAGTCCTGTGGATAAGGGAGAAGCGGTGCACATGGTATACCTAGATTTTAGTAAGGCATTTGATACATTGTCACTTGATCTTCTTATCAATAAACCAGGCAAAATACATCTAGTTGTCTTCTATAAGTTGGGTGCACAGCTGGCTCAATAACTGTTCTCAGAGAGTAGGTATCAATGGTTCACAATCCTGCTGGAAGAGCAGAACAAGTGGGGTTCCGAAGGATCCTGTTTTACGACCGGTTCAGTTCAATATCTTCATCAACAATTTAGATATTGGCATAGAGAGGACACTTATGAAGTTTGCAGATGATACAAAGCTGGAAGGGTTGTGAGTACTTTGGAGGACAGGGTCAATATTCAAAATGATCTGGACAAACTGGAGAAATGGTCTGAGGTAAATAGGATGAAGTTTAATAAGGAGAAATTAAAATAAAAGGAAGTTTTTCTTCACACAGTGCATAGTCAATCTGTGGAACTCCTTGCCTGAGGAGGATGTGAAGACTAGGACTATAACAGGGTTTAAAAGAGAACTAGATAAATACATGGGGTATGTCTACACTAGCCGCCTAGTTCGAACTAGGTAGGCTAATGTTGGCATTCGAAGTTGCAAATGAAGCCTGGGATTTAAATATCCCAGGCTTTATTTGCATCTTCCCATCCGGGCGCCATTTTTAAATCCCCTTAGTCCGAACTAACTGCCCGCGGCTACATGTGGCAGTCAAACGTTAACTCGAACTAAGTCCTTAGTTCGAGTTAACTGTTACACCTCATTCCACGAGGAGTAACAGTTAATTCGAACTAAGGAGTTAGTTCGAATTAACGTTTAACTGCCGCGTCTAGCTGCGGGCAGTTAGTTCAGACTAAGGGGGATTTAAAAATGGCGGCGCCCGGGAAGATGCAAATGAAGCCTGGGATATTTAAATCCCGGGCTTCATTTGCAACTCCAGTTGCCCTCATTTGCCTACCTAGCTCGAACTAACGAGCTAATGTAGACATACCCTCAGAGTGCAAGTAGTGTTCTCATCCATCCTTCCAGTTGAAGGAAAAGGTCCAGGTAGGGATCATCAAATCATGGAAGTCAATGCGTGGTTGCGCAGGTGGTGTCAGAGACAGGGCTTTGGTTTCTTCAACCATGGGACTCTGTTCCGGGCACAAGGATTGTTAGGAAGAGATGGGATCCACCTAACCAAGAGAGGAAGGAGCATCTTTGCGGGAAGGCTTGCAGACCTAGTGAGAAGGCTTTAAACTAGGTTGGTTGGGGGATGGTAACCAGAGCCCTGAGGTAAGTGAGGAAGTTGGCTAATGGGAAGAAACACAAGGAGGAATGAGCAACAAAGGAGGACCCCTGACTCAAATGGAGAAGGTTGGGCAATCAGCTGGTTATCTAAGGTGTTTGTACACAAATGCAAGAAGCCTGGGAAACAAACAGGAAGAATTAGAGGCCCTGGCCCAGATAAAGAACTATAATGTGACTGGAATAACGGAGACTTGGCGGGACGACTCACATGACTGGAGCACTGTCATGGAAGGGTATAGACTGTTCACGAAGAACAGACGGGAGAGAAAAGAAGTAGGAGTTGTATGTTAGGGTATGTCTACACTACAGAGTTAATTCAAAATAACAGACGTTATTTCGAATTAACTGTAATAGCTGTCTACACATACAAACTGCTATTTCAAATTTAATTCAAAATAGCGGAGCCCTTATTTCAAATTAGGTAAACCTCATTCTACGAGGAATAACACCTATTTCGAAATAGCTAATTCAAAATAAGTGCTGTGTAGACACTTATTTCAAATTAGGGGGCCTCCAGCCCTTCCCAGTTCCCCCTGGTGGCCACTCTGGGCCAAACCAGGAAAACTCCTCTCCTCTCCCCCAGCCCCAGGGCCCTTAGAGGGGCAGACTCTGGCCACTGGGCACGTGCAAGAGCCAGGCCTGCCAGCAGCCGCAGACTCTCAGCCAGTGGCCAGAGGATGGCAGCCAGTGGCAGCCAGCTCTCCCCCACCCACTCCTCCAGCAGCCAGGGGCCATAGACGGCGCATGCCCTCTTGGACTAGTGCGGAGGTCATGGACCTCATTGAGGTTTGGGGGAGGCCCCCAACTTCCATGATCTCCGCACTAGGCACAGGAACGCGGCCGTCTACGGCCTCATAGCAGCCACCATGGCCAGGAAAGGCCACAGGTGCACCCAAAAGCAGGTGCTCCTGAAGGTCAAAGAGCTGCGGCAGGCATATGCCAGGGCCACCAGGGGCGGCGCCGCAGCACGGGCTGACACCTGCCCCTACTTCCCCGCCCTCGACTGACTCCTAGGAGGCGGGGCGGTCCACACCAGCCCAGGAGGCAGCGAGCCAGGAACAGAAGGCCCAGATCTGGGCACACCGGAGGGGCCACTGCCAGCTGTTCTGGGACCTGAGTCGGCAGGGTCATCGAGGGAGGCCATACCAAGTAAGTGCCAGCACTGTCCCCTACCCGGCAGGGAGGTGGAGAGGGAGACGAGGGATCACACGCATGGGCCATGCCTCCCACGGATCACGCAGCCACCTGTGCACGTGCGAGCACATGCCATGCCACCCTTGGGCAGGTGGCTCCAGCTGCGTGACACCCAGGGGCCATGGCCCAATACGCACATGCATGTGTGAAGAGACCTGACACTCTCCCGAAACCGGGGCGGGACCCAGCAGGACGCCCTCCCTTCACACGTCCCCTCTACACAGAAGCAGGGGACATCTCCCCCCCCCGGCCCCGGTCACACTATACATGGCACAGGGACATGGGTGCGGTCCTGGGGCAGCTCCTAGTCCTGGGGAGAGCCAGACATCCTGACTATGGCCTCTGTGGAAGCACAGCGGCTCTGACGGTGCAGAGCATGGTCGCCCTCACAATGCAGTGGGGGGGGGGGGGGGGCTGGGCATCATCCACTGTGTCCCAGGGAGAACTGACCACTTCTCTTCTTTCTCTACAGCTGCACCAGCTGCTCGTGCAGGGTGCACTACTCCGCCCGGGACATGCTCCTGCACCCGCGGCCTGCTCCGGACCGCCAGCACAGAGCAGGAGTACTGGGACCAGCACCTGGGGGCCCTGCGAGCCCTGCACCTCACCATCGAGGCCTGGATGCGGGAAGACCTGCAGGTCTGCTGGGAGCAGCTTGTGGAGGACTGAGTGAGGAAGTCTCCTGCAGGCCCTGTTGCAGAGCATGAGGCCCCATGCTGGTCCTGCACCTGCTGCCCCCCAACTACTGTCCCTCCTCCCACTCCTGCCCCCCCACCTCTTCCTCCTCAACCTCCACACCCTCCTCCACAATGTCCACACCCCCCACCTCAACCTGCGCACCCTCCACCCCATCTCCCCGGGGATACTGAGGACCCCTCCCCTGTGGTGCTGGGAGGTGGTTGGCTCTGCGAGACTGCCCCCACCCCTGAACCCTGAGCTTCCTCTCCCCCTTCTTCCCCTGGCTTCCCCCTTCCAGGTCCCACCTCCCAGTTTCCCCCCTCCCCTCTCCCACCCTCCCTCCTGCCCTCTCCCACCTCCTTTCCCCTGTCTTCACACAGTTTCATTCCCCTTCCCCAGTTGTGTTAAATGTAGAGAGTGTCTATTTTTGAAAACACGTGTATTTTATTTGACATCAGGAAGGGGGGGATAGGGAAGGGGAAGGGGAAGGACGAGAGGGAGGAATGGGGTACGAGCCCCCGGTGGGGCAGACCAGGGAGACTGTTAGCACTCCTCAGGGTGGAAGCTCTCCCACAGAGCCTCCTGCATCCTGACATCCCCTTGACGGTCCTCCCAGATGGCAGCCTGCAGACAGTGCAGCCAGGCTGGTGGCAACATGTCCACAAGATGCAGCCGAGTCCCCGGGGGCAGGTCTGGTTCCATGTTGCAGAGTGCCGTGGTACCCCGAGTGAGGGCAATCAGAGCACTCTGAGACACAAATGCTTTGCGAGGTGAACCAGCAAGCAGAGAAACCTGAGAACTCTCTGTCCAGGATGGGGGAGTTGGGTCCCATCAGACCTCGGCTAGCCTGAGGCAGCAGCCCCACACACTAAGTCCGACCCTGATGCCCTTTTGGCACTGGTTCTGGCCTTACCTTCGATTCAGGGTCCACTCAATGTGGATGCGCTATTTTGAATTAGAAAAATGCTATTTCGAATTAGTTTTTGGGTCTAGATGCGTTATTTCGAATTAGCTTAGTTCGAATTAACTAATTCAAATTAAGTTAATTCAAAATCGTGCTGTAGTGTAGACATACCCTAATAGTATGTCTACACTAGCCCCCTAGTTCAAACTAGAGAGGCTAATCTAGGCATTCAAACTAAGTCCTTAGTTTGAACTACCTGTTACTCCTCCTGGAATGAGGTGTAACAGGTAATTCGAACAAAGGAGTTACTTCGAATTACCGTTTAACTGCCGCGTGTAGCCACGGGCAGTTAGTCCTGACTAGTGGCATTTAAAAATGGCAGCTGGATGGGAACATGCAAATAAAGCTGGGGATATTTAAATCCTGGGCTTCATTTACAAGTTCGAATGCCTACATTAGCCTCCCTAGTTCGAACTAGGGGGCTAGTGTAGACATAGCCTAAGAGAGCAGTATGATTGCTCGGAGCTCCAGTATATAGAGGGAGAAAAGCCTGTTGAGAGTCTATGGGTTAAATTTAGAAGTGGAAGCAACAGGAGTGATGTTGTGGTTGGTGTCTGCTATAGACCACCAGATCAGGTGGATGAGGTAGATGAGGCTTTCTTTAGAAAACTGAGAGAAGCTTCCAGATCACAGGCCCTGGTTCTTGTGGGGGACTTTAATCACCCTGACATTTGTTGGGAGACCAATACAGCAGTACACAGACAATCCAGGAAATTTTCAGAGAATGTTGGGGATAACTTCTTGGTACAAATGCTAAAGGAACCTACCAGCGGCCATGTGCAGCTTGACCTGCTGCTCACAAATAGGGAGGAACTACTAGGGGAAGTAGAGGTGGGTGACAACCTGGAAAGCAGTGATCATGAGACGCGATTTCAGGATCCTGACCAAAGGAAGACAGGAGGGTAGCAAAATACACACCCTGGACTTCAGAAAAGCAGGCTGACTCCCCTAGAGAACTGATGGGCAGGATTCCCTGGGATGCTTGCATGAAGGGGAAAGGAGTCCAGGAGAGCTGGCAGTATTTTAAAGAAGCCTTATTGAAGGCACAGGAAGAAACCATCCTCATGCACAGCGGCGGTGTCTAGACTGCATCCCTTTTCGGTAAAAGGGATGCAAATTAGACACATCGCAATTGCAAATAAAGCGGGAATTTCAATCCCCCCACTTCATTTGCATAAAAATGGCTGCCTCTTTTTTCTGGCTCGGAGCTTTGCTGGAAAAAACCACCAGTCTAGACGCAGATCTTTCAGAAAATAAAGCCTTTTCCGAAAGATCCCTTATCCCTCTTAAAATAAGGAATAAGGGATCTTTCGGAAAAGTCTTTATTTTCTGAAAGATCCTCTTACATTGATCAGTTTGTTCCAAAACCTCCCCTAATAATACCTCAATCTGGAACAATTCTTCAGATTTCTGACCTAAAAGAATGGCTCAGGATTGGGAATCTCCTTAACATCCTCAGCCATGAAGACTGAAGCAAAGAATTCATTTAGTTTCTCCTCAATGCCTTTTTCATCTCTGAGTTCTCCCTTAACATCTCAGTTGCCCAGTGGCCCTACTGGATGTTTAGTAGGCTATGTACTTCTCATGTACAGGCAGTCCCTGGGTTACCTGGATCCGACTTACATCGGATCCCTACTTACAAACGGGGTGAGACAACACCGCACTAGCTGCTTCCCCCAGTAGACCAGGGAGACGCGAAGCTAGCGCCCTTCCTCCCCCCCTCCAAGCAGACCAGGGAGATGCGGGGCGGCTTTTCTCATCAGACACCTCAGCTTGAGAATAAAGGACTGAGGGAAGTGAGGTGTGGGAGAATAAAGCTGAGCTCTGGAGAAATGTTTGGCTAGAGTTTCCCCTACAATATGTACCAGTTCCGACTTACATACAAATTCAACTTAAGAACAAACCTACAGTCCCTATCTTGTACGTAACCCGGGGACTGCCTGTACATACAAAAATTGCTGTTACTTTTTGGCATTCTTAATTATATTTTTACACTGTATTTAAGACTGTGATGCTCCTTCTATTTTCCTAATTGGGATTTAAATTCTACATTTCAAACAATGCCTTTTCATTTCTCACTGCTTCTTTTACTCTGTAGTGAAGCAATGAAGGCATTTTTGAAATTCTCTTATGGTATTTTTAATTTGGGGTATATATTTAAGCTGACTATCTATTATTTGGCTGAAAAGTTTCCATGAAGCTTGCAGAAATTCTACTTTTGACACTGTACCTTTTACTAACTAACCTCCTCATTTTCCCCGTTCTGAAATTAAATTCCACAGTGTTGGGCTCCTGAGGTGCATTTCTCACCACCAGATAATTCAGAAAACCCCTCTCACCTGCGGCACTAATTCTATCTCTGTTCAGTTTGATTTTGTGGGGAAGCAATCCCATTCCAGGCACATCCCATTTCCTGGAAACAAACCAATCATTACCTCGCTTTAAGCTATCATATGAGGAAGCGGTATAACTAATTTGATGGTCCTCGCTCTTACAATTTCAGGAGAGTTTTTCAATAGACAGGAAGACTCTCCTAAATATAGAGTAAATTAGTTTTTAACCAGCAGCTAGTTTACAACAAAGTGTGATCTTTTCAACTGAATTCAGTAATCATTAACATTAGTTAGAAATATTGAAAACAAAGTATATAGAATAAGGGAAAGCTTTAAATGGGAATTTGTACTTTGAAGTTCATGCAAGTGAATTTAACAGGTGGAATGCTTGGGGTTCAGGCAGTCCCAACTGGGGGTGGGGTACACCCAGACAGCCGCTCACACATGTCTGGTGCTTCTCTCTCTTTTCGGCTTCTTTTGTGACATGCAATCCCATTCCAGGCACATCCCATTTTCCTGGCACAAACTAACATTTCCTGAATGTAAGTTATCATATGAGGAAGCCGCATGCTGAATACGGTGTTCCTAGTACTTACCATTGAGGAGGAGAGAGGGTCACTTTCTCCATCAGATAGTAAAATATTACTTTCCCACCGTATATATTAGATAAGAATTCCACCCCCTGGAGATCAGCCCTGAATGGCATGTGTTAAGATAATGCAGAAAAAAATAGTAGAATAGAGGAATATTGCTCATCGTGTATTCTAGTTGTACCTGTTATAGTTGCTAGTAATTCCTTGGAGTTCTTTCCAAACTTCAAGTTCATTTCCAATTTCTTACCACCAATTTTCCACACACGTTTACCTGGTGGAAATAAAAGAGTTTTTATCTTCTCATCAGCAGTTGACATTCTCTCAAACACTAATGATGCCTATTCCCTCAACAAAACTTTTTGGTTCAGGGGAGAGTTGCTGTCATATTCTCTAGGGACAGACCCATGTCTATGGGTTCGAATTTCCTCCTGGTTTCAGGAAATACGGCGGGAGTATCTCTACCAAGGGAACGGTAGGGAGACAATGCCGAGAAAGGGTGGGTCCTCCAGGAGACGCACGCTTTGGGATCTAGCTTCCACTCCCTGCACTTCAGCAGTGCAAGGAGGGTGCACCCTGCACAGTTGCCACGGAGAATATAATGCTGACGCTTCTCTCATTGCTTTCCCTCCTGTAATTCTATTCCCTTAAGAGAAGCCCCTTCTCCCCGCCTTCCTTTGTGCCCCTCGTATACCAGCTTCTGCAGCACCGTCATGGACCCAAAGATTTACCGGACATTGCTCGGCTACTTCCCTTCATTCATTTGTGTTTATTGGAAAATAATAGGAAATGTGCCTGTTTAATTCAAATCATGGCTCTGAGGCGGGGCTGGAGTTGAGGGGTGCAGTGTGCAGGCTGCCCAGGGTAGAGAGGAGCATGCCAGCTGTTTTTCACTGCAGCCCCATGTGGAAGGTGAGAAGCGCCTCTCTCTTGCAACTGCAGCTTCTTATATTACCGACGGGGAGGGTGCACATCCCCCGACTGAGGCAATGCCAGGTTCCCTGCCCCACGCTTTCCTGGCCATTAGAGGAATGCAGGACACTGTGCTCTTTTCCCCGTTAACTGCTGATGGGGAATTGTCAGCAATGTTGCCATATGAGAGAGGGAGGTTGGAGCCTCCCCCACCCGCCGACACACCCTTTACCAGTGTATGTAATGAGTGGGATGCTTGGGGTTGAGGCAGTCCCGATTGGGGGCAGAGCACACCCAGACAGCCGCTCACACATGTCTGATGCATCTCTTTCTTTTTGACTTCTTTTGTGACATGCAATCCCATTCCAGGCACAGCCCATTTTCCTGGCACAAACTAACATTTCCTGAATGTAAGTTATCATACGAGGAAGCCGCATGCTGAATACGGTGTTCCTAGTACTTACCATTGAGGAGGAGAGAGGGTCACTTTCTCCATCATATAGTAAAATATTACTTTCCCACCGTATATATTAGATAAGAATTCCGCCCTCTGGATATCTGCTCTGAATGGCATGTGTTAAGATATTGCAGAAAAAAATAGTAGAAAAAGGGAATATTGTTCATCGTGTGTTCTGGTTTTTACCTGTTGCAGTTGCTGGTACTTCCTTGTCGGAGTCCTTTTCAAACTTCAAGTCCATTTCCGCTTTCTTACCACCAAATTTCAACAAATTTCCAATTTTACCTGGTGGAAATAAAAGAGTTTTTATCTTCGCATCAGCAGTTGACATTCTCTCAAACACTAATGATGCCTATTCCCTCAACAAAACTTTTTGGTTCAGGGGAGAGTTGCTGTCATATTCTCTAGGGACAGACCCATGTCTATGGGTTCGAATTTCCTCCTGGTTTCAGGAAATACGGCGGGAGTATCTCTACCAAGGGAATGGTGGGGAGACGATGCCGAGAAAGGGTGGGTCCTCCAGGAGACGCACGCTTTGGGATTGAGCTTCCACTCCCCGCACTTCAGCAGTGCAAGGAGGGTGCACCCTACACAGTTGCCACGGAGAATATAATGCTCACACTTCTCTCATTGCTTTCCCTCCTGTAATTCTATTCCCTTAAGAGAAGCCCCTTCTCCCCGTCTTCCTTTGTGCCCCTCGTATACCAGCTTCTGCAGCACCGTCATGGACCCAAAGATTTACCGGCCATTGCTCGGCTACTTCCCTCCATTCATTTTTCTTTATTGGAAAATAATAGGAAATGTGCCTGCTTCATTCAAATCATGGCTCTGAGGCGGGGCTGGTGTTGAGGGGTGCAGTGTGCAGGCTGCCCAGGGAGAGAGGAGCACGCCAGCTGTTTCTCACTGCAGCCCCGTGTAGAAGGTGAGAAGCGCCTCTCTCTTGCAACTGCAGCTTCTTACATTACAGACGGGGGAGGGTGCACATCCCCTGGCTGAGGCAATTCCAGGTTCCCTGCCCCACGGTCCCCTGGCCAATGGAGGAATGCCCTTTTCCCCGTTAACTGCTGATGAGGAAAGGTCAGCAATGTTCCTATATGAGAGAGGGCGGTTGGGGCCTCCCTTCCGCCCGACACACCCTTTACCAGTGTATTTAATGAGTGGGATGCTTGGGGTTGAGGCAGTCCCGATTGGGGGCGGGGCATACCCAGACAGCCTCTTACACGTGTAAGATGCCTCTCTCTCTTCTCGGCTGCTTTTGTGACATGCAATCCCATTCCAGGCACATCCCATTTTCCTGGCACAAACTAACATTTCCTGATTGTAAGTTATACGAGGAAGCCGCACGCTGGATACGGTGTTCCTAGTACTTACCATTGAGGAGGAGAAAGAGTCACTTTCTGCATTGCATAGTATAATATTACTTTTCCATCTGATATATTAGATCAGAATTCCACCCTATGGATATCAGCCCTGAATGGCATGTGTTCAGATATTGCAGAAAAAAATAGTAGAATAAGAGAATATTGTTCATCGTGTATTCTGGGTTGTACCTTTTACGACTGCTGGTACTTCCTTGTTGGAGTCCTTTTCAGGCTTCATGTCCATTCCCGCTTTCTTACCACCAGATTTCAACACAGTTTTTCCTGGTGGAAATAAAAGAGTTTTTATCTTTGTATCAGCAGTTGACATTCTCACAAGCACTAATGATGCCTATTCCCTCAACAAATTGTTTAGGTTCAGGAGAGGCTCGTTGTACTATTCTCTAGAGGCAGACAAATGCCTATGGGCTCAAATTTCCTCCTGGTTTTAGGAAATAGGGCAGGAGTACCGCTCCCAAGGGAACGGTGGGGAGACCAAGCCAAGAAAGGGCGGGTCCTCCAGCAGACACACACTTTCAGATCTAGCTTCCAACCTGCACAGTTGCCACGGAGAATCTAATCCTCACGCTTCTTTCATTCCTTTCCCTCCTGTAATTCTCCTCCCTTAGCACAGGCCCCTTCTCCCCACCATTCTTGTGCCCCTCATATACCAGCTTCTGCAGCACCATCATGGACCAAAAGATTTACCGGCCATTGCTCGGCTACTTCCCTCCATTCATTTTTCCTTATTGGAAAATTATAGGTAATGTACCTCCTTTATTCAAATCATGGTTGTGAGGCAGGACTGGCCTTGAGGAGTGAAGTGTGCAGGTTGCCCAGCGCAGAGAGGAGCACGCCGGCTGTTTCTCACTGCAGCCCCTTGTGGAAGGTGAGGAGCGCCTCTCTATTGCACCTTCTTACATTACAGACGGGGGAGGGTGCACGTCCCCCGGCTGATACAATTCCAGGTTCCCTGCCCCACGCTTCCCCAACCAATGGAGGAATGCAGGTAACTGCACCCTTTCCCCCGTTAACTGCTGATGGGGAATGGTCAGCCATGTTCCCATATAACAAAGGGAGGTTGGAGACTCCTCCTCCTCCCGACACACCATTTACCAGTGTATTTAATGGGTGTGATGCTTGGGGTTGAGGCAGTCCCGATTGGGGGCGGGGCACACCCAGAAGCTGCTCACACATGTCTGGTGCTTCTCTCTCTTTTCGGCTTCTTTGTGGACATGCAATCCCATTCCAGGCACATCCCATTTTCCTTTCACAAACTAACATTTCCTGATGGTAAGTTATCATACGAGGAAGCCTCACACTGAATACGGTTTCCCTACATTTTGCAGCGTGAGAGCCAGGAGTCGCCGCCCTGCCTCCGCCCCGCTGTGGCTCCGGCCGGCCGGCGGGCGCTCCGCTTGGGCTCTCTGCCTGCCTGCCACGATCGCTCCTGGCCCTGCCTCCCCTGTTGCGGAGCCAGGCATTCCTCCCAGCGGGGGGTTTCCACCCGGCCGGGGCTTCCCCTGTCCCCCATACCGCCTGCCTGCCCGCCCGGCACCGGGGGGAGGGCGATCCCCACCCCGGGGTGAGTGCGGACCCGACTGGATCCGTCACACCACCTTTTTAAGACCAGTTCTCAATAACATTTGTTAAGATATTGCTGAAAATGTTGATAGAATAAGGGAATGTTGTTCATAGTGTATATTGGCTTGTACCTGTTACGGTTGGTGGTACTTTCTCCTTGGGGTCATTTTCAGTCTTCAAACCCATTTCCTCTTTTTCACCGCCCAGATTACTCTCACCTTCACCTGGTACAAATAAAAGAGTCTGTGTCTTCCTCTGAGGTGTTGGGATTGACAGAAACACCAATAGTGCCTATAGGTTCTCGAGAGACACGCTATCATATTCTCTGCATGCAGGCCAATGCCTACGGACTCGAATTTCCTCCTCGTTTCCGGAAATACGGCAGGAGTACCTGGCCCAAAGGAACAGTGGGGAGGCGACACCTGGAAAGGGCGGGGCCTCCAGGAGACAGACACTTTGGGATCTAGCTTACATTCCCTGCACTTCAGCACTCTAAGGAGCATTTGCCCTGCACAGTTGCCATGGAGAATCTAATGCTCACGCTTCTCTCATTCCTCTCACTGCTGTAATTCTCCTCCCTAAACACAGGCCCCTTCTCACCACCATTCTTGTGCCCCTCATATACCAGCTTCTGCAGCACTGTCATGGACCCGAAGATTTACCGGCCATTGCTCGGCTTCTTCCCTCCATTCATTTTTCTTTATGGGAAAATAATAGGAAATGTGCCTGCTTCATTCAAATCAGGCTCTGAGCCGAGTGTGGCATTGAGGGGTGCCGTGTGCAGGCTGCACAGGGTAGAGAGGAGCACACCAGCTGTTCCTCACTGCAGCCCCATGTGGAAGGTGAGAAGCGCCTCTCTGTTGCAACTGCAGCTTCTTACATTACAGACGAGGGAGGGTGCACGTCCCCTGGCTGAGGCAATACCAGGTTCCCTGCGCCACATTCCGCTGCCCAATGGAGGAATGCAGCAAACTGCGCCCTTTCCCCCGTTAACTACTGATGGGGAACGGTCAGCAATGTTCCTATATGAGAGAGGGAGTTTGGAGCCTCCCTCGCCCCCTGACACACCCTTTACCAGTGTATCTAATGGGTGGGATGCTTGGGGTTGAGGCAGTCCTGACTGGGGGAGGGGCACACCCAGACATCCGCTCACTTGTGTCTCGTGCTTCTCTCGCTTTTTGACTTCTTTTCTGACATGCAATCCCATTCCAGGCACAGCCCATTTTCCTGGCTTAAACTAACATTTCCTGATTGTAAGTTATCATATGAGGAAGCCGCACGCTGAATATGGTATTCCTAGTACTTACTGTTGAGGAGGAGACAAAGTCAATTTCTTCACTATATTGTAAAATATGACTTTCCCACCTTCTCTGTTACATCAAAATACCACCCTTTTAAGATCAATCCTCAATGGCATGTGTTAAGATATTGCAGAAAAAATGAGAGAATAAGAATAGTGTATTTTAGCTAGTACCTGTTACGATTGGTGGTACTTCCTTGTTGGGGTCATTTTCAGTCTTTGTCTCCATATCTGCTTTCTTACCACCCAATTTCCTCACACCTTCACCTGGTAGAAATAACAGAGACTGTATCTGTATTTTGCTCTGAGCTTTTGACATTCTCACAAACACTAAAGTTGCCTATTGCCTCAACAATACGTTTTGGTTCAGGAGAGATACGCTGTCATATTCTCTGGAGGCAGAACAATTCTTCTGGGCTTTAATTTCCTCCTGGTCTGAGGAAATGAAGGGAGTACCGGGCCCAAAGGAACAGTGGGGACTCGATTCTTGGATAGGGCGGGGCCCTCCAGTGGAAGGACGATTTGGGATCTAGCTTCCACTCCCCAGACTTTAGCTCTGCAAGGATTGTGTCCCATAAACCAGTCCTTTGACTCGTGTCTGCCTCCCTCCAAGCTAGGGCCTTGCCAGTGCTTTTTCTCTGCGGGGTTGCCCATATGGGGTAAGGAGGCTGAGGCAGGAACCAGAGCTCGGCCTGGTCTCAGGACAGGAGCAGTGAGCGGGGGTGGGGTGGCAGGAAGCAGTGAAGCCCTGAGCATGGGTCTGCCAGTGGAAAATCAGGACCCTGAGTCAGGTCTGCGAATAGAGCCTGTGGGCGAGGCCAGCAGGCAGGACTCTGCAAGGGGGCTATGAGGAAATACCTGGGTATAGAATCATAGAATAATAGGACTGGAAGGGACCTCGAGAGGTCATCGAGTCCAGCCCCCCGCCCTCAAGGCAGGACCAAGCTCCGTCTACACCATCCCTGACAGATGTCTATCTAACCTGTTCTTAAATATCTCCAGAGAGGGAGATTCTACCACCTCCCTTGGCAATTTATTCCAATATTTGACCACCCTGACAGTTAGGAATTTTTTCCTAATGTCCAATCTAAACCTCCCCTGCTGCACTTTAAGCCCATTACTCCTTGTCCTGTCCTCAGAAACCAAGAGGAACAAATTTTCGCCTTCCTCCTTGTGACACCCTTTTAGATATTTGAAAACCGCTATCATGTCCCCCCTTAATCTTCTTTTTTCCAAACTAAACAAGCCCAGTTCATGAAGCCTGGCTTCATAGGTCATGTTCTCTAAACCTTTAATCATTCTTGTCGCTCTTCTCTGTACCCTTTCCAATTTCTCCACATCTTTCTTGAAATGTGGCGCCCAGAACTGGACACAGTACTCCAGCTGAGGCCTAACTAGTGCAGAGTAGAGCGGCAGAATGACTTCACAAGTTTTGCTTACAACACACCTGTTGATACAACCTAAAATCATATTTGCTTTTTTTGCAACAGCATCACACTGTTGACTCATATTCAACTTGTGGTCCACTATGACCCCTAGATCCCTTTCCGCCATGCTCCTTCCTAGACAGTCGCTTCCCATCTTGTATGTATGGAACTGATTGTTCCTTCCTAAGTGGAGCACTTTGCATTTCTCTTTATTAAACCTCATCCTGTTTACCTCTGACCATTTCTCTAACTTGCTAAGGTCATTTTGAATTATGTCCCTATCCTCCAAAGAAGTTGCAACCCCACCCAGTTTGGTATCATCTGCAAACTTAATAAGCGTACTCTCTATCCCAATATCTACATCATTGATGAAGATATTGAACAGTACGGGTCCCAAAACAGACCCTTGAGGAACTCCACTTGCTATCCCTTTCCAGCAGGATTTAGAACCGTTAACAACAACTCTCTGACTACGGTTATCCAGCCAATTATGCACCCACCTTATCGTGGCCCTATCTAAGTTATATTTGCCTAGTTTATCAATAAGAATATCATGCGAGACCGTATCAAATGCCTTACTAAAGTCTAGGTATATGACATCCACCGCTTCTCCCTTATCCACAAGGCTCGTTATCTTATCAAAGAAAGCTATCAGATTAGTTTGGCATGACTTGTTCTTCATAAACCCATGCTGGCTATTCCCTAT
Source organism: Pelodiscus sinensis (assembly GCF_049634645.1). Taxonomy (NCBI): domain Eukaryota; kingdom Metazoa; phylum Chordata; order Testudines; family Trionychidae; genus Pelodiscus; species Pelodiscus sinensis. The sequence continues at coordinate 1,677,068 of NC_134734.1, forward strand.
CACTTTATTACCTTCCAAGTGTTTGCATATGATTTCCTTAATTACCTGCTCCATTATCTTCCCTGGGACAGACGTTAAACTGACCGGTCTGTAGTTTCCTGGATTGTTCTTATTCCCCTTTTTATAGATGGGTACAATATTTGCCCTTTTCCAGTCTTCTGGAATCTCCCCTGTCTGCCATGATTTTTCAAAGATCATAGCTAAAGGCTCAGATACCTCCTCTATCAGCTCCTTGAGTATCCTGGGATGCATTTCATCAGGACCTGGTGATTTGCTGACATCTAACTTTCCTAAGTGATTTTTAACTTGTTCTTTGTGTATCCGATCTTCTAAACTTACCCTCTCTCTGCTTGCATTCACTACGTTAGGCACTCTTCCAGACTTCTCGGTGAAGACCGAAACAAAGAAGTCATTGAGCATCTCCGCTATTTCCAAGTTTCCTGTTACTGCTTCTCCCTCCTCACTAAGCAGTGGGCCTACCCTGTCCTTGGTCTTCCTCTTGCTTTTAATGTATTTATAAAAGGTCTTCTTGTTTCCCTTTATGCCTGTAGCTAGTTTGAGCTCATTTTGTGCCTTTGCCTTTCTAATCTTGCCCCTGCATTCCCGTGTTGCTTGCTTATATTCATCCTTTGTTAGTTGTCCTAGTTTCCATTTTTTATATGACTCCTTTTTTATTTTGAGATCATGCAAGATCTCCTTGTTAAGCCAAGCTGGTCTTTTGCCATATTTTCTATCTTTCCTACACAGCGGAATTGTTTGCTTTTGGGCCCTTAACAACGTCCCTTTGAAATACTTCCAACTCTCCTCAGTTGTTTTTCCCTTCAGTCTTGCTTCCCATGGGACCTTACCTACAAGTTCTCTGAGCTTATCAAAATCTGCCTTCCTGAAATCCATTACCTCAATTGTGCTGGTCTCCCTTCTACCTTTCCTTAAGATCATGAACTCTATTATTTCGTGATCACTGTCCCCTATACTGTCTTCCACTTTCAAGTTCAAAGTGGGTAAAACTAGAGATGCTGCAGCTCTGCCCCTCTCCCCCTCCCCCCTGCCCGCACTCAGAATTTCCATGTCTTTGGAGTGCCATGACTTCTTCTGACCTTGTGACTGTGGCAATTATCCTCTTCACCCCACCACAACTGGTTGTTGGTGTGTGATGTGCTGACACTAACTTGTCACTCAACAGGCCCCAGGGACCTTTCTCTGGGAGCTAAATGATGTAGCAGTGGCGGAGGGATGGTGAATGCTGCTGCTTGAGTCTCTCCTGTGCGTGAAGCAACTCGCCCTCTGCTGCCAGCGCCATCCCGAGGCATACCCCCCCCCCCGGCCCGGGGTGAGTGATCAGATCGTGGGCCCTGCTGGCACCTGCACACAATGGTTTGGATTCCTGCTCCCCTCCCCCTACAATCCCCACTCCTACCCGCCCGCCCCCGAGTTTCTAGCTGCTCCTGCTATTGCGGCTGTGGGACTGGGATCCCTCGGGTCCTACAACCCTACGGCCGGAGCAGTGGGCACAAGGTGCAGGTGGCAGCGGGTATTGTAGAGGTGCTGCAGGGGTGGGATTGAAGCAACCGTCCTGCATGCTGCAGGCAACATGAATCCCCAGCTTTGAAGGCAGCAGCACAAGAGTGAAGATGGCTGGGTACATGGTTTCCCGCCCTGAGCTCTGTGCTGCTGGCAGCTGCCCTGCCTTCAGTGCTGGGTGGTCAGAGAAAAGCAGCTGCTGGCTGGGTGCTCTGCTCTGAAGGCAGCACCATGACCAGCAGCACAGAGCTACGAGTGTCACAGAGCTACGGGTGTCACAGAGCTACGGGTGTCATGGGGACGGTTTGGTGACAGGACTCCCAGGATCCCAATTCCACTACAGGCCTCTACCCCCAAACATTGCTTTTACCTGCCCCACTTTCCCACCACCTGCTGGTTTGCACCCTGGGCAGCTGCCCCTCCCCCTGCCCTGGCTACAGCCCTGGTGAATGCAGCCGTGTTGAGAACGGCAGGGAGAGCTCACGTCCCAGCACAGCAAACTGGCTTTTTTAAACTTACATCTCCGGCACGGTAAGTGCAGAGTTTGGGGCCAGGAATGTCCAAGCCTGGAGTTTCTGGAGCTCAGTCCCGGCCAGCTCTGGCTCACACAGCTCTTTGCAGACCTACCACTAGTCGGTTATTTTCCCCTTTCAGAGCATGCCCATTCCTGTTCCTGTTCCACTTGACCGATGTGTCCCAAACAGGCCAGACATTCTTCCTGCCAGGGGCAGTTATCCCTTGTGCCAGGGTCGGGCGAGATGGCTGGAGGAGAAGGGTCTTATTGGATTGCAAGGAAGTGTTACAAGGACTCCCCTCCCTTCCCCCTGACATTTGGGGAGGATCCACTGAGCCCAGGAACTCAACTGATTATGAGGGACAACCAAAATGGTCCAAACAAGGGAACGGGAAGGGAACACCAAGCAGAGAACTCTGCCAGAACCCACTGGTAGTCCAAGGTGTCAAGCAGATGCGACCAAGAGGACCTCTGCCCAGATGTGTGGATGAACAAAACATCAGAAAAAGGCCCCAGAGTCACAAGAGACTCTCTTAACCCACTTCCTCTCTCTGCTTTTATAGGTGGCCACTTTGGCCAAAATTCGGAGGAAGTTGATAAGGAGTTCCTGTGACTTCGGGATTACAGTGGATAAGAAAATGGAGATGGGGCAACAGGGCGCCCTTGTAGCCAAGAAGGCTAATGGCATATTAGGGTGCATTAGGAGGAACATTGCCAGCAGATCTAGAGAAGGGTATGTCTACACGACAGTTTTTCTCAGAAAAATGACTGTTTTTCTGAAAAATCTTCAATTCTGTCCACACTGCAATTGCGTTCTCTCAAAAACAAAATCGAGAGAACGGAGAGCTTTTCCCAATATTGGTAAACTTATTTCTTCAAGGAAGAAGCCTTTTTCCAAAAGAGCTCTGTTGGAAAAATCGTGAGTGAACAGGGAAGAAGGAATTTTTTGAAAGAAGAGGAAAGAGAAAAAGCACAGGTGCCCTTGTGGCCAGTCTGTCCATAGTAATCACTGCTTAAATGCAATTCAGTGTGGACGCTATCTTTCAAAAAAGCAGATCACTTTTGTGATGCTGTTTTGCTGTGTAGATGTGATCTTTTGGAAGAAGTTATTTCAGAAGATCTCTTCCAGAAAAGCTTCTTCTGAAAGAAGCCTGCCGTCTGGACACAGACGAAGTGATTATTCCCCTTTATTTGGCACTGGTGAGGCCACATCTGAAGTATTGTGTTCAGTTCGGGACCCGCAGTATAGAAAGGATGTGGACGCATTGCAGACAGTCCTGTGGAGGGCAACCAAAATGATGAGGGGGCTGGAGAACATGACCTGTGAGGAGAGGCTGAGGGATTTGGGCTTGTTCAGTCTGCAGAATCGAAGAGTGAGGGGGGATTTGAGAGCAGCCTTCAACTCCCTGAAGGGGGGTTTCAAGGAGGCTGGAGAGAGGCTGTTCTCAGAGGTGGCAGGTGGCAGAACAAGGAGGAATGGGCTCAGGTTACAGTTGGGGGAGGTCTAGATTGGATATTAGAAAAAAACTATTTCCCTAGGGCTGTCCACACCACAGTTCTTGCACAAAAGCTGATGGAAATGGAGTTTGCTTTAGCTGTGTAGACTGCTCCTTTTTGCACAAAACCCCCTTTTGCACAAGAGCCGTTCTTCCTCATTGTGTGGGGCCTGGAGATGGGGGACAAGGACCTGGGTGCACAAGCCCATCAGGCCCTGCCCTTCCTCCTCCAGGGGAGGATGGAGAACCCTGCTGGGAGGGACCAGTGCAGTGCCGGCGGACAAAGCTCAAGAACCAGCTTCTGGCAGTTGGCGCTGAGCTAGTGCTGGAGCATGGACAGGACCAGCTGATTGAGCCCCAGAGCCCTCCCTCAGGGAGAGGCACCAGAGTCACCCTGTCCACCTCCACAAGCCTCAAGACCCCATGGCCTCTGAACCGGAGTGCCTGTGGGAATGGGAAACACCAAGACAAGGGCCGGTGTTTTACCAGGTGGTCTAAGGCACAGGTGGGAGGGAGCTCCCCTGCTACCCACTCCGCCCACCAAGCAGAGCTCTTGCCCCAGTTCCCCTGGGTGGGGGAAGCTGCGAGTAGATGGCCTGGCCGGCCTCTCCTGCACCAGGTCTCCCAGGTCCGGGACCACAAGGGGCATGTTGCCTGCGTATGGCTGACAGACCCAGCCGCAGCTCCAGCTCTCAGCACCAGCCTCTTCAACCTCATGTGGAAGCAGGCCATACAAGGCTTGAAAGTTTGGTCAAAGGACTAGGCCTAAACGTGGTGCATGCTGGGTCAGAAGCGAGTCTTCTCAGTGAGCTGAGTTACAGACAAAGAAACTGCAAGGTTTGCAAAAAAGAAGAATGTACTAACAGATGTAACCACTTATGTACATATGGTTCAAGTTTTCCCATCCATACCATTATGTGCTCACGGGAATTACAAAGGTATAAATAATCTGAGATTTTCTTTGTTAGGCAGAGCACGTCTTTGCGTCCTCTCCTGTGATCACAGTAAATAAACGCTTCTGGCTGGCCTGAATCTGTAAATCAGACTGTGTGTTTATTCCGCGACACTCAGATGGAGGAGACAGAGGAAGGGCTCGGTTGCCACGGGTCACCCCTGAAATTTGCCTCTCCCAAAGCTGAGCACTGCACTCAGTGTCCAGGTGAGTCTCACTGGACACTCCATGGACAAGCACAGCAGTTGCCAAAGCCCCAGGAACTAGAACCCCAAAACAAAATGCTCAGTGTCCCACAGACCAGAGGAAGAGATTATGCCACAGTCTCTCAAAGAAACTGGGGGATCACCTCATCAGCATCCCATACAACACACAGAAGGAAATCAAGGAGGAGCTGTCAACATTAGAGACTCTCAAAAAAACCCAAACTTCCACATGCACTTCCTCTTGGCTGGACTTTACTAAACCCAGCAAGCCACCTACAATGCTCATGGCACCTCCTTCACTAGAAAAAGCACAACAAACTATCCAAATGCCTACACACCTCAGGATATTTCAATCCCGGCACCTTCAACTCACCTAGCAACATTGTCAGCCTCTCCAACCACACGCTTAGCCCGGTGGAGGAATCTGTCCTATCTCAAGGACTCTCCTTCTGCCCCACCACCCCACAAATATGATTTAGTTCTGTGGAAATCTGGAAGCCTATTTTCGCCACCTCCATATAAAGGAAAATTTCCTACACACTAATGAAGACATTGACCCTCCAGCTCTGCCCCACCCCCGCCAATCCCACAAGACGAAGGCATCTATGTGGACCACTCCTGACGATCATAACAAGAGTTTTGACTTCTACATCGATTGCTTCAGCAAACGTACTCGGGCTGACATTGTCAGCAAACAACAACGTGAAACATCTAACCTCAGCCATGCAGAATGCAATGCCATACAGAGCCTCAAAACAATCCTCACATCATAATCAAAGAGGCTGACAGATGGGGTGCTGTGGTCATTAGGAGCAGAACAGATTACGAACAGGAGGCTGCCGGTCAACTCACCAACACCAGATTCAACAGGCTTCTCTCCTCTAATCCTACCAATGAATACCAAAGAAACTAAACCACCTGCTCATGAAACTTCCTGCTACAACTCAAGAGTAAAGCTACAGAAACTCACCCTCAAATCTCTGATCAGGAGTTTTCTATCTACTGCTCAGGATACACAAACCTGGATATCCCAGACGACCCATCATCTCAAGCATGGGCACATTTACAGCAGGATTATCTGGTTATACTGACTCTCTCCTCAGACCCTATGTTACCAGAACTCCTAGTTTTCTCCTAGCTATCCACCGACTTCCTGAGGAAACTACAGAAAATCAGCAATCGTCCTGAAAACACCATCCTGGCCATCATGGACATAGAACCTCTTTACAACAACATTCTACATGATGATGGATTACTGGCTGTCATGATGCCCCGGCACACCTGGTTACAGAGCTCTGTCACTTTGTCCTCCACCCACAACTATTTCCATTTTGGAGACAACTTATATCTTCACGTCAGCAACTCAGCCATGGGAACCCGCATGGCCCCACAATATGTCAACATCTTTGTGGCTGGCCTCGAACAATTTGTTCTCAGCTCTCGCCTCCTAGCACCCTTACTCTACTTATAACGCACTGATGACATTTGTATCACATGGACCCACGGGAAGGAGACTCTTGAAGAGTTCCACACAGATGTCAACAAATTCCATTCCACCATCAACGTCAGCCTGGACCAGACCACACAAGGTCCACTTCCTCAACACTACAGTACAATTACATGACAGCCACATTTCCACCCCTTATACCAGAAACCTACCGACCATAATACTTACCTACATGCCTCCAGCTTCCATCCAAAAGACATTTCTCAATCAATTGTTTACAGCCAGGCCCTAAGATACAACCAGATTTGTTCCAATCCTACAGACAGAGATACAAACCTACGGGATCTCTATCAAGCATTCTTAATACTAAAATATCCACCCAGAAAAGTGAAAAAACAGATTGACAGAGCCGGACGAGTACCCAGACATCAGCTTCCTCAAGACAGGCCCAACACAGAAAACAAAAGGACAATGCTTGCCATTACCTACAGCTCCCAACTTAAACACCTCAGCTGTGTCTACATTGGCACCCTTTTCCGGAAAAGGGATGCTAATGAGACCAGTCGGAATTGCAAATGCCCCGTGGATTTAAATTTTCCCCGCGGCATTTGCATGAACATGGCTGCCGCTTTTTTCCAGCTCGGGGCTTTGCCGGAGAAAAGTGCCAGTCTAGACAGGTATCTTTCAGAAAATAAACCCTTTTCCGGAAGATCCCTTATTCCTGATTTTAAGTAGGAATAAGGGATCTTCCAGAAAAGGGTTTATTTTCCACAAGAGCCCTGTCTAGACTGGCGCTTTTTTCCAGCAAAGCCCCGAGCTGGAAAAAAGCGGCAACCATGTTCATGCAAATGCCGCGGGGAAAATTTAAATCCACGGGGCATTTGCAATTCCAACTGGTCTCATTAGCATCCCTTTTCCGGAAAAGGGTGCCAATGTAGACACAGCCCTCCAGTGCATTATCTACTATTGGGGCATCTACAAATGAAGAGGGGTCTGGGATGGCTATACATTAGTGGTTAATGAGTCTAGCCAAAATTGATGCTGCTGTTTAAACATGTTTTCCCCTTTGTCCTGGCAGCCTTGGAAGATGGCTGCACTGAATAGTGTCTTGTTTTGTCTTTGGACTTTTTCTGGGAAAAAATGTCAGGGTCAAAGTGCTTTCCCCTTCCCTGTCACTGCTGGTTCAGACAGCACACAGGGCTGATTCAGCTACAAATCAGTAAAGAACAATCAGGGCGGGTATAGTTGTGTTCATCACCTGCTTATTAATATTCATTGTGTAGGAGGTCACCTTACTGAATTAGATTTTAGAAAAAGTAGTGATAGACGTGTGAATTAACACACTAACATAGATCAAGGGGTGTAATTGGGGCCAAATTGTTAACACTCGGACATTGTGTTGGAATGTCCGAGGTAAGTGTGAGTGGCAATAAAGCAGTTCCCTTTCCCCCATCCGCTCCTGGGTCGCCGTCTCTTCTCTAACACCAACAATCTGCAATTTATCCTGGAAAAAGACCCCTCACTCTCACAGGCCTTGGGGGAAAGGCCAATTCTCGCCTACAGACAACCCCCCCCAACCTCAAACAAATTCTTTCCAACAAGCGCACAGCACATGTCCATCATACTCACCAAGGAGCCCACCCCGCAATCAACCCCGGTGCCAACTCTGTCCACACATCTATACAAGTGACACCATCACAGGACCTAGTCACATAAGCCACCGCATCAGAGGCTCCTGCAATGGCACATCCAGCTGTCACATTACTGGATTCTAAAGATCACTGTTGCCCCATGGGGGGGGCTTGCCTCAAAATTCTGTACAAAGGGGGTCATGTGAGATGTCACATGAAAGCTTGTGTTGTACTGATTCTGTATCTGCTATTCATGTACCTGTGACGTCTGTATGTGGGATTATAAACATGTACTCTGTGTTTATGCTGGAAGATTCTCTGTCTGAGAATGGGCCAGGAATGTTCATTCAATGGCTATACCAATTAGCAAGGGTCCAGGGACAATAGATCTCTAGGTGCCAAAGACACACCTGGGGAATGAGTCTGGATGCCTGCAGACCAGCCAGAATAATGATTGCTGGCTTGGGACACTAGGATAGGTCCCTGGGCCATGTGACCCACTCCAGCTTGGAAGAGACCAGGCATGGATATAAAATGCCATGTGGCAGACTCCTTTTTGTCTTGAGTTCAGCTCCTGACCCCAGATGCAGCCTTGCAGGGAACAATGATCCAGGCAGAACTGTGGACCCGTCCTGACATAGGATGTACACCAGAGACTTTTTAGATAGCAGTTTATAACACCTCTGCTAAGAGTCTGCATTGAGAACTGGGAGATTCAATGCATGTCATGTATTCTCCTTCACAACCTTATTCTCCTGCTTTTCTTTCTTGTATTAATAAACCTTTAGATTTTAGATTCTAAAGGACTGGCTCATCGTGCTCTTGTGGGTAAGATCCAGAGTTAAACTGATTGGGACCTGTGGCTGGTTTCTTGGGAACAGAAGTAACTCGTTCAGAGTTGGTGAGATTTTGTTCTAAAACCCCACATCTGTGTGTTAGGCCTGGGGTTGATTGCGGCACAGGAAGAGCTGGGGTGTCTGAGGGGTTTTGCTTGTGAGGCTTCAGGCTGGCCAGATTGGCAGCTGAAGCACTTGGTGTGACTGGTTTGTGGCCTAGTTGAGAAGGTCCCCGGTCAGGTGCTGTAAGAAGCCCGGTGTTTTGAGCAATTCACCCTGAGCGGATGCCCTCAGCAGTACCCAGACCCGGCCCAGCCCATTACATCCAGCAATGTGATCTATGCCAGCAAGTGCCAGCCATGCCCCTCTGCCATGTACAGTGTCCAAACCAGACAGTCTCCATGACAAAGGATTAATGGACACCAATCAGATATTTGAAAAGGTAATACACAGAAGCCTGCTGGGGAACATTTTAATTTGCCCAGGCACTCATTGATGGGTCTCAAAGTCACCGTATTATTGCAAGACAATTTCAAAAAGCAGCTTGAAAGGGAAGCTACAGAATTTCATTTCATGTCCCAGTTTGGTACCTGCCACAGGAGTCTGGAGTCCCAATGCATTCCTGAGGAGAGGGGCATCTTCACCCTCGCCTCCCAGTCAGGGCCCTGTGATAACAGCCCAGGGGCTCAGTGAACCCACGTGGCCCCCGCTCAACAATCTGCTCTGTCTTAGATGCCTGTCTACAAATGTAAGGAGTATTGGTAATAAGCAGGAAGAATTTGAAGTGCTAAACATAACTATGACACAGTTGGTATCACACAGACCTGGTGGGATAGTACACGTGATTGGAATATTGGTGCAGAAGGATTCATCTTACTCAGGAAGGAGAGGCAGGAAAAAAGTTAAAATCACCTAGAAAAGTTAGATGCCTGCAAGTCACCAGGGCCTGATGAAATGCATCCTAGAATACTCAAGGAGCTGATAGAGGAGGTATCTGAGCCTCTAGCTATCATCTTTGGAAAGTCATGGAAGACAGGAGAGATTCCAGAAGACTGGAAAAGGGCAAATATAGTGCCCATTTATAAAAAGGGAAAGAACAACAACCCAGGAAACTATAAACTAGTTAGTTTAACTTCTGTGCCAGGGAAGATAATGGAGCAAATAATTAAGGAAATCATCTGTAAACACTTGGAAGGTGGCAAGGTGACAGGGAACAGCCAGCATGGATTTGGAAAGAACAAATCATGTCAAACCAACTTTATAGCTTTCTTTGATAAAATAACAAGTCTTGTGGATAAGGGAAAAGCAGTGTATGCGGTATACCTAGACTTTAGTACTGCATTTGATACGGTCTTGCATGACCTTCTTATCAATAAACTAAGAAAATACAACTTAGAAGGGGCGACTATAAGGTGGGTGCATAACTGGCTGGATAACCGTACTCAGAGTAGTTATTAATGGTTCACAATCCTGCTGGAAGAGCATAACAAGTGGGGATCTGCAGGGATCTGTTTGGGAGCTGGTTCTGTTCAATATCTTCATCAACAATTTAGATATTGGTATACAGAGGACACGTATCAAGTTTGTGGATAATAGGAAGCTGAGAGAGGTTACAAGTGCTTTGGAGGATAGGGTAATAATTCAAAATGATCTGGACACACTGGAGAAATGGTCTGAGGTAAACAGGATGAATTTGAATAAGGACAAATGCAAAGTGCTCCACTTAGGAAGGAACAATCCATTTCACACACACAGAATGGGAAGTGTCTGGGAAGGAGTCCTGCAGAAAAGGATCTAGGGGTACGTCTAGATTACATGCGTCTGCCGACAGAGGCATAACAGAGTGGTCAACAAAGGCTTCCCTTGTCGACAGATCCGTGTCTTGACTCGCGCGCTGTGCGGACGATCAGCTGAGCCGGCACAGTGTGGTGGCCATTTTTATTTTAATGAAGCTGGCGATATTTAAATCCCCGCTTCATTGACTATGTTGGGTAGCCTATTTTATGTGCCTCTGTCAGCAGAGGCATGTAGTCTAGATGTACCCTAGGGGTTATAGTGGACTACAAGCTAAATTTGAGACAACAGTGGAATGCTGTTGCACAAAAAGCAAACATGATTCTAGGATGCTGTCCTTCCCCACTCTGGCATGATAAATGCAGAAGTGGGGACCCGCAAAAGTACCCCAAAACAATGTTTTCAGGCTTTGGTATTAAACTTACCCCCAAAAACTTAAAAACCTACATTTTGAGGATAAAATCCGCAGCCACCACCCAAGTAATGATAGGAAAAATCAGGGGATAGATCACTTGGGAGATCTCTAAAAACCAGGACACAAAAATTAACCAATAGCAGGTTAATAAAAAGAAAAGGGAAAGAACTGTTATTATCACCACAATATTCCTGATGCAAGCATAGGGTATGTTTACACTGCAAAGTAAATTCGAAATAACAGCCATTATTTCGAATTAACTTCAATAGCGTCTATACATGCAAACCACTATTTCGAATTTAATTCAAAATAGCGGAGAGCTTATTTCGACTTTGGTAAACCTCATTCTACGAGGAGTAACGCCAAATTCGAAATAGCTATTTTGAATTAAGTGCTGTGTAGACACTTAATTCGAAACAGGGGGCCTCCAGCCCTTCCCAGGGAGCCCCGGTGGCCACTCTGGGCAGAACCAAGAAAGCTGTCTGCTTTCCTTCCCCCCATGCCCAGCCCCAGATCCCTTCAAGGGGCAGACACTGGCCACAGTGCCCAGGCCAGTTGCAAGCCTGCCAGCCCAGAGCCAGCAGACCCTGCACTTGGCACAGCATGAGCCAGCAACCTGCTGCCACACAGCCCTCCGCCACTCCCCAGGACCAGGCTGGCAGCTCCCAGGAGCCTGCCAGAGGCTGCAAAAGCCGGGCGCCTGCCTGGTCTACTACGGAGATTGTGGTCCTCATTGAGGTATGGGGGGAGGCCTCCAATGCCCACGATCTCCGCACTAGGTGTAGGAATGCGGCCGTCTACAGTCACATGGCTGCCAGCCTGGCCACATGCACAGCCAGGAACAGGTGCGGACCAAAGTTAAGGAGCTGCGGCAGGCCTATGCCAGGGGCTCCCAACCAGGGGCTGACCCGGACACCTGCCCACATTATGAGGCCCTGGACCACATCCTAAGGGGGTCAGAGGGTCCATGCCCCCCTGGCTGTCATCGACCCGGGGGCAGAGGGCCCTGTCCCTGGCACAGGAGAAGAGGAGGAACAGGAGGAGGATGGCAGCCAGGAGCCTGCAGAGAGCATGCCCTGCACCCAGGACCCCCGAGCCGTACTAGAGAGCCCGTCAGCAGCCTCATCTGAGTCCGGGGAGGCCTCCACATGTGAGTGCCATCATGGTCCCCTTATGTGTCCGGGTGCCATGCAGGGGCCCTGGCCTGTTTCCCACATGCGTCTATGCGTGAAGGCGCATGACAGGCTCCTGACCCCGGGGAGAGACACTGCACACTGCCCTCCCTCCAGACGCCCCCTCTACACAGAGGCAGGCACATCTCCCCTCTCCCCCCACACATCACACTATAGGCAGCACAGGGGCTGGGGTGCAGTCCTGGGCCAGCTCACACTCCCAGAGATAGCAGGACGTGATAGTGCGGAGACCTGCCGTCCTCGCCTTGCAGAGGGGGGCTGGGTTTTACCCACTGTGCCCCCAGGGAGAACTGAGCACTTCTTTATTTCACCACAGCCGCAGCACCTGCGAGTGCAGGACACACCACCCTGCCTGGGACATCCACCTGCACCTGGGCCAGCAGGTGCACCCACAACCAGGAGGAGTACCAGCGGCAGCACCTGGGGTTACTGGGAAGGCAGGAGCAGTGGGTGCAAGAAGACTTGCATCTGCGGCAGGAGAGCTTGCAGGAGCTGCGGGAGCAGGGCCGTGCCCTCCGTGAGCACCTGCAGACCCTGGTGCGACGATTGCTGCCTCCTGCTGCTCCAGCCCCTGCGGCCACCCCAGCTCTCGCTCCTCCTCCCACCCATGCTCCCCCTCCTGCTTCTTCCACCCCCCCATCCCTCCTGCCCCACCTTCCATACCCACTCCCCACCCCCGGGGATGCCGAGGCCCCTGCACCCGCAGTGTTGGGAGACAGGAGGGCAGGCAAGACCCCCAACCCTGAGCTTCCCCTCCCCCTTCCTCCCCTTGCCTCCCGCTTCCAGCTCCCTCCTCCCAGGTTTCCCCCCTCCCCTCTCCTGCCCTCATTTCCCCCTCCCCCCACCCCAGTTATGTTAAATAAAGAGAGCTTTTTGTGGCAACACAGGTGTTTTTATTGTATATCAGGAAGGGGGGTTAGGGAGGGGAAAGGAGAAGGAGGTGGGGGTGAAATGTAAGGCACAAGGCCCCAGTGGGGCAATCCCGGGGGACTTCACTCCTTGTCCACCTGGAGGCTCTCTCACAGGGCTCCCTGGATGTGGACAGCCCCTCGAAGGGCCTCCCGGATGGCAGCTGTGTGGGGCTGCATGTACTGGCCAGCCATGTGTTCAGCCTCTGCCATCCAGGCTGGCAGGAAAGCCTCCCCCTCCCTCTCACATAAATTGTGGAGCACACAACTTGCTGCCACCAGATGCGGAATATTGTGCTCGGAGAAGTCGAAGTGGGTGAGGAGGCATCTAACTTGGGCCTTCAGCCGGCCGAAGGCCCCCTCGACCACAATGCGGGCCCTGCTTAGCCTGGCATTGAAGGCCTGCCGGGAGGGATTCAGGTGTCCCGTGTAGGGCTTCATCAGCCAGGGCTATAGGGGGTAGGCCACACCCCCACCAGGCACACTTGCGTGTCCACGTCCCCAACACTGATGTGGCAGTCAGGGAAGAAAGTCCCGGCGTGCAGCCTCTGGCACACGGAGGAGTTGCGGTACACCCACACATCATGTGCCTTGCCGACCAGCCCACATTGATGTCCGTGAACTGGCCCCGGTGGTCAGACACGGCCTTCAGGATCACTGAGAAGAACCCCTTGCGGTTGACGTCCAGGGAGGCCTGGTGTTCTGGGGCATGGATGGGTCTGTGCATCCTGTCGATGGCCCCCCCGCAGTTGGAGAAGCCCAGGGCGCCAAACTCCTCGATGACGTATTCAGGTCGGTGAGGCAGACGACTCTGCGGAGCAGCACCCTATTGATGGCCTTGACCGCCTGCAGAGAGACACACAAAACTGAGGGTCACTGGTGTGCCTGGGTGGCTGGGAGTGTTCGTTCCCCACGACTGCCCCGCGCCCCACTCCCAGGAGGAACCCGTGCTGCAATCCTGGCCAGCGAGGGCGATATGTAGTGCAGCTGGGACAGACTGAACCCTCCTGAGGAGGGCACTTACATCACCTCCCCTCCGTTTTCCCTGGGGCAGCCCATCTCCTCCTTGCAGACCCCCCCCCCCGGGCCCAGTGGCCGACGAGCGCCGTACCTGCATGAGCACCGCTCCGATGGTGGATCTCCCCACACTGAACTGGTTGCCGATGGATCAGTAGCTGTCCGGCGTGGAGAGCTTCCAGAGGGCGATGGCCACCTGCTTGTGGAGGGGAATGGCGGGCCTCATGCGTGTGGTCCATCGCCGCAGAGCAGGGGCGAGCCACTCGCAGAGCTCCAGGAAGGTGTCCCTCTTCATCCTGGAGTTCTGGGTCCACTGTTGGTCCCCCAGCGCTCCAGGATCAGTCCTTGAGGGGGCCATTTAGAGATGTGGGGCAATCTGTGAGGGATGGTTGGTCCTGCTGTGAAGGCGGGGGACTGGACTCAATGACCTTTCAAGGTCCCTTCCAGTTCTATGAGATAAGTATATTTCCATAACAGGGGTGGACTGGCCCAGCGGGGTACCAGGAATTTCCCGGTGGGCCACCATCAGAGCAGGGCTGGCACATTTCTAGGGGGCGGGGCAGCATTCCAGCCCTCAGGAGGAGCAAGCGGTGAGCCCCGCAGAGGCCGCCCCAAGCTGGGAGCCCCACGCCCAGCTGCTCGGAGCCTGCGCCTGGCCCCGGGGCACTGGAAGTGTGGGATGCTGGGAGGGTGCCTGGCCTCAGCGCAGGGCTGCCGCGACTGCTCATGGGGATGCTGAGCTCAACGGGGCAGGCCGCGGCCATGGTGGCTGCTCCCGGCAGCTGGCTCCTGGCTCACTGGAGCGGAGTTCAGGAGCTCGGTGCGGCCCCATCCCTCGAGGGACAAGTGAGACCCTCCTCCGGCTCCTCCGGCCACAAATACAACCAGGGGCACCCGCAGCCCAGTGCTGTCACTGCATGGGCCCCCTGCCATGTGTGCCGCCTGCCTGGGCTTTGGCAGCTCCGGCTTGGTGCAAGTGGCAGACACCTTCCCCTGGCTGCCCCTCAGCAGCCGGCTCCCATTGCTGCTGCTGCCACCACTACAGCGGCCTCCTGTCTGGTGCCCACCAAGTGCTTGAGCAATCAGCATCTGGAGACAGCAATCGCCTGCTCCGGCGGGAGAGCTGCAATCACAGCCGCTCCTCCTGCCACCCTCCACTGCGGTTCCCTCCAGCCGGGGAAGCAGCAGCAGAGAAAAATGGGGAGAGGGGGATAAGAGAGAGCCAATTCTATTTTTTGGGGAGGGGGCATTGCTAGTTTCTAACGGGTCCCCATGCAGCAGCAGCAGCAGCAGCCTCTGTTCCCCGCTGGGGATCCCCGATTGCAATGCGGCGCCCTCCACAAACTCTCCTCTGGCTGGAGGGAAGGCGAGGCAGCCGGCTAATCCCAGGCTCTACCAAAGCCCCAGGGGTGCCTGGATCTGGCTCGCTCTCTCCCACACATGTGCGAGCCCCTTTCCCCCTCACACAGCGTGGGACCCACACGCGCGGTCCCAAGCTGGCCGACTGGAGCCGGGAGCCACGGCTCCCCCACTCCGCCCGCCTCCTCCAAGTCTCGGGGATCTCCCTTCTGGAGGCAGGCTCCTCAGTTTTCAATGGTGACACCATGAGGGCGGGGGAGCCGGGGGAGGCGAAAGAACGTGCTATAAAAGGACCCGTCCACCTCTCGCCGCCACACAGGCACAGTGGGGACGCAATAATTCGGAGGGAAGCCCCAGCAAGTGGAGCGGTAACGACAGCCGTTCCTGCCACTGCGAAGCGGCTAGGGAGCAGCGTGACAGCGAATAGCGGCCAGGCACGCACGCAATCCCGACCCCCTACTTCTCCGGGTGGCTCTCCAGCAGCCTAGCCAAAGGCGGGGAAGTTGGGGTGGAATGCAAGGGAATGAAAGAGAAGTCAGGGTATGTCTACACTACAGCACTAATTCGAACTGACTTAGGGTATGTCTACACTATCCTCCTAGTTCGAACTAGCGGGGTAATGTATGCATATCGCACTTGCAAATGAAGCTCGGGATTTGAATTTCCCGGGCTTCATTTGCATAAGCGGGGAGCCGCCATTTTTAAAACCCCGCTGCTTCGAACCCCGTGCAGAGCGGCTACACGGGGCTCGAACTAGGTAGTTCGGACCAGGCTTCCTATTCCGAACTACCGGTACACCTCGGTGCACGGGGTTCGAACCAGCGGTGTTTTAAAAATGGCGGCTCCCCGCTTATGCAAATGAAGCCTGGGAAATTCAAATCCCGGGCTTCATTTGCAAGTGCAGTATGCCTACATTACCCTCCTAGTTCGAACTAGCGGGGTAGTGTAGACATACCCTCTGTTAATTCAAACTAAGCTAATTCGAACTAATGCATCCAGACTAAAAAACTAGTTTGAATTAGCGTTTTGCTATTTCGAACTAGCATGCCCACACAGAGTGGACTTGAACCGGGGTTAAGGCTGGCCAGAAGCAGTGCCGCAGGGCATCAGATTAGGACTTGGAGCATGGAGCTGCTGTCTCAGGCTAGCCGAGGGCTGTGCTTAAAGGGACCCGACCCCCACCCCGGACAGACAGTTCTCAGGGGTGCCCCACTTGCAAAGCAGTCCTGGCTTGGATTGCCTGGAGTACCCACACAGGGCACATCAGAGCACTAGGCCATCAGACCGGCTGCACTTGCTGCAGGCTGCCATCTGGGGAGAGGGGGCAATTGGAGGGCTGCAGGACAGCTTCCACCCCCAGAAGCCCGCAGAGCCAGCCCAGTCCTCCCCATCGGGGGCTCGTACCCCATTCCTCCCTCACCTCCTTCCACTTACCCCTCCCTAGCCCCCCTTCCTGATGTACAAAATAAAGGACAATTGTGTTCAAAAATAGAATCTCTCTTTATTGAACAAAACTGGGGGAGACTGGGAAAAGGAGGTGGGAGAGAGGAAGAGAGAGGGTGGGAGAGGGGAAGGCAACTACAATGATGAGGGGTTTGGAACAGGTCCCATATGAAGAGAGGCTAAAGAGACTGGGACTTTTCAGCTTAGAAAAGAGGAGACTGAGGGGGGATATGATAGAGGTCTATAAAAGCATGAGTGGGGTGGAGAGGGTGCATACAGAAAAGTTCTTCATTAGTTCCCATAATAGAAGGACTAGAGGACACCAAAGGAAAGGAATGGGTAGCAGGCTTCAAACTAGTAAGAGAAAGTTGTTCTTCACAAAGCAAAGAGTCAACCTGTGGAACTCCTTGCTGCAGGAGGCTGTGAAGGCTACAACTAGAACAGAGTTTAAAGAGAAGTGAGATAAAATGATGGAGGTTGGGTCCATGGAGTGGTATTAGCCAGGGTGTAGGAGTGGTGTCCCTGCCCAAAGTTTGTGTAAGGCTGGAGAGGGATGGCACGACACAAATGGCTTGGTCACTGTCTTCGGTCCATCCCCTCCAGGGTCCCTAGGGTTGGCCACTGTCAGCAGACAGGCTACCGGGCTAGATGGACCTTTGGTCTGACCCAGTACGGCCATTGTAAGCTCAGGGCTCAGGGTCGGGGGTCTCAGTGGATTTTCATGCACACCTGCTCCTGGGTGGCCAGGCTGGCAGCTCTCCTGCCCTAGCCGGCCACCTTCCTGTGCCTAGTGCGGAGATCGTGGACGAGGTCCATGATGTCTGCACTAGCCCAGGAGGGTGCCCGCCTCTTGCGGTCCCGGGCAAGCTCCCGGGAGCCGCCAGCCTGGTCCCGGGAAGAGGGGGAGAGCTGGGGGTATCGGGTGGCTGGCTCGATCCGTGCCAGGTGCAGGGTCTGCTGGCTGGGTGCTGGCAGGCTTGCACCTGGCATGGGCACAGTAGCCAGCCCGTGCCTCTTTAAGGGGTCCGGGGCCAGGAAGGGGGCAATAGAGTTTCCCTGGTGTTGGCCAGAGTGGCCACCAGGGCAAGCTGGGGAGGGCTAGCCTCCCACTAGTTCGAATTAAGGGGCTACACAGCCCTTAATTAGAACTAGCTAGTTCGAACTAGGCTTAATCCTCGTGGAATGAGGTTTACCTAGTTCGAACTAGCGGAGCGCTAGTGTAGCGCCTATCATAGTTAATTCGAATTAACTTTGTAGTATAGACATACCCTCAGAGACCTGTGTAAATACAGGGAGCTCTCCCTCAGCAAGCCCTGCAAGCTGCATTTGCGCACGCACCCTCCCTGGACAAAAAACAAGGCGGGGGCGGCCAAAAATTTTTTTCGGGGGGAGGGGCAGGCAAAAAACCTAGAGCTGTCCCTGGATGCAGGGAAAAAGGGAGGGGCATGCAGGGGTGACATCATGGGCAGGGCTGTTCTCAACCCCTTTCCCGGGCCTATTTTCATTGCCAGTCTACCCCTGCTCCATATATTACTATATATTACAGCCCCCCCATAAGCGTTTCTATCCACTGTACAAAATAATCACTTTTTTAATCACTGCACGTTGATTTTCCGGTCTATTTGAAACATTCCATGGACCCCTCCAGCACCATCGCAAACCATACGTCGGGAACCACGATTTAAAGGAAAACCCTCAAACTGATTTTATTTAAGGACCTGAGCAAACCCTCGTCAATCTTCTAGTATTTTATACATGCACATTCTACAGGGGAGCTTATAGCAGAGTCAGCTACAGAGAATTAACACGGGGCAGCTTATTTGCATGCCCAGGAGTAACTCACTTCATCTAAATGGTGATGTGCCTGGAGAATCCCAAATACCCATTCCCCTCTGGGGCTGTTTGCCTTGTGGATGGATCCGACAGCGAGTGTGGTGTTGCTCTCCCAGTTAGTGGCACAGGAACAGTTGGGGAGTTCTTTCGTCTCCAGGAACTCAGGCTGAGCACCCCATTTTCTCTGCCCCAGAAAGCAAAGCCCTGTCTGTGCAGCGTCAGCTAAAGTGCTGCATGGGCACCGACTTCCCCTCTGTGCGATGCAGGGGGAGGGGGACATTGCTGGACCGGAGTGGGAGGAGTTGGTCAGTGAGGTGACTCGTGGGCAAGAGTCAGGGGGAGAAGGGAGGCAGAGGACAAGTCTGGCTGCTGGGGGGGCTCAGAACCCAGCAACCCACCAGAGAAAGGAGTCACTAGTCCAGGTCAGAAGACAGAAATTCAGCCACTCGCTTTCTAGATAATTATTTGGTAAAACAAAAGGAAAAAAATGATGCAGCACTTTAAAGACCAAACAGATAGTGTATTAGGTGATGAGCTTTTGTGGGGCAGATGATCGGAAGAAGTGGGTGGCCCCACAGATGCTCATCACCTAATTAACTATCTTGTTAGTCTTTAAAGTGCTACATCGTTTTTTCCTTTTGTTTTACCAAGATCAGACTAACATGGCTACTTCTCTCTTACTATTGAAATACTTGGCATTTGCCTGGCTGTGATGGTGGCAATAGCTCAGGGGTGGAAAACACAGGTCTAAACACCGCCCGCCCCTCTGAAATGCCCGTTAGCTCCAAACAAACTGGTCTGTTTGTTCTGTCAAAAGTTCACCCTGCCTGGCAAGTCAACGCAGCTTTGAGGCTTCACTGCGCAGAAGAAAAATGCAGCTTCTAACCATCTCGGTGTGAATGAAACAAGCACAGAGACAGTTTCCTTCGAGTCCCACATCTCTCTGGGTGTGTCTGCAGAGCAGCGTTATTTCAGAGAAACGTCCCTTCTTCCAGCATCACTCTGCGAGCGTCTACACAGCCGGCCTGTTATTTCAAAATCATTTTGGAATACCAGGCAGCTTATTTCAGCATTTTCAAACCTCATTCCAGGAGGAATAACGCCTCTTCCCACATAGCTATTTCGGAATAGCGGGAGCGTGGGTGCTTCACCGCTGTTATTTCGAAATAGCTCCTCCCCGGGGCCATTCGAAGTCATTCCTCCCCGGTGCTTCCTGGAGCTCTAAATGGAGGGAGCACATCCACACGAACGGAGCCTGCGCTGGGCTAGTTTAAAGGCTTCCCTATAGTATGGGTGTGCTATTTCAAAATAAGCTATTTTGCAGTATTTCTTCCGGAGTAGCTCGTTCTGGGATGAGTGTCCAATGTAGACGTACTCTTTAAAACTTTGTTTTTTCTAGTAGGTCACATTCCCCTGTCTCTGCTGTTACCTGATTCTGTAATTCTGGATCCAACTGCGCTGTGTGGGGAGCAGGCAGCTATGACTTTGGTGTTTGTAACACTGCAGCAGTTCTACTGTCCATGCAAGTTTACAAGCAACAGGACAGAGGAGCATCTCTTACCTCGCCCGGGGAAACGCTGCAGGTGCTGGGTTCTGTCGGAGTCTCAAGTCCTGCAGCAGCCCTGGCTATTTTCCTCTCTGCTCCTCTCCCTGGCTCCGGCTGGCTGCTTTTCAAGCCCCTTTCTTTTATAGAGACAAGACTAGAAAGTGAAAGTAGCAGCAGGACTTTTCTGTCCCATAAATAGCCCGTTAGATAATGAATAAGAGAACAATGCTTAGGGAGGGGGAAGAGGGGAGCTAAACTGGACCCTAGGGAAGGGGAAAGAGGGGGGCTTAGAGAGGGAAGCTGGGGCCTTCAGGTGCTGCATGTGGGGCGGGGAGTGGATGTCAGTTTTGTTCCTCCTCCCTGCTCGCATTCCCCATCTTCTCCCCATTTCTAAACTAACTGTTATAGTGCAGTCCAGCCATAGACCCTGCCCTGCCCCCAGCACCCCAGCAGGCCCCAGCCCCCCCCCACTCTGACACAGGGCAGCCCCCTTGACAGCTACACCCCCCCTGCCCCGGCCTCCCCAGAAGGCCTAGCCCTCTCCCCACCCCCCAGATAACTGCATCCCCCGCCCCAGCCTCTCCACCATCTCTTACACAGTGTTTCAGTTGTAATGGAAGTGGTGCTGGGGCTTGAGGAATTTTTCTATATTTATAACTGGTGCATCAGACCCAGAGGATCCGGGGCTGTGAACTGCCCAGCCTAGAGGGGGCAGGCTCGGCCCTGCCAAGCCCTGGCACAAATCAGGCATGTTGGCCTTGCAGCCGACCACAAGCCCCATGTCACTCCCCCTGTGCCTGCCAGAAATTGCTCTGTCCCTGTTCTAGCCTCCATCCACCTGCTAGGAACCCAGAGCTCCCTCCCTGAGCACCAGGTAGCGACTGTCCAATGTACCGCAGCAGCTTCTCTTCTATGAGTCTACTGGGCCCTGATTGGTTGCTCCCGGCAGCCCTTCCCTGATTGGCTGTACCAAGCACAGCCTCTAGGGTGCTTGGGGGGGGGCTGTCCACACTGTCCATTCCTGGGGTTAACACCTTCCACGCCTGGGCAGGGTGACAGGGCATCCCAGGGGCTTTCATCACAATTAACAGGAAAGGGAAACCCCTCCCCTCTCCGGGGCATGGATCTGACAATGGAGTGTAACAGCTCAACCAAAGCGCCGCTTCTCACAGAGACCTGGGGACTAATGGAAAGAGCCAGTTAAAGGATCAACACAAGCCGGTCGCTGCCCAGGGGGATCCGAGATGGGGAACTTGAGTGAGGTGAACGGCTCCTGGAAGAACTTTCCTGCTCACAGCTGGCACCACAGGATCTGATGCCCAGAACAACCATACAGATGGGGGAGGGATCGCTCAATGGTTTGAGCCTGCTAAACTCAGGGTTGTAAGTTCAATCCTCGTGCAGGCCATTTAGGGATTGGGGCTAAAATTTGTCAGGGATGGTACTTGGTCCTGCTGTGAAGGAAGGGGACTGGAATCAATGACTTTTCAAGGTCCCTTCCAGTTCTAGGAGATAGGTAATCTCCACTAATTTATTTTTAAACATTATTTTAAACACCCAACTGGAGTGAGCTGAGGGGCTCAAACAGAAGCGCAGGCCTGGGTTCTAATGGGCAGGACGTGGCGTAGGGTCAGGGCCTGCTCACCACACTCGCACGAACAGGCGGATGGTGCAGACACACTCGCTGGTGGCAGGCAGAGGCTACACACACTCCAGAGACAGCGACACCTCGTTAGGGAGAGGGCCGACAAGGCGGGGCCTGGAGTGATAAAATGACACTGGTGCAGGCGGCTGGAGCTGGCTTGTTCTAATCAAATCAAAACAAAACAACCGGAAGCTTCAGGTTGAGACACGCGCTTCCATGGGGGTACCAGCCCCGGGCACTGGCTGATTAAAGCCACCTCCCCTTAGCAACCAGCTCCATGTGTCTGTATTGACCCTTCATGGTGCAGGGAATAGCTGATGGGGGCAGGGAAAGGGGAACTGTGCACGTCCGTCCCGACACGGGCTCCTCAGAGGCCAGCGACCCAGAAGGGACTCACACCCCCGTGTGGCTGCGGCTCTGTTCCTCCTCTGCAGAAGTCTCCACGTCCTGAGAGCTGGCCCAGGGCAGCCAGTCGGCGAATCGCAGACACTTGGCACCAGCAGGAGACTCCCAAGCGGAGGAAACGGGAAATAAGAGACTTTGGGTTAAAACTGCCAAACGCCAGCGCCAGCCCTGCAGGGACGGAGGCCTGGAGCCCGCAGCCGAGGCTGGTCCAAGGATACTCCCTGTGCAGTGTTGCCATCCCCAGAGTCGTGGGACCCCCCCCCCCCCCCCCCCCCCCCCCGCGGCAGTGCACGGTGAGTCCCAAAACCATGGGACCATAGGAGGCTTCTACCAGAGACAGTCTCCGCTCGGCCTCTCGGACTCCCGCCGGCAGAAGCTGTTCCACTGTGCAGCAGTCACGACAAAGGCCAGAGAACATGACCAGAGGAGATTCCTGTTGGAACTGGTGACGCTTTCGAGCAGCCACTGCACCACAGGGACAGCACAGTTCTCGGGGGGCTGAACTCAAGTTTTCTGGCTGGCGTGGTAAGGGACAGGTCGGGGAATGACTGATTATAGAATGACTATGAGCCGCCATTGTGCCATGGCCGTGAAAAAGGCAAATACAATCTTGGGATGCATTAGGCGAGGTATTTCCAGTAGGGATAAGGAGGTGTTAGTGCCATTATACAAGGCATTGCTGAGACCCCATTTGGAATACTGTGTGCAGTTCTGGTCTCCCATGTTTAAGAAGGATGAATTCAAACTAGAACAGGTACAAAGAAGGGCAACTGGGATGATCCGAGGAATGGAAAACCTGTCTTATGAAAGGAGACTCAAGGAGCTTGGCTTGTTTACCTTAACCAAAAGAAGGCTGAGGGGGGACATGGTTGCACTTTTTAAATATATTAGAGGAATGAATACCAGGGAGGGAGAGGAATTATTTAAGCTTAATACCAATGTGGACACAAGAACAAATGGATATAAGCTGGCTAGTGGGAAGTTTAGACTTGAGATTAGACAAAGGTTTCTAACCATTAGAAGAGTGAGGTTCTGGAACGGCCTTCCAAGGGAAGTAGTGGGGGCAAAAGATCTATCTGGCTTCAAGATTAAACTAGATGGGTTTATGAAGGGGATGGTTTGATGAGATAACATGATCTTGGTAACAGAGGGTATGTCTACACTACAATGTTAGTTCGAACTAACGTCTGTTAGTTCAAACTAACTTTCCTAGGCGCTACACTAGCGCTCCGCTAGTTCGAATTTAAATCGAACTAGCGGAGCGCTTAGTTCGAACTAGGAAAACCTCATTTTACGAGGATTAAGCCTAGTTCGAACTTACTAGTTCGAATTAAGGG
This sequence comes from Pelodiscus sinensis, assembly GCF_049634645.1. Taxonomy (NCBI): domain Eukaryota; kingdom Metazoa; phylum Chordata; order Testudines; family Trionychidae; genus Pelodiscus; species Pelodiscus sinensis. The sequence goes on from NC_134734.1 coordinate 1,700,566, forward strand.
GAGTGTAGCCCCTTAATTCGAAATAGTGGGAGGCTAGCCCTCCCCAGGTTTCCCTGGTGGCCACTCTGGCCAACACCAGGGAAACTCTATTGCCCCCCTCCCAGCCCCGGACCCCTTAAAGGGGCACGGGCTGGTTACGGTGCCCGTGCCAGGTGCAAGCCTGCCAGCACCCAGCCAGCAGACCCTGCACCTGACACGGCACAGAGCCACCCACCCGATGCCCCCCAGCCCACCCCCTCTTCCCGGGACCAGGCTGGCGGCTCCCGGGAGCTTGCCCTGGACCGCAAGAGGTGGGCACCTTCCTGGGCTAGTGCAGACATCGTGGACCTCGTCCACGATCTCCGCACTAGGCACTGGAAAGTGGCCATCTAGGGCACGAGAGCTGCCAGCCTGGCCATCCAGGAGCAGGTGTACATGAAAATCAAGGGGGTCCACTGAGACCCCCGACCCTGAGCCCTGAGCTTACAATGGCCGTCCTGGGTCAGACCAAAGGTCCATCTAGCCCAGTAGCCTGTCTGCCGACAGCGGCTAACCCTAGGGACCCTGGAGGGGATGGACCAAAGACAGTGACCAAGCCATTTGTCTCATGCCATCCCTCTCCAGCCTTCCACAAACTTTGGGCAGGGACACCACTCCTACCCCCTGACTAAGACTACTCCATGGACCCAACCTCCATGACTTTATCTCACTTCTCTTTAAACTCTGTTCTAGTTGTAGCCTTCACAGCCTCCTGCAGCAAGGAGTTCCACAGGTTGACTCTTTGCTTTGTGAAGAACAACTTTCTCTTACTAGTTTCAAGCCTGCTACCCATTCCTTTCCTTTGATGTCCTCTAGTCCTTCTTTATGGGAACTCAGGAAGAACTTTTCTGAATGCACCCTCTCCACCCAACCCCTGCTTTTAGAGACCTCAATCCTGTCCCCACTCTGTCTCCTCTTTTCTAAGATGAACAGTCCCAGTCTCTGTAGCCTCTCTTCATATGGGACCTGTTCCCAACCCCTGATCATGTTAGTTGCCCTCCCCTCCCCTCTCCCAGCCTCTCTCTTCCCCTCTCCCACCTCCTTTTCCCAGTCTCCCCCAGTTTTGTTCAATAAAGACAGAGTCAATGTTGGAAGAAACGTTATCTTTATTTTGTACATCAGGAAGGGGGGCTAGGGGAGGGTAAGTGGAAGGAGGTGAGGGAGGAATGGGGTACGAGCCCCCGATGGGGAGGACTGGGCTGGCTCTGCGGGCTTCTGGGGGTGGAAGCTCTCCTGTAGCCCCCCAATTGCCCCCTCTCCCCAGATGGCAGCCTGCGGCAAGTGCAGCCGGGCTGATGGCCGAGTGCTGTGATGTGCCCAGTGTGGGCACTCCGGGCACTCCAAGCCAGGACTGGTTTTCAAGCGGGGCACCCCTGAGAACTGTCTGTCCGGGGTGGGGGTCGGGTCCCTTTAAGCGCAGCCCTCGGCTAGCCTGAGACAGCATCTCCACGCTCTAAGTCCTCCTCTAAGTCCTGCTTCCGGCCATCCTTAAGCCTGGTTCAGGGTCCACTTAATGTGGACATGCTAGTTCGAATTAGCAAAACGCTAATTCGAACTAGTGTTTAGTTCTAGACGCGTTAGTTCGAATTAGCTTAGTTCGAATTAACTAATTCGAACTAAGTTAGTTCGAACTAACTCTGTAGTGTAGACGTACCCTAATTGACCATTCATCATCAGTGGGAAATAGGTCACTGGAGGGATGATAGGAATTACTAGAGAACTTTCTGGGTGTCTGGCTGGTGAGTCTTGCCCACATGCTCAGGGTTTAGCTGCTCGCCATATTTGGGGTCGGGAAGGAATTTTCCTCCAGGGTAGATTGGCAGAGGCCCTGGAGGTTTTTCGCCTTCCTCTGTAGCATGGGGCACAGATCACAGCTGGAGGACTCTCTGCATCTAGGGGCCTTCAAAGTATTTGAAGGCTTTGATATCTGAGATATAGGTGAGAGGATTATTCTAGGAGGGGTGGGTGAGATTCTGTGGCCTGCACTGTGCAGGGGGTCGGACTAGATGATCATAATGGACCCTTCTGACCTTAAAATCTATGAGTCTATGAATGATCTTGTGGGTATGGAGGGGGGTGGGACAGGGTGCCGTCCAGCCAGCCAGGCAAGGTGCTGGCCCATGAGAAGCCCTCTGTGCCCGGCACAGCCTGCTGGAGGCAGAGTGCTACTTTCACTCAGTCATCTCCACCTCAGGGACAGGGACAAGGGCTTCTGGCCTGTGGCCAGAGTCCTGGGTGAGGGCTGCAGGGTTTGGGGCTTCAGTGTCCAGCTGGGAGCATGAATTTCCATCTGTGGGTAGAAACCAAAAGCAAAAGCAAAAGCCGCCCCTTTCTCAGAAATGGGAGGAAGGCAGGAAGCGGGGCTGGCTGGGAGCTAGCAACACAAAGCTCCATCCCTGAGTTCCTGCCATGGAAAATATGTGAGGGTGTGGCCTGTGGGGCTGTGTAGCCTGGCGTCCGCCCAACAGCCTCTCAAAAGCTCCTCTTGCTCCTCAGCAGAGGCTGGTCACATACAAGCTGAGAGCCGTCCTGGGGTGCAGGCTGGGCTGTGGGAGCCCCTAGTTCCTCCCCACCACAGGGCTTGGGGGAGTGTGGGGGGGCAGGGGCTGCTTTCTCCACACTAGAAAGGGAAGGAGAAAACCATGAGGCCTGTTACAGAATCTCCATGACTCTGGACGAGCCGTGTGCTGGGGGGTCAAGTGGGGAAGGCCAGTGCTGGGGTGCCAAGGGGCTGCCCGGCTGCATGTGCTTGTGGGCAGGACTCGGGCTGGAGCGTCTGTCACTACCCACACCCCCCTGGGGCTCTGCCTCCAGCCATTCAGTCCCGGCGCATCCCGGGGACCAGTCGCTGGGTGAGCAGCAGGAGGGACCCTGCTCCCCAGGCCTGTTGCCATAGCGATGACGCCACGGGAGCGCCCGGGCCCGTCCTCGGGGAGCCACGTGGGGCCCGGCCCGGCGGCAGGGTCAGGCGCCGTGTCTGTGGAAGCTGCGGTTGGGTCGCTGACCCTGCGGCCGCTACAGCCCGGCAGGGAGGAATGCGGAGAGAGGAGGGAGGCGACGCGAGAGAGCGCCGGCTTTCCGGGGGGGTGGGGGGGGGCTCTCCACAGAGCAATGCCCTGAGAGCACCTGAGCAAACCGGCAGGTTCTGGGGCTGCGCGACCCTCTAAGAGCCCCCCCAGCCACCAATCAGAGGGAAACACCTTCCCTGGAAGCCCAGGGGCTTTGTGGGACTGGCCGTCTAGATCCCAGAACACGTCCCTGAAGCCTCGTGTTCACCCCATCAACCTAGAACCCCCCCCCCCCCCCCGCTGCCACGTGAGCCCGTTGCTCCTCGTTTGGCCGTCCCCTCTGTCACCCCTGAGAACAGGGGGTGGGGGAGGGGATGCTGGCTCAGGGAGGGGGCTCCAGGCTGGAGAGTGTTGGGGTCAGGTGGAGGGTTGAGGCAGGGGTGCAGAAGTTTGGCTTGGAGTGTGTAAGGGGCTCAGGACAGGGGGAATGGGAGTACAATGGGCTCAGGGAACAGATTTCCAGTGTGTGGATGGTGCAGGAGTGTTGTGGCACAAGTCTGGGGATGTGGGGGTGCAGGGGTTTGGGGATGTGAGGGGCTCAGGGCAGGGGGTTCAGGTGTATGTTGGACTCAGGTTTTAGATGTGGGGAGGCAGGAGGGTTATGATGCTGCAGCCAGATGGGGGCTTGACTGCAATTGGGAGCTTGTTGACAGGCTCATTTTTAAATAGATATTGTTGTCCAACACAAAACATTTCTGCGTTGTCTTTATTTATGGAGGGGCAGGGGCCCTGTTTTGGGTCGGGGCGACTGACCCACAGAAAAGTCACTCAGGGACCACACAAGTGAGATGCAAAAACCCAACTCCTCCAAGCCCCCCTGATGTGGCCCCAACTGAGATGCCTCTCTCTCCTTCCCCTCGTACCCCAGAGCCATGGGAGGAGGGGGGAGGTAGGTAGGACTGAGATTCAAGGCCTCAGGCCGGATTAACTCCTTTGGGCTTCCAGGATTAGTGGATTCTGTGGGCCCTGTCACGTTATTGCATTTTAAAGATAATTGCAGCACCCATGGGAGGGGGGGGCGATTGCCCCAAAAGTCTGTACAAAGGGGGTCATGTGAGAGGTCAAATGAAAGCTTCTGTTCCACTGATTCTGTAGCTGCTATTCATGTACCCGTGTGACGTCTGTTTGTGGAGTTAGAAACATGGACTCTGTGTTGATGCTGGAAGACTCTGTCTGAGTCAGAGCAATGGGCCAGGAACGCTCGGTCAGTGACTGTGCTAATTAGCAAGGCTCCAGGGACAAGGCTCAAAGAGGCCAATACCCACCTGAGGAATGTGTCTGGGACCTGCAAACCAGCCAGCATCATGACTCATGACTTGGGACAAGGGACAGGTCCCTGGGCCATGTGACCTGCTCCAGCTTGGAAGATACCAGGGATGGATATAAATGCCATGAGGCAGACTCCTCTTGCCTTCAATCCTGCTGCTGACTCTAGATGCAGCCTGGAGGGACAGCGAGCCGGGGAGAATGGTTGGCCCATCCTGACATAGGATGTGCACCAGAGACTTTTAAGACGGCAGTTTGTAACCGCTCTGCCGAGATCCTGCATTGAGAACTGGGAGATTCGACGCATGTAACGTATTCTCCTTAACAACCTCACTCTCCACCTTTTCTTTCTTTTAGTAATAAACCTTTAGATTTTAGATGCTAACGGATTGGCCCAGTGTGATCCTGTGGGTAAGATCCAAAGTGTAAATTGACCAGGGATTTGTGGCTGGTTCTTTGGGACCGGAAAGACCAGTTCAGGGTAGGTGAGATTGGGTTCTATAGCCCCTCACCTGTGTGCGGAACCGGGGCTGATTGTGGCACAGGGGGAGCTGGGATGTCTGAGGGGTTTTGCTCGTGAGGCTTCAGGCTGGCCAATTTGGTAGCTGAAGCGCTCAGTGTGACTGGTTTGTGGCCTATTTGTGAAGAGCCTCCCGTCAGGGGCTCTAAGGAGCCCTGACTTTGATCAATTCTCCCGAGTGGATGCCCTCAGCAGTGCCTAGAGCCAGCCTGGTCCGACACAGGCTTCTCTACACTCTGAGGTGGGGCCAAAAATAAGAGGTCCGGTGTGCGGGACAGAGCTGCCAGTGAGTGGGATAGGGACGAGGGTGTAAAATTTGGATGGGAAGTAGGGAACAGGAGCAGGGTGCTGGTGGGGCTATAGCCTGGGGGCAGGAGGCAAAAGAAGGGTTCTGGTGGGGATCTGGCATGTGCAAAGGGGGCAGCGGTAGCTCAGCTGGTATCTGGGTGTCACCAGGGAGGAGGCTCTCTCAAGCAGGATCTGCAGGCAGAGCTGGAAGAAGGGCAAGTGCAGTTCCTTGAAGAAATCAGGCCGCTCTGGATCCTGCACAGCCATAGAACCATAGAGCAGGAAGAGACCTCAGGAGGTCGTCAAGTCCAGCCCCTTTCCTAAGGCAGGACTGATCCGAACAAAATCAACCCAGCCAGGGCCCTGTCAAGCCAAAACTTAAAAACCTCTAGGGATAAAGATTGCACCGCCTCCCTCGGGAACCCATTCCAGCGCTTCACCACCCTCCTAGTGAAACAGTTTTTCCTAATATCCAACCAGGACCTCTCCCACTACATCTTGAGCCCATTGCTCCTTGTTCTGCCATCTGTCACTACTGAGACCAGCCTCTCTCCAGCCTCTTTGGAACCTCCCTTCAGGGAGTTGCAGGCTGCTCTCAAATCCCCCCTCACTCTGCTCTTCTGCAGACTAAACAGACCCAACTCCCTAGCCTCCCATTGTGGGTCATATGCTCCAGCCCCCTAATCATTTTGGTTGCCCTCCGCTGGGCCATCTCCAGTTAATCCACATCCTTTCTATAGTGGAGGCCCCAGAACTTGACACAATACTCCAGATGTGGCCCCTCACCAGAGCCGAATAAAGGGGAATAATCACTTCTCTGAAGCTGCTGGCAATGCTTCTCCTAATGCCCCTAATATTCCATTAGCCCTCTTGGCTACTAGGTGCCCTGTGGACTTATATCCAGCTTCTCATCCACTGTAACCCCCAGGTCCTTTTCTGCAGAATTGGTCCATTTATCCAATCCACATTCCCTTAACTTGCTGGCAAGAATATTGTGGGAGACCGTATCAAAAGCTTTGCTGAAGTCAAGGTATATCACATCCACTGACTTTCCCATATCCACAGAGCCAATTACCTCATCATAGAAGCTAATCAGATTGGCCAGGCATAACTTGCCCTTCATGAATCCATGTTGACTATTCCTGATCACTTTCCTCTCTTCCAAGTGCTTCAAAATGGATTCCTTGAGGATCCCCTCCATGATTTTTCCGTGAACTGAGGTAAAGCTGACCGATCTGTAGTTCCCTGGATCATCCTTCATCTCTTTTTTTAAAGATGGGCACTACATTTGCCCTTTTCCAATCATCTGGGATCTCTCCCGATTTCCATGAGATTTCAAAGATAATGGCCAAAGGCTCCGCAATGACATTTAAAAACTCCCTCAGCACCCTCGGATACATTAAATCTGGCCCCATGTAATTGTGTATGTCCAGCTTTTCTAAATAGTTCCTAACTTGTTCCTTCCCCACCAAGGGCTGCCCACTCCTTCCCATACTGTGATGTCTAGTTTGTCTGGGAGCTGACCTTGTCCGTGAAGATAGAGGCGAAGAAAGCATTGAGTACTTCAGCTTTCCCCACATCATCTGTCACTAGGTTACCTCCCTCATCACCCTCTCTGAGGCCCTCTCTGATCACTCCCTTATTGCTAACATGCTTGTAGAAACCTTTTTTGTTATCCTTCAGATCCTACCTGCAGTTCCAATTGCACTTTCGCCTTCCTGATAACTCCCCTGCATTCTCCAGCAATATATTTCTACACCTCCCTAGTCATCTGTCCAAGTTTCCACTTTTGGTAAGCTCTCTTTTTGTGTTTAAGCTCACCAAGGTTTTCCCCAGTAAGCTAATCTGGTCGCCTACCATATTTGCTTTTCTTGCTGTGCATCAGGATGATTTCTTCCTGTGCCTTTAATAAGGCTTTGTTAAAGTACTGCTAGCTCTCCTGGATTCCTTTCCCCTTCATGCAAGCATCCCAGGGAATCCAGCCCATCAGGTCTCTGAGGGAGTCAAAGTCTGCTTTTCTGAACTACAGGGTGTGTATTTTCTACTCTCCTTTCTTCCTTTGGTCAGGATCCTGAAATCTACCATCTCATGATCACTGCTGCCCAGGTTTGTACCCACCTCCACTTCCCCTAGTAGTTCCTCCCTGTTTGTGAGCAGAAGCTCAAGCTGCGCACAGCCCCTGGTAGGTTCCCTCAGCACTTGTACCAAAAAGTTATCCCCAACATTCTCCAAAAGCTTCCTGGATTTTCTGTGCCCTGCTGTCTTGGTCTCCCAACAAATGTCAGGGTGATTAAAGTCGCACACGAGAACCAGGGCCTGTGATCTGGAAGCTTCTCTCCGTTTTCTAAAGAAAGCCTCATCTACCTCATCCACCTGATCTGGCAGTCTAGCAGACACCAACCACAACATCACCCCTGTTGCTTTCACCTGTTAACTTAACCCATAGACTCCAAGCAAGCTTTTCTCCCTCTATATACTGGATCTCCGAGACATCATACTGCTGTTACATATAACTCCTCCTCCTTTTTTCCCCCAGCTGTTCTTCCTGAACAGTTTATACCCTTCCATGACAGCGCTCCAGTCATGTGAGTCATCCCATCAAGTCTCGGTTATTCCAGTCACATTATAGTTCTTTGACTGGGCCAAGGGCTCTAATTCTTCCTGTTTGTTTCCCAGGCTTCTTGCATTTGTGAACAAACACCTTAGATAACCAGTTGATCACCATGCTTTCTCCATTCGAATCAGGAGTCCTCCTTTGTTGCTCATTCCTCCTTGTATTTCTTCCCAATATCTGACTTCTTCACTTACCTCAGGGCTTTGGTCACCATCCCTCAATGAACCTAATTTAAAGCCTCCTCACTAGGTTTGCAAGCCTACCCGCAAAGATGCTCTTCATAGAATCATAGAATCATAGAGCTGGAAGAGACCTCAGAAGGTTATCAGGTCCACTAAATCAACCCAGACAGGGCTTTGTCAAACTGAATCTTAAACACCTCTAGGGATGGAGACTCCACTACTTCCCTAGAAGTAGTGCTTCACCACTCTCCTACTGAAGAGTTTTTCCTAATATCCAACCTGGAGCTCTCCCACCGCAACTTGAGACCATTGTTCCTTGGTCTTGTTCTCTTTCCACTCTTGGTTAGGTGGATCCCAGCATTTCCTAGCAATCTTTGTGCCCGGAACAGAGTCCCATGGATGAAGTAACCAAAGCCCTCTCTCCCACACCACCTGTGCAACCACGCATTGACTTCCTCAATTCGACAATCCCTACCCGGACGTTTTCCTTCAGCTGGAAGGATGGACGAGAACATCACTTGTGCTTCAAATTCCTTGATCCTTCTTCCCAGCACTACATAATCTGCAGTGACCCTCTGAAGGTCATTCTTGTCCACATCATTAGTTCTTACATGGAGAAGCAGGAAGGGGTAGTGATCCGAAGGTTTGATCGGTTTTGGAAGACTCTCGGTCACATTCTGAATTCGAGCTCCTGGTAAGCAGCACACCTCTTGAGATTCCAGGTCCGGACGGCAGATGGATGACTCAGTTCCTCTTAGGAGGGAGTCCCCGACCACCACCACCATCTGTCTTTTTCTTTTGGGGGTGGTGGTCATGGAACCCCCGTCCTTAGGACTACACATCCCATGCCTTCCGCTAGATGTTGTTCCCTTCTGATTTTTTCCCTGAGAGGTCCCTGCTAAAGCATTCTCCACCACAGTGCCTGTGGAGAAAGCCGGATAGCGGCTACTTACCTCTACAGGAATGGAGGGTACCTGAGCTGGCCTCCTTCTTCTTCTAGACGTTACATGCTGCCAGTTCCCTTCCTTGTCCTGTACTGCCCTGACTGGCTCTTTGGCCCGCTGTGCTTGAAGGATTAAACGCTTCCTTCTATCGAGGAAGTCTTCATCCTCTCTTATGGAATGTAGGGTTGACACTTGGGCCTCCAGTCCTCTATTTTTTTTCTTCCAAAATGGCGATCAGCTTGCACTTCCTGCAGATGAAATCCGTTCTTTCTTCCAGGAGGAAGACAAACATGGCACACGCTGTGCAGGTAACAACCGCAGACCTATCATCATCCATACCTGTCTTCCTTCTGCGAGATTCCTCAGTGGTTATTAAATGCCTCCTTGAAGGGAAGGAGTGTAGTGAAAAGATTTTGAAGAATGGCGAGTATATCTTCCTGCCTTCCCAACTCCCTCTCCAATCTCGCTGTTCACAAGCTGTCTTAGCTCTCCCTTCCATCCTGCCACTCAGGAGCCAGGGAGAGGAAAGGAGACAAAAAAGTGCACGCGCTGGTGTGGAGCTGGGAGTGGGCGTGGGGAGGGGATCAGTGTGGGCATTTCCTAAGACTCCGGCTCTGGCGCGGAGCCACTGGACTTTCCCCCCAGGCCGCAGGAAGCTGGCGCTCGCTCCAAGGGGGGGGAGACAAAGGAGGCTGAGCACACGGCCTCATGATCGACTGGCAGCCCCCACGATCGACCACTGCCCTAGAGAGACTCTGCCCTTGGTCACAGAGAGACTGACTGGACACAGCCCGGAGTCACCCCACCCCCCTTCACCAGTCTCCCTGCTAGCTGCAGGTGACACCGCAGAGTTAGAGCCATACACACTATGGCAAGACACCAGCCGGATTCCACAGACCTGCCCTGCCCTAACCCCCCCCACGCCCACCTGGTTACACGCTGAGCCCCCGAGGGGAGTCTCTGCCGCTCTTCCATCGTGTGACCTGGAGCTCACATCTGGCAGTTCCCTCCTCGGCTCGTCTGGCTCTGCTAATGCAGCCGTCCTGCTCCGGGCCTTCGCTCTCTGCCGGCAGCTTCTCGCTAGTCTCGCCGTCCGTGCTGCATGTGCTCGGTCTGCCTCCTGCCGCGTGTCACCCGCTTCTCCGCCAGCCTCGGCCCTTCTCGGCTCAGCGAGCAGACGCAACTCTTCCACTGCTTGTTTACATTTCAGTTGTGAACTCCTCCCGGGACCCTCCTGCTGCAGCGTCTCTGGCCGCTAACAAGGGTCTCGGTTCTTCGTTAGACGCTTCCTTCCCAAAGGCGACTCCTTTCTCAGAGCACAAATCTTCCAGCGTCTCTGTCAAGACCCTCAGGCTGTAACGGACTCGTTGGGCCTGCTCTTTGAACCAACCAAACTCTCAGTCCCAAAACCAAATTCAGAACCGTGCGGGGCCTGACCCAAAGCTCCACTGACCAGAGTCTGTGGATCCTGCCAATACCCACTAATACACCAGGTCAGTCTGGGCACCGCGGTGAGGGTCTTTTCAGGACAAATTGCTCAAAACCAGGCTACTTACAGACCACGACTAGAGTCCTTCCTGATAAGTCACCAAGCCAGCCACACCGAACACTTGTTCTGACAGCATGGCCAGCAGAAAGCCTTCCAAGCAAGACCCCTCAGACATCCCAGCTATTCCTGTGTCCCACCCAGCCCACCCACACCTTTACAAAAGAGAGAGGTTATAAACACATCTAGAATCATAGAACCATAGAACCATAGAGCTGGAAGAGACCTCAGAAGGTCATCAAGTCCAGCCCCCTGCTCTAGGCAGGACCAACCCAACTAAATCAACCCGGCCAGGGCTTTGTCAAGCCAAGATGTAAACACCTCTAGGGATGGAGACTCCACTACTTCCCTAGGTAACCCATTCCAGTGCTTCACCACTCTCCTACTGAAGAGTTTTTCCTAATATCCAACCTGGACCTTTCCCACCACAACTAGGGACCATTGTTCCTTGTTCTGCCATGTCACCACTGAGAACAGCCTCTCTCCATCCTCTTTGGAACCTCCCTTCAGGAAGCTGAAGGCTGCTCTCAAACCCCCCTCACTCTTCTCTTCTGCAGGCTGAACAGACCCAACTCCCTCAGCCTCTCCTCGTTGGTCATGTGCTCCAGCCCCCTAATCATTTTGGTTGCCCTCCACTGGACCCTCTCCAATGCATCCACATCCTTTTTTAGTGGGGGCCCTAGAACTGGACACAATACTCCAGATGTGGCCTCACCAGAGCCAAATAAAGGGGAATAATCACATCTCTGGATCTGCTGGCAATGCTTCTCCTACTGCAACCTAATATGCCATTAGCCTTCTTGGCTTCAAGGGCACACTGTTGATTCATATCCAGCTTCTCAGCCACAGTAATCCCCAGGTTCTTTGCTGCTGAATTACTACTGGTCCCCAGCCTGTAGCAATGCTTTGGATTCTTCCATCCCTGAACAGGTTCTTCCAGTCCTGAAAGACCAGCCCCAGTCCCATGGCAATTTATATCTTGGATCTCACCCGAAGAGCCCGCTGGACCAAACAGCTTCCCTGGTTTATCCAGGCTGCCCTGTGAGATTCAGTCGTCTCCGAGTCAGGGACAGGGACAGGGGCTGCTGGTCTGTGGCCAGAGCCCAGGCCATAGGTTGCAGGGGTTTAGGCTTCAGCGTCCAGCTGGGAGCACGAATTTGCCATCAAAGGGTAGGAACCAAAAGCAAAATCAATAGGCAGAGCCGCCCCTTTCCCAGAAATGGGAGAAAGGCAGGAATCAGGGCTGGTTGGGAGCCGGCAACACAAAGCTCTGGCAGCCCTGAGTTCCTGCCAGGGAAAGCATGTGGGAACCTGTCTCGTGGAGATGTGGAGCCTGGCGCCTGCCCAGCAGCCACTCAAAAGCCACAGGGCTCGGGTGGGGGGAAGCTGCGGCTGCCTTCCCCGCACTGGGAAAGGGAACGAGGGAGCCAGAGGAGGCCAATATTACAAAAGCCCCACGACTCCGGACGGGCCGTGCCCTGGGAGGTGGCTGTGAGGAAGTCCCGGCTGTGCCAAGGAAACGCTTATCAGTCCTTTACAAACTCAGCTGTGTCAACAACTGATAATAAACCCATCAGTGCTGAAAGGGCTGCCCGGCTGTAACCCCAAGCTGGGCTGGTAAACTGGTCAGGTGCCTGGATCTCAAGGCTAGCGCCTAGAAACGGGGGGTTGTTATTGCCATCGGTGTTGGAGCCGACCAACTGGGGCTTGACCCCTTGTAACAACTTAATTTGCATGCCGGGGATGCATCGAAAACATCGAGAATGTGGTTTTGTTTTCTCTACAGATGCCGTTAGTCCCCTGCCTAGACATGGCGGAAGGGGGGGTGGTCCACGTATTCCCCGTATGGCCAAGAATGATTGGAAAGACTTTCCTGCTCCTCACCTGATACCGATTACTACGACCTCTCCTCCCACAGCTAAAGACTGTGGGGCAAAGGCCACTATCAGCGGTTGACGGATCGAGTAAGCTGGGTCACCGACCTCGCCTCTAATTTCCCTTTTGGAGTCACAGGGACATGTTTGGTCCCCCCTGGCCAAAGATCTGCAGCATCGATTTGGGAACGCAACACCAGGGCATCCGCGTTCCCAATGGAACCGGGAACCTGCCCTTGGAACGTAACGTCTCAATCCCGAACAACATGACCGGGACACAGGGGCCGAGGACAATGATTACGTCACCGAAGCGGTACACAATCAAACTGGAACTGTACGAGGGACTTACAGTCATTCCACAACACATGGACTACAGGTCGCATTCATACTAATAACTGTGGGTTCCTCTTACTGTACCCAACCACTGGGGAGCATCTTTGGGATCACGTGTGCGGGGAATTTGTAAACACTGATTGGGCAAAGCGGATGGATGAGGGGGCACAAATGGGGTTTGACATTGGGGGGCAGCACAGCACGATTTCATCTTTCCACTGAGCCCACCAGCCCAGTTGAGGTGCCTGCACTCCAGGGCCATGTGATGCCTGGCTTGTGGCCATGATACTGGCTGCAGGATTTGCAGAACTTGCTGGATTGCTGGAACTGCTGGAGCTGCACAATAAATAAGGAAATGGTCGAGTTTCTCTCTCTCTGGTGTGTTCTGATTTCCCTCGGATCTAAACATGCACTGAGCCACATGAAACCCCAACACTCTCCAGCCTGGAGCCCCCTCCCTGGACCAGCAACTCCTTCACCTACCTCCTTCTGCACCCAAATTCCCTCCCAGAGCTTGCACCTCTCACTCGTTCCCACACCAGAGCCCGCACCTCCTGTCTCAGCCCAGTGAGGGGGAGTAAGGGCTGGGGACAGCAAGTGATGGAGAGGTTGAGTCCTCAAGGAAGGGCTGGGGTCTTGGGGAAGGGCTGGGGTAGATCTTGGCTTGCCCTGACTTTTAAAAACTAATCTTGGGTGTAAAAAGCCTGGAGACCACTGATCTAGCTCTTTTTTGAACCCTGTTCTAATCCTAGTCTTCACAACGTCCTCTGGCAAGGAGTTCCACAGGTTGGCTGTGTGCTGAGTGAAGAAAAGCTTCCTTTGGTTTGTTTTAAACCTGCCACCTACTGTACCCCAAATACAACACACAGTTCTCAGGTGAGCAGCTGGACTGTTTTTTGGGTTGGGGGACAGGGTCCGGTCAAGCCAGCCAGGCAGGGTGGTGGCTCCTGTGGAGCCTTGTGTGCCCAGCACAGCCCACTTGCAGCAGAGTGCTACTTTCCCATCCCACAGGAGCCTGCAGGCGGGAGAGGGGGACAGAGGCTGAAGCCAGGCTGCACTGAGGAGGGTAAATGGAGGGCGGCAGCAGCAGCTCACAGCTTCCACAGCTTTGTCCAGGCTGCCCTGCGAGATTCAGTCGTCTCTGAGTCAGGGACAGGGACAGGGGCTGCCGGTCTGTGGCCAGAGCCTGGGCCGTAGGCTGCAGGGATTTGGGCTTCAGTGTCCAACTGGGAGCATGAATTTCCATCTGCAGGTAGAAACCAAAAGCAACAGGCAGAGCCGCCCCTCCCCCAGAAATGGGAGAAAGGCAGGATGCGGGGCTGGCTGGGAGCTGGTAACACAAAACTCTGGCAGCCCTGAGCTACTGCCAGGGAACTCACCTGAGTGCACAGCCTGTGGAGAGAAGTGATTGGATCTCACCAGGATACATGACTGGGCAACAAAATGGCAAATGAAACGTAATGTTGATAAACGGAAAGCGATGCCCATTGGGAAACATCCTCCCAACTATCCGTACAGTACGATGGGGACTAATTCGGCTACAACTACTCTAGAGAGCTCTTGGAGTCAGTGTGGACTGTTCTCTGAAAACATCCCATCACCTTGTTCTCCCCTGCCCTATGGCCCAAGGTGTGGGGCACTGTTGCCTCCTCTCCTGCCCCCGTTTTCCCTGGGGCAGCCTATCCCCACCTTGCAGCAGCAGCCCTCCCCCCCGGCCCAGTGGCCAGTGAGTGCCATACCTGCATCAGCACTGCTCCGACAGTGGATCTCCCCACGCCGAACTGGTTCCCGACGGATTGGTAACCTGGCACCACCTGGTGCGTGTCAGCCCCCTGACTCTCCGCCTGGCCTCCCTGGGGAGGCCAGGCGGAGAGTCAGGGGGCTGACACGCACCAGGTGGTGCCAGGCAGCCTCCAGCCATTTCTGGCAGGCTTGCAGCAGCAAGTCCAAAAACTGCACCAGAAAACCCAGGGCGAGCTCTGGCTCCATGTTGCCAACTGCGGTGGCGTCCCCAATGGGAAGCACCAACACAGGCAGGCGCAGAGAGAAACGCTTTGCTGCCCCTCGGCGAGGTTGGCAAGCAAGCGGAAAAGCTGAGAACCGGCTGTCCAGGGGGGGTCCCTTTAAACACGAGCCTCAGATAGCCTCAGACAGCAGCCACACAAAGCAACTACTGACCTGATGCCCTGCCGGAACCGATTTCAGCTGCCCTTAAATGTGCCCCAGCGTCCAATCAGTGTGGACGCGCTAGTTCGAATTAGCAAGATGCTAATTCGAACTAGTTTTTAAGTCTAGATGCACTAATTCGAATTAGCTTAGTTCGAATTAACTAAGTTAGTTCAAATTAGAGCTGTAGTGTAGACATACCCTTAGTCAGGAACAAAATACAGGACTATGTAGCACTTTAAAGACTAACAAGATGGTTTATTTCTATCCTTAGTCAGGAGAGTCTGGGCCGGCCTATTGGCACTTCAGTAATAGCCTGCTGGAGGACGTGGGCTTCATGGCATCCTTCCGGGAGTTCTGGCTGGCCTGGCGGGTGCAGCAGCCTGCCTTTCCCTTGGTGCGGTGATGGTGGGATGTGGGGAAGGTGCGTGCCCAGCTCTTCTGCTGTGACTACTCCCAAAACAGCAGCCAGCAGAGGGATGCGGCGATAGAGCAGTTGTAGCGGGAGGTCTTGAAGCTTGAGAGGTGCCTGGGATCCGCCCCTCCATGAGGCATACCGGGAGAAGTGGGAGGAACTCCAGGCCCTCAAGGACCACCTGGCCCAGGGTGTCTTCTTTCGATCCTGCATCTGCTTCTTCTACACCCTGGAGAAAAAGAGGGGGGCTAAAAAGCATGTCACCCATCTTTTGGCAGAGGATGGCACCCCCCTCATGGATCCGGAGGAGATGCGTGGAAGGGCCAGGGCCTTCTACGTCAGTTTGTTCTCTCTGGATCCGACTGAAGCCGACACCTGCAGGGTGCTCTGGACCAAGCTCCCAACGGTCAGCGTGGGTGACCGGAACCGGCTAGAGCTGCCTCTCACTCTGGCCGAGTTCTCGGAAGCCCTCCTTCTCATGCCCACTAACAAAACCCCGGGAATGGCTTCAGGCCCCGTTTTCTGGGTTTTCTCCTGGTGCTGTATGCCCTCGTGAAGTGTTTTGTCAGGCTCAACTGGACCCTCACCGAGCCGGCCAGCTTCAGGTGGGGATGTGTCGAGTCAGCTGTACACTCTGGCGATCGAACCCTTCCTCTGTCTCCTCTGTAGGAGGTTGACAGGGTTGGTGCTCTGAGAGCCGGAGCTGCGGTTGATTCTGTTGGCGTATGCTGATGATGTGCTCCTCATGGTCCAGGACCTGGGAGACCTGGAGCAGGTGGAGACCTGCCAAGCCATCTACTCAGTGGCCTCCTCCGCCCCGGTCAAGTAGGTCAAGAGCTCTGGCCTGGTGGTTGGGGACGGGTGGCGGGCAGGCTCCCTCCCATCTGTGCTTCAGGCCATCAGGCGGAGCGCGGGTCCGCTGCTCTATTTGGGCATTTATTTATCCACCAAACATCCTTCTCCACCAGAGAACTGGCAGGATTTGGAGGCCAGGGTGGGTGAGCGGTTGCGGAGATGGACAGGAATGCTCCAGTGTCTCTCCCTCTGCGGGAGGGCGCTGGTGTTAAATCAGCTGGTCCTGTCCATGCTCTGGCACTGGCTCAACACCCTGAGCCCTTCCCCGGAGGTCCTGGCCAAGTTCCAGAGGACAGCTTTGGAGTTCTTTTGGCTAGGACTGCACTGGGTTTCTGCAGGGGTCCTGTCTCTCCCCCTGGAGGAGGGGGGCCAGAGCCTGATCTGCGTGCGCAGCCGGGTCCGGACCTTCCACCTCCAGGTCCTGCAGAGACTCCTCTTTAGTGCAGGTAGTCCGGCATGGAGCACTTTGGCGTGTGTCTTCCTCCGCCGCCTCTGAGGGCTCCGATACGACCAGCAGCTCTTTTTTATCCACCCGAGGGGACTTCCGCGAGACCTCTCAGAGCTGCCGGAGTTCTACCAGGACCTCCTCCAGACCTGGAGGTTGTTCTCAGTGACCAGATCTGTTGTGGCCACTGAGGGAGCAGACCTCCTCGCGGAGCCCCTGCTCCACAATCCAGCCTTGCGCGTGCAGGTGGCGGAGTCTCCCTCGGTGCACCGGTGTCTGATCCTGACAGAAACCACCAAGGTTGTTGACCTCCTGGATTACAGCAGGGGGGACTGGGTGAATCCCCGAGCGCTCACTCGGCGCATGGGGCTCTCCACCCCTCAAACCCTCCTGCACCTACTCCAGGAGGTGAAGGTGGCTTTGCCACGGCCCGCTCTCGATTTCCTGCAGTGGTCCCTGTGAGAGGGTATGCCCTGCCCCCCCTCACTGCAAATCCTCTGTCCATTGTTATCGGGCCCCTATTCCGTGGGTCCCCCTGGCCTCCCCATCCTTGGACCCCCAGCCAACTGCAGGTTCTGCAGTTGGTTTGCTTCCGAACCATGCCAAGAGAACATTTGTACATGCTCATGCGCCACACATTACATTTCCTCACCCTCATGTCCCACCCCCTATAGCAAGTGGCCGGGACTACTTAAGACCAGTTGAGCATGGGGAACCCCGATGGGCCAGCGTATATTCCACCTTAATCCCGTGGCCCATCAGGAACATCAGTTGGAGGCTACTTCATGGAGCCGTGACTCCACTTTTCTCCTCACCTTTTCATTTATGCATGCCCTAGCCGTGGTCCCACAAAGTCGTGAGACCTCGTCAGTCTCCTCTTGGTGCTGGCGAAAGCCTCTATCTATAGCACCAGGAGGTGGATGCTGGACGAGGGAGTTCGCTGTGACTGTGGGGCCTATTTCCATTCCTCCCTGGTCTCACGTAGCCGGGCACAGTCCCTCTGGGCAGCATCCATTGGCTCCATCGACAGCTTCGAGGAGCAGTGGGCGCTGTCCGGGGTTCTCTGCTCGGTGTCCCCATCCAGTTCCCTACTTTGGACCTGTGACCCGCATTCCCCTGACCCTTTAGTCATTATTTGTCCCCCGTGATTAGTTGGACATGGGTCCAGTTGTCCCTCCCACAAGGCTGGGGGAGGGGTGTTTAGAAGTCTACCCACCCTCCCATGTTTTCAAATAGAACCCGCTACAGGAGGTTTTCCCCACATCTGGCCCCATATAGATGGGCCATTAGTCAGAGAAGCCTCTTCTGAAAAAGCAAGCGGAGAAAGATACGCCAAGCATGGGTCGCAATTTGTGTATCTTTTTCCAAAAAACAAACGCAGTGGAGACCTAGCCTGCCTGATTGCCTGAAGCTGCAAGAGTTTGGCGGGTTGGCTTACATGAGGGCAGTCTGTTTGGCTCATTCCTACTGCAGGAATCAGCAGGGGTCAGTGTTGCAAACTGGGGACTGGCCAGTGTTCTCTGGGAGCTGAATGCTTGGGCAGAGTGGCAGAGCGTCCCCAGCACTGCTAGCCCAAAGCCTCTGTTTCTATCGGTGGTGCACATGCATACATGCCTCAGTGCACAGAACAAAATGCATTCTGTCCGTGGATGGAAAGCATTAGAGGGAACACTGGGACTAGCTAACGGGACCCAAGCCTGCCAGTCTTGTGCTGCACCCAGAGAAGCAGAGACAGCCTGAGGTTCGACCACACTGGGCATAGAGTGTGTCCATGGAGGAGCAGTGGTGCTCACAGGCCCGGCTGGGTAAGTTGAGGCACGTGCACTTTGCACTAGGCTGAGTAAGACAAATCCCCGTCAACATTTTTGCATTTTTCCGATGGGGTGTTGACATGAGTCAGAGAGTCATGGATTCCAGGGGCAGAAGGAATATTCTGATCATGTGATCTCACCTGTATCCCACAGGCCAGGGAATCACCCCCCAAACCTCCTTGAGCAATTGCTCCCTCTGTTGTGCCCTGGAGGGCGACTGGATGGGAGGGGAGAGCACGGGTCTCATCCATGCCCCTCCCCAGGCTGCCCTCTGAGGCTGCAGACTGGCACCTTTCGGGGACACGCAATGGGCGCCGCTGGGCATGCTGCTCCACTGTCTGTCTGGACTGGGCCCGCTCTAGCCTGGCAGTTTTCAGACTGTGGGGCAGGACCCCAAAGTGGGTCACAACCCCGTTTTCATGGGGTCTCTGGGGCTGGGCTTAGACTTGCTGAGATCCAGGGCTGGAGACCAAGCCTGTGTGTGCCCATCCCCCCCCAATCTCTCCCCCCCCCAGAGCTGAAGCTGAAATCTGTGCCCCTTCTCCCAGCCCTAGGGCTGAAGGTGGGGCTCGGGCTGACTCCAGCCCTGATCCAGGGCTGTGTGGGAAGTGCTGTGGCTAGAAGAAAACAGAAAAGGGGGTTGCAAAGAAAAGAGGAGGCCAGCTGCAGGGGTCCCAGACTGAGCCTCCAGTCTAGAGTGAATCCTCCATGGACGTCTTGGATCCTTTGGCATTTCGCTCTCCTGGGGCTCCGGCACCGGCGGGGGGAAGGGCTGCTCATTTCCTGCTGTAACATGTTAATTTCCTTGTTGGGTTCTGCAGGGTGGGGGTGGGGAGCCCCGGGGCACTGCCCAGAGGGGGAATCTCCATAGACCTGAGGCCGTTTGCTGGGGGGCACCCAGCACATGGGTCCCATCTAAGGCTTGTTCGGGCTCAGAGGGGGTAGCCCCACAGTCCCCTGGAGCATTAGTAGCTCTTCCCAAGGCCCTTCCCCCACTCTCAGGCTCTGGTTGGGGGGGTTGGTCTGACGAGCTAGTTCTGCCTCATCACGCCGCTGAGAACCACATGCCTTGGTGGAGAAGGTCAGGACATGAATCCGGGCGGCACACAGAGGCCAGACGATGCCAACAGGAAATGAGGTGCCAATGTTTCACGGGGGGGGGGGGGCGATTAAACAGAGAAGCCAACTCCCCAGGACAGTGGGGGGGTCTCCTTCCAGAGTCCAACTGGAGCCGTTCGGGGGGGAGGGGCACCAGGCACACACATCAATGGGCGCAGCCCCGGGGCTGAAATCCGCTGGCTGGGGTTACAGGGCAGCCTGGCTGCTCTCCTGGACCCCTCTGGCCTTACACTGCCTGAGTCCAGCCTGGCCAGGGCAGCAGGTGAGCTCCTTCTGCCAGAGAGCTCCTGGGGGCTGCCTGACCCTGGGGAGCCCCTGGTTTGGGGCTGTTCCTGCTCACAGACCCCTGGTCACGGGCCAGGTGCTGTTTGGGGTTGCTGGGGTCTCCAGGGGGCTGGGAGAGTCTTCAAGGGCAGGGATGCTCCGTGCAAAGCTCAGCCCATCTGGATGGATGGAGCCTGGTTCCTCTGGGCCCATCTCTAGCTCCCCCGGCCTGAGAGAGGGGCAGGCGGCCTGGGGGCTCAGCTCCCCCCTTTGAGACCTGGCCTAGGTGAGGGTGTGACGCTGGGTGGGCCACAATCCCTGTACAGGGGAGAGGGCATCTCCTCCTCTGGACACATCTCCTCCCTTGGCCGGTCACCCCCACGCGCATTCAGTGCTGTTCAGCTTCCTCTTAGCATAGTAGCCTCCGGTGCCCCAGCCCTCCCCCCCAGTCCCTCCTCCTGTAACCTGGGCAGTGGTCCCCCTAACCCCTCCCACCTCCTCCCCAGCCCTGCCCCCATTCCCAGTCCTGCCTTTCAGGCTCCTTCCATGCCAGGGCCCCTTCCAACCCCCGTGTGACCCAGTCTCCCCCCCACCCAGCCCCTGAGGTATGAACGCCTGGGGGGGGGCACCTGTGCTGTCTGTCAGATGGGGTCCTGTGAGGCTGCTTGAGCCCCTCATCCTGGCTCACTAGAGCCTCTGGGCCAGTTCCCTCTGATGCAGCCCCGGGCCTCTGCTGGAAATGATGTTTGGGTGCCCCCACCCAGGCCCCATCCCCTGGGGTGCTCATCCACAGAGGGCACCCCCCAGAAACCTCCTGGATACCAGCTCTCATGAGGCCCTGCATGCCTCCCCCGCTCCACCCACTCAGAGCCGCAGGCGGGGTCGGCGCGAGGGACAGCCGGGAACAAAGTGCAGAGGAAGCTTTAATCTCCCCGGCAAACCCCCACTCAGCAGGGAAAGCCCCCACCCCAGGGCTCTGTGTGGGGCAGGGTGGGCGGCGCAGCTGTCAAGGCTTTTCTCCACTCTGGCATGACAAATTCAGGAGTGGAGGCCCATGAAAGCACCACAAGGCCTGATCTCTACAGGCTTTGGTACAAAACTTCTCCCCAAAATCCTAATACCCGGACTTTGGGGAATATCCTCTGCCACCACCCAGGTATTAGTATTTCCACAAAAAAATCAGGGAAGAGATCACTTGGGGTATCTTATCCCTAAGGTAAAACTAGGACACCAAAATCAACCAATGCCAGGTTAATTAGAAAAAGGAAACAAACTTTTATTGTCAAAACAAAACTACAGTTGCAAGCATAGATGAGGTGGCTAGATGGAAAAGAGCCACCAATTTATATACTCAGAGAAAATTCCCTGGGTTAGAAAGCTTCATGACAAGAGAGAGATAAACACTTTTAAGAAAGACAAAAACATTTCTAACAGCACAGACCTCAGTTCCAAATCTCCAAACCAGAACACAATAAAACTGACGAGCTAACTAAACTTTGCCGTACTTCCACATTGCGAGAAGACTTTTCTTGGAGAGAGAGGGGCCTCCCATCTCCCTGTTACTTGGAAGAAAACTGCTCTGACTCAGACAAAGGAGGGAAAAGTTAAAAATTCCTTTGTCCCAGTTAGCAATGCAGGTAGGGATTTCTATTGGCTGACCAGATATCTGGCTAGGGAGAGGAGGCATAGTTAACTCCTTAGTCCCCAGGTGCTAGTTAGTTCTCTGGGTTATGACAGAAGCACCCGGGCGATCAGCATGCAGAATGAACACCCAGAGCCCAACAGCGGGTTGTGGCGCTTGGGTGAGCGTCATTCCCAGGATTGGTCAGAACGTTTCCTCAGGCACCTCAGCGCGGGTCCGGCCCGGCTCAGGACAAGATGCATTCTTGCTTCGCATACTGGAGAAGAAAGCAGATGCTGTCAGTCCCCTCGGCTCCCCCGACATGGCAGGCGTGGCCAGACCTGACTCGGAGGGTGGGGGGGCAGCGAGAGGCCAGCCAGGCACAGCTCAGGAGGAGGGTTTAGTCTCCCAGAGGGTGCTGTGGGGCCTGTGGTGCTGACAGATCTTTCCGTGGGCGCCCCTGGCAAGGCCCCGTGGAGGCTCCACTCAGACCCGCCCGCTGCATCTCTCTGGTGAGGGGGCGACTCTGTGAGGATACCTGGAGTGGCAGGAGCCCAGCGCGAAGGCTGCGTCACAGGGTGGGCTCAGCTCAGACACCCATGGACCCCTCCCCCGGCCTCCCCCAGAGAAACGCCGACCTCGTCACACAAGCCGCCCTAGTGGGACGTCTCAGCCCGTCTGGGCCAGGAGAAGCCTCGTGTCCCGTCTCCCAGCAGCCACAAGTCCCCCGGCGGCGAAGGGGGGAGGGACGCTCGGCACGTCAGACCCAGGCTGCGCTGCACAGCCAAGGGTTGGACGTGGCTCAGAGGCCGTGTTGCCCCATGTGGCCACTGGTCACAGGAAAGCCACCGGCCTGCCCCTTGCGCTGAGCAGGGCTCGGAGCACCCACGATTCCTGCGCTTGCTAGATCATAGGAACAGTCCCGTGTCCTGTCTGCCCACAGTGGCCAATGCCAGGTGCCCCAGAGGGAGGGAGCAGAACAGGCAACCATCGTGTGATTGATGATAGGGACAGTAGATATGGGCACCATCCTGCCCACCCTGGCCAGTCGCCATCCAGGGGCCGGTCTCTGGGAACTCAGCGAATTCTTTTTTCCGATCCCCGTATCAATTTGGCCTCACACCATCCCCTGGCGCGGGATCCCAGAGTGACTGCGGGTCCCTCTGGGTTGTTCTAAACCCTCGGCCCGTCCGTTCCGTGTGGTGGCTCCTAGTTCTCGTGTGCGTGGGGAGGAGCAAACGACTCGTCCTCAGTCACTTTCCCCTCCCCCGCCAGGGTTTTACAGCCCCTGCTCACACCCCCCTTCGGCATCTCGTTAGCAAGTCCAAACATCCCAGTCAGATTCATCCCTCCTCCCGCAGAACCCGATCCCTCCCCCAATCATTTGGGTCCTTTTCTGAGACGTTCCCAAGCCCAGGACCCCTCTGCTCTGTTAGACCCCTCTGCTCCGGCAGCCTCAGGGCCTGACTAGTCCCAAACAAGGGGATTTTCCGGACCAGGGTAGTCTCTGCCCCTCCCCACCGCCCCTCGCTAGGGCTTCAGCCCACCCTGCTGCTGCCAGGCCGGAGCTGCGCTGCTGCTGCTGACTCCCTGCTACTACCCAGCTTCTTGGGCCAGATCCCCCTGCTGCACCACCTACCCACTCCCCCACCGACTGCTGGTGGAGTTGCCAGCCCCCCTCTGCACTCCTACCCTGTGGCCAGACCTCCCTGTGCTGGGCTCTGTGGTCCTGCTGGAGCATGGATCTTGCTGGACCAGAGACCCCAGGTTCAAGGAGGTCCAACCGGTGCCCTTCTCTGGAGATGGGATCCTTCCTGCAGATTGGGTTCCCCAGCTGTGGGCCTGCCACGGATTTATACAGAGGCAGCAAGAACCTCCCTGTGCTTTATCTCGCCAGCTCTGGAGGATTCCAGCAGCCTGGTCGCTGTTCGGCTGCCGCTGCTCGTCGAGTGGATGTTTGCAGAGAACTCTCCACAGGGACCCCCCGGTCCCTCTCTGGGGCAGTGACAGCCACACAGGACCTCTCCAGTCTGTGTGTGCAGACGCTGTTCTGTGCTCCAGCCGGCATTGCTCTGCACTGCTCAGAGGGATTTCAGCTGCCGTTTGATATCACTTTGTAGCTCTTAGCAACATGCTAAAGGCTGTGTCTAGACTGCCTCGTGAAATGAGGTATACAGGATCTTTCGAAAAAGGTTTTCTTTTTCAAAAGATCAGCCGCTAGACTGCCGCTTTTTTTGGCAAAGCTCCGCATCAAAAAAAAATTGGCAGCCATGTTTATGCTAATGAGGCATGTGATATTTAAATCCCCGCTTCATTAGAAATTTCGACGTGCCTGATCTGCATCCCTCTTTAGATGTAATTATTTCAAGTAGCTTTGAATCATCTGCAAATGTTACCACCTCCTTATTTCCCCCTTTCTCCCAGGCATTTATGACTGTGTTGAAGAGGACCAGTCCCAGTGCAGTTGTCTCTGGTTGCCTGTTTCCATTCTGAGAACTGACCATCTACTCCTTCCCTTTGTTTCTGGTCTTTTAACCGGTTACCATCCATGTGCGGAGCTTCCCTCTTATCCCACAGCTGGTTTCTTTGCTGAAGAGCCTTCAGGGAGGGACCTAGGCGATGATTTTCCATAAATCTGAGTACACGCCATGCACTGGAACACGCTTTGCCACGTGCACCCTGACCCCTGAGAGAACTCTAGGAGACTGGGGAGGCAGGTTTCCTGGGGTGTTTAGAAATTTAGCTGTAGGTTGTGTGAAGGCTTTTGCCCCGGGACCATTAACCCACTTTTTCATGACGGGGTTTCACACAGTGGGCCTTAAATGTCAGCTCAGCCATCCCAGAATCCCTCCCTGCAGCGACTGTCTCCCGTATCGCCCCTCCCGCCGCCTGCTGAGGACGGTGGCTCTCCCGGTGCCTGTGCTCTGGGCGGCTCCGTGTGTGTTGGTCGGAGCAGGGGACGACTCGGCATGAACATTAGATGCTCTCGTGGGACTGGCCGTGGGACTCTCCCCCAGAGATTCGGTCACATGGTAACACTGGGGGCTGGGCTGCAGGTGATGTTACCACTGGGACAGGCACTTGGGGCAGCTTCTCCTACCTTCAGCCTCTGCATCTTGAGCTGATCATGATGTTTCCTTACCTTATCCCTCTTGTTTTCTTCTCTCTCCCACTGGTGCCGAAGAACATTTTCTTCTTTCTCCCACTTCAACTGCTCTTCCGCTCTCTTTTGGTTCTGGAATAATGCAATGAGAGTTAACGAGGCGCCTCCTGAGTGCCCTGGGGATGACAGGCGCTGGCGGGAATGCGCACAGCAGGTGACTGGGCCGTGGCAGAAGAAAGGCCCCTGCAGTGCACTCGGGAGGGGGGCTGCTCAAGAGAAAAGTGTCTTGCCCTGGATGTCCAGGTGGGGAATCTGGAGGGAAATGTCCTTCCTGGTTGAGCACTTGCATTGGTCTAAGGGAACTCTCGCTCCTGGGAGGAGAAAGGCCTTTGAGGGAACGTTGCCATGGCTACCCGGTGCCAGAGGAGCACAGACTCGGGGCCTGGGCTAGGCCGTCTTGCACCCACCTGTTTCTCCAGGGCCGTGAGGGGACTATAAGAACTTGTAGCATCCAGGCCTCAGAGAAGAGCATGAACCTCTCGCAGGCCTGAGCTCTTTCTGGGCTGAACAAAGCCCTCCACCAGCACCGCAGGCCGGAATGGCGTGTGGAGACACGGGGAAACGTTTTCTCTGTGAGGAGGGGGAGCAGCCATCACGGCCACCAGCTGACAGACCCGTCTAGCCCAGGTGCTGGCTACTCACAGGGTCACTTTCCTGAGGGAGGGGTCAGAAGACGTTGCCTGGGCCCTGAGGGTGCTGGGTGAGATCAGAGAACAAGCTGTAGACCCCAGGCTGGGAGGGGGTGCGAGTGGAGGAGGGAGCCTGCGAGGAGGCGCGGAGGGGGAGGGGTGTGAACATGGACCTGCCATCCACTGGGGCAGGCGCTGAAAGTTGGACCCAAACGGCGCTAAGAGCTGAGCCCAGAGCCTTGAGCTCAAGCAGGGGGTGCGGGCGGCAGGGAGGGGCCCTGCAGAGGGGGGGCATCGGCTCAGTGAGCCGGGAGGGGAAGTGTTTCCATTTCTCCCTGGGGCAGGCTCCCTGCGTGGGGTAAGGATGCGACACACAGAGGTGCAGGCAGCCCAGCCTCTGCCAGTTCCAGCCACAAGCCAAACAGTGAGATGAGCAGGGCCAGGGCAGGGCTGGCAGGGGTGGCCAGGTGCTGTGTGAGGAGCCCTGCAGCCTGGGCGGGGCAGGTTGTGGGCGCAGAGGTAGCCGCGCGGCATGGGGTTCGAACTAGCCGGGATTTAAAAATGGCGGCGCCCGGCTTATGCAAATGAAGCCCGGGAAATTCAAATCCCGGGCTTCATTTGCAAGTGCGGTATACCTACATTACCCCGCTAGTTTGAACTAGCGGGGTAGTGTAGACATACCCCTAGAGAGGTGAACCCAGCCGGATCCCCTTGCTCAGGCGGGGTCCAGTAGGTGCAGGCTGTGAGTCTGCAACAGCCAAGGGGGGAGACTGCCACCAAGAGTGGGGTGGAAGGGGGGACGCAGGCCCACCCCCTCCTCTGCATCCCCTTCCCCCCAGTCGCAACTCCCTCCCCTCACATCCCTGCTCCTCCCTCTGGCACCCTCCTTTTCTGCTCCAGCCTTGCAGGGAGGAACAGTCGCTAGCTTCCCCTTCCTCAGTTTCCCAGCTGTGCCCTTCCTCCACTAGCGCCCTCCCTCCTTACAAACAACTTAGTGGGAGGGAGTGCTTGCTTCCCTTCCCCCCATCACAACCCCTCTCACTCCCACCCACCCTCTCCCCTTGCACCCCTGCCCCTTTCTCTTGCACCCTCCTCCTCCACCTTCAGAAGGACTGGCTGCCGCTTCTTTCCCTCTGTCGCTCCCCTTCCCCCGAGTTTGGGGGAAAAAACGGGCAAAGGCCTGGCCTGAAAGGCCAAAGCTCACACGGCCGAGGCTGCCCTGCCCACTGTGGCCCCAACACCTGTCGCAGCCCCTCCTTCCCCTGCCATTCCTCCCAATAGCTCTGGGAGCGATCCACCTGCCACCCTCCCGCATCCCTCCACATCTTCAGCCCCGACTGCCACCTCCAGCTCCATCCGGGGGGGCTGGGGCCCCTTTCCTACCCTGACCAGGAAGTACGGCCTCTGCTGCCTGCTGGTCCCTGCCTCACCCCACATTGAAACATACATGCGGCTGCTGGTGAGGGCTGGGGGGTCCTTGGCCATGGTGGCAGCCTCCGAAATGTTGGCGAGGGTGGTACATGTGCCCCTCAAACCACTGGAAGACCTGGGCGTATGGGTGGTCCTCACTTTTGTCCCACCCTTCCACCCCAATGCCGCCCTGCTGCCTCCCCTCTCCACCCTGGGGAGACCAATCTCAACCATCAGCCCTCTCCCGTTGGGCTGTAAGGACCCCACCCTCCGTCACATGCTGTCCAGCTGCAGATGCTGCTGGTGGCACGTGATGGGGGTAGCGCTTGAAGGGTCCTTCCTGGTGCCCTACCAGGGGGCCCTTTATGGGGTCCACTACTCATCGGGGGAGACCCGGTGCTTCCTCTGCCGGGCAATGGGGCATGTCCAGAGGGACTGCTCCCCGCTGTTCCTCCCTTGCCTCCCCGACCCCCCCTCCCCGAAAACATCTGCCCCTCCTAGCCCTGCCCCTGACAACCAGCTCTCCACCTCCACCACCACCTCCACCTCCACCTCGGACGTCTGGATGCTCGACGGGGAGAAACACAGAGCCCACGGCCTGTGGGCTCAATCTCCCCCCTCCAATGAGGTGGGTGGGAAGGCCCCCCTCCGCAAAATACCGAGGGAGGCCACTGCCGCCAACAACCCCCTGACAAGCAGCATGGGGGGACGGCACCATCCCCCCCCCCGTGAAGCCCATCCCTGAGGAGGCCCCTTGCCCCTGTACCATCCGTGCCCCCCGCTGTCACCACCGAGACAATTGTTGCCTCGGCGACCAGCGGGGCGGACTCTGGGGCCGTGGGGATGGATTTCTGCTCCATCTTTGAGGAGATGGAGGCCTTGGGTCTGACCCCGCTTGCTCAGGGGGAGGACGACCCTCTGCCAACGGGCCTCGGTCTGGGCAGTGACTCAGTTGTGCCGCCCCCTCCTCCTCCCTCCCCCATGTCCCAGGCGGCTGCCTCTGTCCTCACCCTCGGGGCACCCCTAGTGCTGCCCGTCAACCTGGCCAGCTCAGGCTCCGTGTCTGAAGCTGCCCAGCCTCAGGGTCCTGGGCTTGTGGGCTCCCCTTCCTCCACCTTTGAGGCAGAGCAGTCACCTTCTCTCCCTGTTGGGGGCTGAGTTATCACCATCACTCTAACCGACAATGTGGCTTCAGACAGACACTCTACCCAGCCATCTGAGCCCGGGGTCAGCACGGGCCCCTCCCCACCTCCATTACCCCAACCCCCTTCGGGAGGTGCCGCAGCCCAGTGGCCAAGGCCTGGGGGACTGTCGCCATGACCCCATTCTACCTTCCCCTGCCTCCCCCTCTCCCTTGTTCATGCCCTGGTCTCCCCCCTTCTTTTTCCCTAAACAGACTTTTTTTCCACGGTGATTTTTTTTTGGAGGATGGGGAAGGTGTTTGGTATTTTTCCTTAAATCATCTGGCAACCCTAATACTGGCCCAGCATGAGCAGCCCGGCTGCCATGGCAGCACAGCCTGGCAGGAAGTTAGATCCTGTCTCTGCCCGGCTGGGGGCTCAGTGACCAGCCCGTGACTGGTCCCAACAAGGCCCGAGCAACCGGCCCCGCTCTGCTGATTCTGCGTGGAGGGGCCCAGACGCGGCAGTGAGGGGCGCCGGGTGACACTGATTAGACAGATGGGAAGGAAGGAGGATTCCTCCTCCCTGCTCACCTCCTAAAGGCTGCTCTCCACAGCCCTCAGGAGCCAACACGGGCAGGGGCTGGATAAACACACAATTCCCCCGCCCCCAACCCGCCTCCCAGTGCATGTGGGACAGGCCCTCATCCGACCTGCCCGTCTCCAATCGGCCAGCAGAATGGGAAACCGAGGCCCAGCCCCACCCCTGAGAGACCCAGCCCTGGCGCAGGCAGCACTGAGCTGAGGGGGGAATTAAATAAAGGAGAAAGCAACAGAGCAGCTGCAGCATTTGAAGGCAGATCTCCCCTGGCCGGGGGGTTAATGCAGCGTGTCGACTCCCTGCTTTCCCCACACTGGCCCTGGGGGAAATGCTCTGTGCATCGCCCCTCCAGCCCTTTTGGGACTCACCAATTCCTGCTGCTGCTTCTCCTTCCGCTCCTTTGCCTCCTTCCTCAGCTGCTCCATCTCCTCTTTCAGCAGCTTGGCTTTCTCTTTGAATCCCTGTTCCAACAGCTTCTCCTGCTCCCTCAGTTTGCTCTGCAGAGCTGCCTCCATCTCCTGCTTCAGCTTTTCAGCATCCTCCTTCATCTTGGCTTCCACCTGGTTAATGTTCTCCTGGTGGCTGCGTTTTAGGTCCCTCCTCTGCTGCTCCAGCTGCTGCCTCCTCTCCTCCTCTGCCTTGCGCTTCTGCTCCAGCTGCTCCAACCTCGCCTGGTCAGCTGTGGAAATGGGAAATGCAAAGAACCCGGCATCAGCCCCCTGCTGTGCAGTCTGCATGGGGCAGAGAGCGCCCAGCCCGGCAGACAGGGGCTGGGGCTGATTCTAACCTGGCAGCTCCCTCTCCACAGGAGGCGCCGGTCAGTTTCCATGGCGATACAATGGCCACCCCTGCTCCACAGGTCGGGCTGCAGGTGGGTTCCCACAGACCGGACTGGGCCCCACTTTGGGCCCCAGAGAACGCCGGGTCAGGCTGAGGGGTCAGGTTACACTTGGCCAAGCACCGACTTGTCCTGCAAGCGGGAAGTGACCCGGCCAGAGCAGGAGAGCTGGGACCTTCCTGCCAGTCACGCCCCCAGCCCAGACACCCCGCGTGTCCCCGCAGGGAGAGAGATGGGCGGGAAGTTCCCGTCTGTCTCCCACCTGCAGCAGCGGGTCACTGGGGGAGGGTCATGGAGCTCCCTGCTGGGGCCGGGGGGCAAACCAAACCCACCTTCCACACTGACTGGGGCAGCCCTACCCAGACCCCACCCCCGCTGGACAGACGGGCAGAGCCCAAAGAGGGTGACACGGGCTGGAAAGGGTTAAGCACCTGGCAGCTTCATTGCCCCAATCCAGCCTGTAAAGGCAAAGGAGAGCCGTGTGTGAATGGGAGTTAGGGCCCTTCCCTACAAACAGCCAACACAGGCCTGGCCAGTGGACGAGAGCTCTGACAGTGACCTGCAGCCTGAGAGACCTGGGGCAGCACCAATCGGACGTGCTCATGTCTCTCTGGCCAGGAGAGTTTGGTTACACGGTTCTCCCTGCATCTAAAGTGTCTGCCAAGATCTCAGGCTATGCCTATACTGTCTCTGTGGTACCGGCGGAATCTCCGAAAAATTCCACCGTGTCCAAAGAACGGGTTTGCTCTTCCACTTTTCTTTGTAGAAGTACAAACGTGCTGTTTAGGAAGCCCATCTTACTATCCATTTATCCAACCCACATTCCCTTAACCTGCTGGCAAGAATATTGTGGGAGACCGTATCAAAAGCTTTGCTGAAGTCAAGGTATATCACATCCACTGACTTTCCCACGTCCACAGAGTCAGTTACCTCCTCACAGAAGCTAATCAGATTGGTCAGGGATGACTTGCCCTTTGTGAATCCATGCTGACTGTTCCTAATCACTTTCCTCTCTTCCAAGTGTCTCAAAATGGATTCCTTGAGGATCTCCTCCATGATTGTTCCAGGGACCGAGATAAGACTGACCAGCCTATAGTTCCCTGGATTGTCCTTCTTGCCTTTTTTAAAGATGGGCACTACATTTGCCTTTTTCCAGTCATCCGGGATCTCTCCCGATCTCCACGACTTTTCAAAGATAATGGCCAAAGGCTCCTCCATGACATTTGCCAACTCCCTCAGTACCCTCGGATGCATTAAGTCCGGACCCATAGATTTGTGTACGTTTAGCTTTTCTAAATAGTTCCTAACCTGTTCTTTACCCACCACGGGCTGTCCACCTCCTTCCCCTACTGCGATGTCTAGTGCATTTGTCTGGGAGCTGACCTTATCTGAGAAGACAGAGGCAAAAGAAGCATTGAGTACTTCAGCCTTCCCCACATCATCTCTCACTAGGTTACCTCCCTCATCCAATAGGCGCCCCACACCCTCTCTGATCACCTTCTTCTTGCTAACATGCCTGTAGAAACCTTTCTTGTTATCCTTTACATCCTTTGCCAGTCGCAATTCCAATTGCGCTTTCGCCTTCCGGATAATTCCCCTGCATTCTCGAGTTATACATTTATACCCCTCCTTAGTCATCTGTCCAAGTTTCCACATTTTGTCAGCTCCCTTTTTGTGGTTAAGTTCACCAAGGATTTTCTCGGTAAACCAATCTGGTCTCCTACCATGTTTGCTTCTCTCGCTGTGCATCGGGATGGTTTCTTTCTGTGCCTTCAATAAGGTTTCTTTAAAATACTGCCAGCTGTCCTGGACTCCTTTCCCCTTCATGTTACCATCCCAAGGGATTCTGCCCATCAGGCCTTTGAGGATATGTCTACACGGCTACAAGCGGCACGAACTAGATAGTGCGGACTAGGACGAGGTGTAACAATAGTTCGGAAAAGGAAACTTAGTCTGCACTATCTAGTTCATGCCGTGTGTAGCCGCGGGCACGGAGTCTGCACTAGCGGACATTTAAAAATGGCGGCACCCGGCAATATGCAAATGCAACCGAGCAGCCCCTGTAGCTCCCAAAGCACAACCCGGAAATGGGAGACTTTCAATGGCCACGGTGTTCACTGTAGGGACACCTCTGAGCCCAGGGTGACCATGGATTCCCAGC
The DNA here is from genome assembly GCF_049634645.1 of Pelodiscus sinensis. Taxonomy (NCBI): domain Eukaryota; kingdom Metazoa; phylum Chordata; order Testudines; family Trionychidae; genus Pelodiscus; species Pelodiscus sinensis. The sequence continues at coordinate 1,731,837 of NC_134734.1, forward strand.
CATAGCTCTGTTCTACTGAGGGCTTCGGGGTGGGAAGGGGTTGTTTTTGTTGTTGTTATAGAAATGTTTGAAAAACACAAAGAAACCTAATTAAAACTCTTCCCCAGGGACTTACCTGCCTGGTTCTTTTCCGCCTCTGACAGCTTTTTGTTGGACCGGAGAATGGAGGCTGCTTCTGTCTTCTTGCTGTCCATGAACTGCTGCAGCACCTGCTCCGCCTGGGGACGAGGGGGCAGGTCAGTCCCTGCACTCAAGGCTGCGCTGGACGTGAGAGGCACAAGGTGCTGATCTCTGGGCGGGGGGCACCAGCAGGGGAAGAATTGCCTGACAAGAACTCAGCCACTCGGCAGAGCAAATCATCCCCTCCAGCCAGTCACTTACACCTGCCTGGCTGCCTCCTGCTTAGCCTGGCAGTCTGCAGGGGAGCCCCAGGAGCCCAGCTGGGAGCCAGCCCTGCCTCCTGCAGCTCAGCGCCCCAGCACCGGACAGCTCCTTCCTACCTGAGCGGTGCACCAGGGTGCAGCCCCTCACCCTCACTGCTGGCTTCAAGACGTTTGTCTGCGCTGAGCTGGGCTAACTGGCCTGTAATTGCCAGGATCCCCCAGGGGCCTTTTCTCCAGACGGCATCACCTGCTCCCCACATGCTCCCCGCTGTGAGCTGGGACAGAGCCTGGGCTAAGGGACCTTCCCCCATCAGTAGCGGTAGCTGGTCCCTTGAGAACTCTGCTCCCCCTCATTCCTATGACCGGTGGGTCAGTCTGGGCTCCTTGCTCCCCCTTCCATCCTGTGAGTAATGGGTGAGTCTGAGCACCTGGTAGCTCTAGCTGTTATTACTAGGACCATCCCGAGAAGTTTGGTGCCCTGTGCAGTCCCCACGGAGGCCCTCTATGGGAAGGGGCAACCCCTCCACATGGGCAGTGGACCTGCTGCAGAGGGGGCTGTGCTTAGGGCCATGGGGAGAGGAGCTCATGGGTCAGGACCAACCTCCTCACTCCCCAGTGGTGGCAGGAAGCAGACTGACCTGGATCCAAGCTGCTCTGTTCCCCCAGCTCACAGCTGCATTGCTCAGGGGGAGGGAGCTGAGGGAAGAAGTTTCAGTGCTGGTGGGAAATGGAGCGAGGCAGCTGGGAGCTGGGGGAGCAGAGCCGGTGCCATCCCACATGCAGCACAAAGCTACCTCAGACACTAAAGAATTTGGGGCAATTTGGTGCCCCATGTGACTGTATTTGGGATGTTGGTCGGGACGGACCTGCTTACTACTATTTAATTCACCACCTTGTTCCCACACCTCCTCTGCTGACCCCTCAGCCTGGGACTCCTCTCAGGTCTCTCACTCCCAAAGAAGGGCTGGGGTGTGGGAAATCCCTCGCGTTCTTTGCAGTGAAGAGCGATGCAAAACATTTATGTCATTCCTCTGCACTGGCCTTGTCTTCCTTGAGTGCCCCTTTAGCAGACCAGTCGTCCAGGGGCACCCCTGACTGTTGGCCGGCTTCCAGCGCCAGAGGGACTTCAGCCAATCTGTAAGCTTCTGTGTCATTAGATAGTTCTGCAAATTCCCCCACATCCTGCCTTCCCCTCCTGTGAGCAATGGGTCACTATGGGCTCCCTGCTCCCCCTCCCCTCCTGTGAGTAATGGGTCAGTCTGGGCTCCCTGCTCCCCCTCCCCTCCTGTGAGCAATGGGTCAGTCTGGGCTCCCTGCTCCCCCTCTCCTCCTGTGAGCAATGGGTCAGTCTGGGCTCCCTGCTCCCCCTCCCCTCCTGTGAGCAATGGGTCAGTCTGGGCTCCCTGCTCCCCCTCCCCTCCTGTGAGCAATGGGTCAGTCTGGGCTCCCTGCTCCCCCTCCCCTCCTCTCCTGTGAGCGATGGGTCAGTCTGTGCTCCCTGCTCCCCCTCCCCTCCTGTGAGCAATGGGTCAGTCTGGGCTCCCTGCTCCCCCTCCCCTGCCCTCCCCTCCTGTGAACAATGGGAGGGTCTGTGGCTGGTTCTTCGCACATGTCCTTGCTCTACAGCATCATCCACCCCCACTGAGCTGAGATGCTTCCTTTTATAGGGAGCCAGCCTTTGAGCATGCTCAGTACAGGCCGGGACTTCCTTCACTCACAGTGTGGTGTTAACCCCTTCCAGTCCAGTGTGGGGCCTGGGTCACAGTCCCCCAGTGTGAATATTCGCGACCTAGGCAGAATGTGACTCAGCGCTCCCAGGCTGGCTTGCAGGGCTACTGCATGTATCACGCCGACCAGTAAAAGTGGTTCAAAGGGGACACTGTGTACAGGGCTGGCCTGAGGCTCTCTGGGGCCCTACACAGCACTACTGAGCTGGTGCCTGTGCCCATTGGCAGCTGGCGAGATGGGATTTTATAACCTGCAGCATCACACCAATGAAATAGTTTTTAAAAGAAATGTAAACTTCAGTCCTGTCGACTGACACAGCAAATCCAGAAAGTGACAGGGACTGGCAGACGCCTCTTGAATGGCCCCGTATCCCAGGAATGGCTCTTTCACAGGAGCTGCTAACTGGTACGTTAACTAGATGCTCTCCGGAGGAAGCAGAGTCACAGAACTGGGATGGGAAGAGGCCAGTGGGTGGACAGTAAGACACAGCGATGCCCCAAATTTAGAATAATAGAATCCCAGGGCTGGAAGACCCCTCAGGAGACATCGAGACCAACCCCCTGCCCAAAGCAGGATCAACCCCAACTCAATCATCCCCATCATTGCTTGGTCAATTCGAGACCTAAAAACCTCTAGGGATGGAGATTCCACCCCCTCCCTAGGGAACCCATCGCAGTGCTCCCTCACATGCCTAGGGAAATAGTTTTTTCTTATATCCAACCTAGACCTCCCCCACTATAACTTGAGCCCATTGCTTCTTGTTCTGTTATCTGTCACTACTGAGAATGGCCTCTCTCCAGCCTCTTTGGAACCTGCCCTGCAGGGAGTTGCAGGCTGCTCTCAAATCCCCCCTCACTCTTCTCTTCTATAGACTAAACAAGCCCAAATCCCTCAGCCCCTCCTCATAGGTCATGTGCTCCAGCCCCCTCATCATTTTGGTCGCCCTCCACTGGACCCTTTGCAATGCATCCACATTCTTTCCTTGTTGAACCTCATCAGATTTCTTTTGGTCCAATCCTCCAATCTGTCCAGGTCACTCTGGACCCTATTCCTGCCCTCCAGCGTATCTACCTCTCCCCCTGGATTAGTGTCATCCGCAAACTTGCTGAGGGTGCAATGCATCCCCGCATACAAATCATTAATAAAGATGTTGAACAAAACTGGACCTAGAAGTGATATGTTGGGCATTCCACTTGAAACCAACCGCAAATGAGACATCTAGCCGTTGATCACTACCCACTGAATCCAACAATCTAGTCAGTTTTCTATCCACCTTCTAGTCCATGTATCCAATCCAGACTTCCTTCACTTGCTGGCAAGAATATTGCGGGAGCCCATATCAAAAGCTTTGCTAAAGTCAAGTTATATCACATCCACCATCTTCCCAATATCCACAAATCCATTTACCCCATCATAGAAGGCAACCAGATTGGTCAGGCATGACTTGCCCTTGGTGAATCTATGTTGACTGTTCCTGATCACTTTATGATGTTCCAAATGCTTGAAAATGGATCCCTTGAGGATTCCCTTCATGATTTTTATGGGGACTGAGGTAAGGCTGACTGGTCTGTAGTTCCCTGGATCATCTTTCTTCCCTTCTTTAAAGATGGGCATGGCAATATATTAATAGTCCTCCCTGGTCATCTGTCCAAGGTTCTGCTTCTTGTCAGCTTCCTTTTTGTGTTCACCAAGGATTTCCCTGTAAACCAAACTGGTTGATTGCCATATTTGCTTTTTTTACTGCACAATTTCCAGGTGCCCTGCCCAACAGAGTATTCTGCATATAGGATGGCTCAGTTTGTGTAGCTGGAACAGGAACCCAGGAACCTCCTTTCCATGGTTATGAATGTACATATCTATTCATTTAGGAGACATTCCAGCGCCACCCGGCTGATGAGCAGAGTGCCCAGAGCTAAGTGTTTATACCGGTGGTGCATATTTGCACGTCTTGGTGCACATAAAAATTTCTTCCATACACGGATAGAAAAAATTCACATCTGGGTGGAAAAGCTTAGAGGGAACCTTGACTGTGACGCTCTTCCCCAGTTAACCCGCCTCCCACGACCTGCCCACAGGATTCGCCATCTTTCCTTGCATTACAATGGGTGGCTGCCTCCTGAGGTGCATGCAAGAAGAAAACATTGGGGGTGAAATAAGCCCTGGATACTGTGCTGCTCTCTCCAAAACCCACTGGCTTTAGCAAAATTTTTAATTCCCCTCCATAAGAACATAAGAACATAAGAACGGCCGTACTGGGTCAGACCAAAGGTCCATCTAGCCCAGTAGCCTGTCTGCTGACAGTGGCCAGCACCAGGTGCCCCAGAGAGGGTGGACCGAAGACAATGATTAAGCGATTTGTCTCCTGCCATCCCTCTCCAGCCTCTGACAAACAGAGGCCAGGGACACCATTTTATCCCCTGGCTAATATCCTTTTATAGACCTAACCTCCATGAAATTATCTAGCTTCTCTTTAAACTCTATTACAGTCCCAGCCTTCACAGCCTCCTGTGGCAAGGAGTTCCACAGGTTGACTACACGCTGTGTGAAGAAGAACTTTCTTTTGTTAGTTTTAAACCTGCTACCCATTAATTTCATTTGGTGTCCTCTAGTTCTTCTATTATGGGAACTAACAAATAACTTTTCTGTATGCACCCTCTCCACACCACTCATGATTTTATAGACCTCTATCATATCCCCCCTCAGTCTCCTCTTTTCTAAACTGAAAAGTCCCAGTCGCTTTAACCTCTCCTCATATGGGACCCGTTCCAAACCCCTAATCATTTTAGTTGCCCTTTTCTGAACCCTTTCCAAGGCCAAAATATCTTTTTTGAGGTGAGGAGACCACATCTGTACATAGTATTCAAGATGTGGGCGTACCATAGTTTTATACAGGGGCAGTAAGATATTCTGGGTCTTATTTTCTATGTCTTTCTTAATAATTCCTAGCATCCTATTTGCCTTTTTGACCGCCGCTGCACTCTGTGTGGAAGTTTTCAGAGAACTATCCACAATAACTTCAAGATTTCTTTTCTGATTTGTCATAGACCCCATCATACTGTACGTATAGTTGGGGTTATTTTTCCCGATGTGCATTACTTTACACTTATCCACATTACATTTCATTTGCCATTTTGTTGCAAAATGCTTCTCCTCCTGCCCTGCAAATTGTAGTGAGGGGAACGGTGGGAACTATTTTACCTCTTGTCATTCAAACGTTCATTAATCTCTGGGGCTATGTCTAGGCTTGGGGGGCGGGGCGAGGTTTGGGATACTGGAGTTATCCTGGAAAAACTCGCCATGTCCAGGCAATGGGTTTGCTCTTCCACTTTTTTGGATGAAAGAGCAGATGCACTCTTTTGGGGAGCCCTGTCAACCTCCTTGTATGAGGAATAAGGGATCCTCCAAAAGGGGAGGCTTTTCTACCAATTTGCGTAGCTTTTTCTGAGAAAAGGCTATAGTGTAGACCAAGCCTAGCTCAGCCTAGTTGCAGTTTGTCCCAGCCCTGCCCAGGAGCTCAACCCACACTGACCACTGGGCCTGCCTTAGTCTGTAACACTGCCTGCTAGGCACTGAGTTACCTCCAGCCCCACAGCAGAGCATCATTTCTCCCCCTGGGCAGTTGTATCCTCCCCTCTTCCAGCCTCCTGTCCCCATAAGTCCTGGCTTTTCACTCACTCCCCTCCACCCCCAAGGAATCCATGATGGGCCCCAGTTATTTGCTAATCATTTATTCCATCACCAAGAATCTAAGTCAAACCCTTTCTGTTATTCACAGCCTCTCCGGCCAAGCCCCTGTGCTCACTCCCTTGCCAGGACATGCTCCAATAGGCCCTGAAACCCTCTACAACAAATACTAGTTGGACAACAACTTCCAATTGAAAGCATTTTCAGTTATTAGCATCCTGAAAGACCCAGGGCAACCAACTACAATAGTGTGGTGGAGCGCAGACAGACCAGCAGCTGGGGGAATGCTTGTCTGTTTCCTGAATAAACTGCCAGAGAATCCTGCCATGTAATCAAGGCAGGCAGGCAAGGCCAATTAAGAGCTTTCCTGGAGCAGCAGGCTAACCAGGCACCTGCAATCATTTAAGGCCTGCTGGGCTACTTTAAAAGGTTTCCCCTCTGGTGAGGGAGAGAGAAGGAGAAGAGCGAAGGACTGAGAGGAGGAAGTGTGTTGCCAGAGCACTGAGAAAGGGAAGAGTGTCTCGGCGGAAGCAGGCATGAGTCACCCAAGAACCCGGGGGAAGGTACTAGGGGAGCATTTGGGGAAGTAACCCAGAGAAAAGGCTGCTAGACTGGGGCTAGAGGAAAAACCCCATCTAGGCCAGTGGTCTCCAGTCTTTGAAAGCACAAGATCACTCTGTGAATGTAAGTGCAATCCAGGATCTTGCTGGGTTTGCCGTAGATCCTGGATTGCACTGACATTCACAGAGTGATCTTGTGCTTTCAAAGACTGGAGACCACTGGCCTAGAAGCATGGGACCCGCAGGGCACGGCCAGAGCTCGGCCACAGGAACTGGAGGAATCCCATCACATACTAGTTCAGTCTCATGTTCATAATGAAAACTTACGGGGTGTGTTACACACAATTCTCAGTTGAAATCTGTGGGAATTGTGTGTGGTAACACTTTTGATACACATTGGTGGCCCAACTAGTGATACCTGGTGATTTCCTCCTCTGTGGAGCTGGCAACAGCCCGGTATCTCAGATGCTGGGAGTGTTCACAGCCAGGCCTGATGGTCTCTCACAGGCCACAGTGTGTGGGCAGATAATGATGCCACAGAGCCCAGCTGTGTCCCGACTAACTCCGCAGCCCTGCCCAGCACTCACCATGACTCCTTTGTTGGGTGCCCTCTGGAAACTCTCCAGCACTTGTCTCTGGTCAGTCACGTACACCTGGTACCCGCCGGGCTGCATGTAAACCCCCTCGCTGAGCTTCCTCTCCACGTCGGCTGAGAGCTGGGAGAGCAGGGCCCAGCAGGTCTCCTGGGACGCGGTTTGGTTCCTGCCCAGCACAGCGCGGTAATGTTCATTTATCGCCGTCTGGGGAGTGACAGGAAGAGAGCGGTGAGTGGGGGGGGGGGCTGCATTTTTGCCCTGCCCAGCGTGCTAGTGCCCGTGTGCTCAGGAGACGTCCCCCCCTCGGCAGTGGAAGCCCAAGGCCCAGCGTCTGACCCGGGGCCGGGCAGTGTGCGGGTGGAGCTGGCCTGGGTGATTTACTGATGTCAGTGGCTTTTAGAAACAGAACGTCCCCGGGGACCTGTCCCTCCCGCCCAACCCTCGCTGGGACTGTCCGTGGGAATTCGGTGCCAACCCGCTGAAACGTTTGAAAATCCCACTGAGCCCTGAGCTGCCGCCGGGCCCCCGACCCTGTGAGCTCTCAGGCCCTTTGGCGCTTGGTGCGACTCAGGCAGAGTCCCAAGAGGGGACGTGTCCCGACCAGCTGGGAGATTCGCTGCTCTGGGCTCAGCAGGGAGCTGCTGCTGTCGCTGAGGGAGACGTGCCCCCCCCCCCCCAGCCAGCTCCGTGTGCAGAGCCCTGAGCCCCGGGCTGGGCGTATTAGGCAGCTGCGGGGCCGCGCTACTGCACAGCTTAGAGGGGACTTGGCTCCTAGGCACAGGGGCTGCCCCGTGGTTCTGTGCAGACACAGCGATGGGCCAAGCAGGCTTCTGGTCCAGGAGGGGGCTACCCAGGTGCCACTGTGACATCCCCAGGAAAGGAGCCCAGGTATGTACATCAGGGAGACTCCACCTTTTCCTTTCTGAGTCCCCCTCCCCCAACATGCCCAGCCTGCTTGTGACACCACAACTGGGCCTCGCCGAGGGGTGAAAGGCCAGAGCCTGCGATGGGGTAGCAAGCAGGGCACCTCGCTGGGGCTCCACGCCATGGGGGAGGGGCACAAAGTAAGTTACTTGGGATTCAGCTTCAGCCCCAGGCCCCGTGAGTCTAACACCAGCCTGGCTCTCGGGTCTATTGGGCCACCCCCTGAAACCTGCTTATGGCCCCACAGTGGGCCCCAGCCCCTGGCTGAGAAGCAGCGATGTACAGCACCTGGCACAGGGGGCCCTGGTCTGTGACGGGGACAGCAAAGCAAGAACACAAATACATAACGCAGAACAATTAATAGAACATTGCGGCTAATGAAATACATTGAAAAACAGCAGCCACCTTGGCTAACTTGCAGAGTAACAAAGGTAGCAAGAGGCAAGAAGGCATCCTGTGAAAAGTGGAAGCCAAATTCTAGTGACAGAAAATCAAAAGGAGCAGAAACTCTGGCAAGTGAAGTAGGAGAAGATAATTGATGATGATGACGGACGATCACGCATTGCCGAGTATGATCATCTTCCATGGGAGTTGTTCACCCTCAGGTGGCTGCTAAGGCCGATCCTGGAACCACAAGTTCTGTCACAGTGAGGACAGATGTTTTCAGGGACAGCAGGAGGCTGCGGGACCAGGACTAAGAAGACCAGCTCCTCTTCCTCCTGCACCTCTTCTCCTCCTCAGCTTGTCAGAGGGAAAATTCAAAATGCAGGAAATTGCCGCGTAGGACTTGTCTCCATTTTGAGCGATCCTGGGTGAGTGTTTCCCGAGTGCCAGTATCCATGTTGCACTTCTTTAAGTTCTCCTTTTGCAAGTCCTTATAGCGCTTCCGTTGTCCTCCCATGTTGCGGTGTCCTTCTTTCAGCTGAGATAACATGTCTCGTATTTGGCATGAAAGACAACTTTCCAAGAAGAGAAAATGGCCGACATTCTCCAAGGCCTCTCCATTGATTTTAAAAGATGGGGTGCAAAGTACCTGCTGGGATATTTTAGAGTTAACGGGGTCTTGGGAAGGCTTGCAGAGTTGGCAGGGTTTGGTCTGGCCAGGCCTGTAAAACTTTCCTCGCTAGATAATAAGCCTGTTTTCCACTTTGTGTGTGGCCTGTTTTTTCCCTCCTTGCTGCTTGTAGGAAAGATCAATAAGGCCTGCGTTTCCCTCCTGCCGCACATAGGAAAACAGAGAAGGCCATTTTCTCTCTCCTTGCTGCTGAGGAGATAAAGAGGGGAATTGTTACAGTGAGCTGCTGCTCGGTGAACATTGTTAACAGGGCCTCACTGTATCCCTGGCCTGTTCTCACTTGCGGTGAGAGTCTTATCTTACCTTATTATCAGGGTAGTAGCTTCTTCCTCCTCCCGGTAAGCTGCTGGTTCAGACAGCAGGCTATGCTGATTCAGCTAAAAACCAGTAAATAACAAACAGGGGCAGGTAGAGTTGTATTCATCGCCTGCTTATTAATGTTCATTGCATGGGAGTTCCCCTCACTACATAAGGGTTTAGCAGAAGTAGTGATCGGACGTGTGAATTTACACACTAAAGTGGATATAGGAGTGTAACTGCTGCCAGATCTTGGCCACTCAGAACATGTGTTGGGGGTCCGAAGTAAATGTGCATGGGCAATAAAGCGAACTGCTTAGTCCTTCCTCTCTTGAGTCTCCTGTGCCGCTGCCTCCTTCTTCATCTTCCAACAGTAGCTCTCTTGCAGGGGGTGATGGAGCACTTTGGTTCTCTTGATGTTGAGGGTGAGACAAGACATGCATAAGCACCAGCAAACACAGTCAAGATGCCTGAAGATCTCTCTCAGAGTGGGCAAAAACTGCATTGCCAGCACCATATTGAAGTTCCACAAAAGATGTGGTGGGAATCTTCCTCTTAGCTTTCAGCCTGCTCAGCCTAAACCGCTTCTCATCCATCCTGTAGATGATTCCAATGCCAGCTGGGAGATTCCCAGCACTTAGGTTGAAAATGACAGCAATAAAGATCGTGAACATGGTTGTGGCAATAATAGAGCCCTGTCTGACTCCCATGTGTACTTTAGAAGGGTCACTCTAGGAGCCAGTGCTGCTCAGAACAGTCACTTTCATGTTGCCATGAAGCAACTTTAGGACACTGAGGTATTTATCAGGACATCCAGCCTTCGAAAGTACCGTCCAAAGGGCCCAGCGATTCACTGAGTCAAAGGCTTTAGTTAGATCGCTAAAAGCCATGTACAATGGTCGGATTTGCTCCTGACACTTTTCTAGCAGCTGCCGTGCAATGAAGACCATGTCTGCAGTTCTGATGCTGTCTGGTGTGGCAGTCAGTGGTTTCCTCACAGGCATTGATAATGGCTGATTCCAGCTGGCTCCAATGTTCTTCACTTTCTTCTGGAAACTCTGATGGAAACTTTTCTTCTAAGACAGCCTGGAAGTGGTCACGCTCAATGGGTCCTTCAGATCTTGAACCTTCAGCTTGTGGCTGACCTGCTTCTTTTGCAGTCTCCATTCAAGAGGCAAGCTAACATTTTTGATCGCTGGGTGGTCAGGAGAAAAAGAGGCAAGACTATTTTTAGGGCACTTTTTCTAGCCCCCTTCTAATTGGGTGAGCAGAGTGGGTCCTACAGAGGACTTCTCAGTTATGGGTGCAGCAGCTGAGATACTCGACCTACTTCAGTCCTTGAGCAGGATGATTGAACCACCTCCACTGCCTATGTGTCGTTCTGTGACTTGGAATTTCTGGATCTGATTGTCTTGTTCCTGTCACCACTCACCGATTGACATCTGACTGTTGACTTGTGCCGGTGTTGTTTGCCCAAAAAACAGAAGGTGCCTGTGTGGGACTCCTTTTAAAATGGGGACACTGGTGCACAACAGTCACCACAGTGTGCTTGACAGAGAGAGGGCTTGAAACCAATGGCCTGGACACCACGACAATTGGTGATCCTCTGCCTGCTGCAGCCTTCATCCGTCTTCACACCTGCTGTCACATTGTACAACAGTTACCCTCCATCTGCTCTGCCACTGAGAATGGCTTGGACCACACTTTTCCTGGACCCTCACCTCTGACCATTCTGCCAAGGGTGACCCTAAGGCAGTGCACGACTCCAGGCAGTGTTGCTCTCGGGGTCACTGGAACACACAAGCCTCTCCTCTCCACCCCTGCAAGGTGTGATCCATGGCGAGGAGGAAGCTAATTGGAGAAGCAAGGAAAGAACCTGACGAACAAGTAGCTAAGGACAGAAACTAGCAGATTGTTTTGCACACACAGAGGCAGGAGCTGGGCCAAACCACCGCTGGGGCCACTGGACAATCCAGGTGCTAAAGGTGCATTGATGGTGATAAGCCACCATGGAACCGCTAAGTGAACTATTTGCATCTGTTGTCACTGCCGAGAGCACGGGGGAGAATCCCGTCCCAGAGCCACTCGTTGTAGGTGACAAATGGGAGGAATTGCCCCAGATTTAGGAGTCAATAAAGGAGGTTTGGGAATATCTGCAGGAGCTGGGATCACACCCCTCACTCCCAGTGCAGAGACGTGAGCCGCTTCACACTCACTTCTCTTAGCCACCTAAGCTGCACATGGCTCTGGGGAGCCCATTAGCCGCTCATTAGGCCCTACCCATGGAGGGGTCTCTGAGAAGCGGGGGCCAAGGAGCAGCACGGAGAAGGGTCGGGTGCGAAGGAGACACGAAGCTCTTTGCACAGAATGTGGCACCAGGTCCTGGAAAGCCAGGACTCTGGCCATGGGCTGCCCTGGCGATTCTGGGGCCAAAGGGCTACATCCCAGCAGTGGTGACTGGGAGCGGGCGGGTGACTTTACCTCAGCACCCGCCATTGGTGAGACAGACACCGTAACACTGTGTCCAGGAGTGTTAAACTGGGGAAGTGTAAACACGAGTCACACAACGCCTGGGAAGCCGGGAAAGGCCTTGCTCTGACAGACTGCAGGGCGTTGGCTGGTTCAGCCTATCTGAAGAACCAGACTGAAGGGGACTTCGGAGACATCTCCACAGGAACACCACAGGGCTCTGCAGCCCAGACAGGCAGAACAGGAATCAGAGGCTGGGATTGAAACCAAACTGATTCCAGCCGCACCCCAGGCTCTGTCTGTGCTGAGAACGAACCAGGCCCCACACGACAGACGTCTCCCTGAGCTTAGCGCCAGGACGGAGTGTGGTGTCGGGGGGAAGTTCCCACCTCTGCTCCCCCATCGCTGGCACTGCTCACGGAGGTGGCTTTATTATGTTGGTGGGGGAGCAGAGGTGTGGCTGGCCTGCTGCAGCTCTCTGTGTGTATGGCTTGAGGCGCTCCAGATGGATTCTCTCTCAAATCGAGCCGGGTCCTTGTCTGGAGGCTGCTCTGTTGACACAAGCACCCGGGCTCCGGGAAGGGGGAGCCTGGAACTCGCTGGCCTGGCCTAGGCAGAAGAGATGCTCCAAGGGCCCTTTCTGACCTGGGACTCTGACTGACGGGCTGTGGGGTGGGGAAGGCTGGGGCATGTCACTTCTGTCCCCCAACCTCCCCCTCCATAACACTTGTGTCTGTCCTCTGCCATGGGGCCTGTCTCTGCTAACCCTTTCATGCCCTGCCCTGCTGGAGCTTTCTCTCCCCACCCCTGTCTCCAGCTCCCAGCTCTCTATGGGGAGGGTGCTGGGTGGGAGCTCCAGGCTGGCCTGGATGGGCAGGGACCGGAAGCGATGGAGGGGCAGGGAAGAAACTAACGTTAATTCACACAAGTCACGGAATGGGGAGAAATGGTGGGCAAAGGGGGGACTCCATCATACATGGTGGGCATGGCCAGAGAGGGGTGCAACGTGATTTGTAACCAGATATTTCAAATATTATACATTGTCCCAGCGGAGCTTTTGCTGATCCCTGTGCAGCTTCCCCACCGTTGTGGCAGCGCTCGGAGTAATGATGCATCAGCCTCTTGTCTGACAGCCGCTGCTGAGCGGGCTCCTGGGACCCTCCCGCCGGAGACAGACAGACAGTCGGACATGGGGACAATTGCTCCAAACCCAGGGGAGTTGTTGTGGGAACACGAACGTGCAGATTTCTCGCCCACCTACCCAGAAAGCGCACAGGGGCTCTCAAGGGGCAGTCACCTGCTGAGAGTCTCCCATCGGCCCATGTGTCGGAACAGGGACACACTGGACAGCGCCCGGGTGACAGACGCCTGGCGTCAGCATTCTCGCTCTGAGAAAACCCTCAGGGGCACCCCATCCTGGGGGCTTTAAGTAGGCTCCATCGGTACATGGCAGCGTCTCACTGCCCTTTATCCCCAGTTTCACTGATAAGGTTGCCAGATAGTTTAACCAAAAATACCGACCCCCCCCCCCCCAAAAAAAAACACCGGGGAAAAAATTCTGTTGAGGGGAAAAAAAGGGGGGGAGACCAAAGTTGCTGAGCAAAAAACAAACAAACAAAAAAAAGGATCCCAAGAGTTATTAAGCAAATAATAATAATGATTAATAATTAATTAAAAAAGCATTAAAACAGCATGGCCCCTTTAAGTGCATGCAGAGTCAGACTAGGGATAGGAAGAGGAGAGGTTGAGCACTAAGACCCAGGGAAGACATTGCTTCCCCTTGCTCAGGTCTTTAAGCTTTTTGCGGGAAGCCATCCTGTTTCCTTGGTCGAGCGAGAAAGGAGCTTCCCTGCGGAACCAGGTAAGCAGGGAGTCCGGGGAATTGCTGAGTGAGCCGTAGGGTTGCCAGGTGTCTGATATTTTCACCTCCTGGCAGAGAAAAAAACCCAAAATACCGGACATTTGAGGTGTCCGGTATTGTCTGAATTTTTTTACTGGGCAGTGGGTGAAAATACCAGATGGTCTGGGTCAATACCGGACACCTGGCAATCCTATTCACTGACCCCACAGTGAGTTTAGAGCCATGTTTGTTGCTTTCCCAGTCAGGGGCAAACGCAGCCGGATCAGCAGGAGCAAGGCTGGGCTGAACATCAGCCCCAGGGCGTGGGCTGATGGCTTTAGTATCAGTCAGTTCAAGTGCCACCCAAATACCTGCTCTCAGAGCGGAGTGCCTGTGTCTCCGGCTTGCTCCCAGAGCTGGCATCCAAATCACTGGGGTTTTGCCTGGGGCCAGGGCTGGGCCAACCCCCATGTCAAGCCAGGGGCAGGTCCAAGGCAGGGGGACGTGCAGGGCGCAGACACTTACCGCCAGCTGCTCCTGGTACTTCTGACCCTCATCCTTGAAGGACTGCTGCACGAACAGCTGCAGGGCTGCCCTCTCGCACGCCCCATGTGTCTCAGACAGCGCGGCCACCTCCGCCGGGAACGTGACCTGTTCCTCCATCTGGGCGTCATAAAGAGCCAGCCCCTCCCTGACCGCAGCCTCGTTCTGCTTGGCGGCAATGCTGGTCACTGCATCCTCCAGGCAGGGCACCTTCCCGCTCACGATGGTCTCCACGTAGCTCTGGGCTAAGAGGCCCAACACTGGGGGAGAGCAGGGGAGGGGCGTTAGGAGAATTTCTAGAGACTCCCGTGAGGGCCTGGCCCCAGCTCTGCACTGGCCCTGGGGCCTTCCCTGCCTGGCTGAGTAGCTCCCACAGACACTGGGGGGGCCGATTGTTGTATCATGCAAGCAAGGTACTAACAAACTTCATCAGGACTTTATTTACCAAAAGTGAAGCCTCTTTACAAAGCTGCTGCTGCTCCCCTCTGTAGCTCTCACTCAGCCTTGGCTAACCTCCTCCCCCCTTCTTCCTGTTTCCTGGGCTTCCAGACTCCCAACAGCCAGTGCTCCCAGTTCTAAGCATTACAGGCAACATCTAAAACATCACATTCCCTCCTCTCTTAAGAAGCTCTCTCAAGTATAAAATAAACATTGTTCTAACCACAGCAACAAATATGGAACAAGACACTATACTGTTAGCAGAAATATTATGCTAAAAACACTGTCAATACTACAGAACATAGTCTCTAGTCCAGACAGGTGGTCGTGTGGGTCTGACAGACCATCTCACAAACCCCATTTCTAGTGCAATGTCTTGTGTTGGTACTGTGGTGAAGTCATCCAACACGGACTTGGCATCATCTCCTCTTGGCAGATAGGCACGTGCTAGATAAGAAGCATTCCATATACGCCCCTCAGAAAGTCGATAGGTGCAAGGTCCCCTCTTCTCAATGATTTTAAGAGGAGATAAGAATTTACGGTCCCCTTTGCATAAAATTCCAGGTTTTCTTACTCTAACTAAGGAACCACACTCAAATTTTGGTTCTTTACCACCCCCGCCGTTTGTTTGGGAAAGCCTTATACTTTTCTTGGTTCTGTTCAACTGTTTTTCTCACATCACCCTCTTTTGGTGTATCAAGTCCTGACTTTAACAATCCAGCAATGTTCAGTTTAGTATTCATCTTTTTTCCATGCAGTAACTCTGCAGGTAATCTTTCCATTGTGGCATGTCGTGTAGTCCTGTATGTTTGCAAGAAATCAGTAGTGAATGTTATCCACAATTGCCCTTCTAGTTCAGCTGTTTGAAAATTCTCTTTCAAGTTTCTGTTAAACCTTTTGATTTCCCCATTGCCTTGAGGGTAATACAGAGATGATCTTCTATGTAAAATGTTTCTCTCTGCTAGAAAAGTTTCAAATTTCAGGGAAGTAAATTGACTACCATTATCTGAAACCAGTTCTTTGGAGTTATCTTTCCTGCTAAAAACTATACAGAGGAACTTAACTACTGAAGCAGAAGAGATTTGCGATGTAAACGCTACTTCAGGCCATTTACTGAAATAGTCTATTAAAGTGATGGCATAACGACAGTCAATTGGAGCAGTATCAAAGGGTCCTACTATGTCAAATGCAACTTTTTCCCATGAAGAACTGATTTTAAGAGGAATAAGGGACCTTTCAGAAAAGGCTTTATTTTCCGAAAGATCCCCATCTAGACTGGCGCTTTTTTCCGGCAAAGCCCTGAGCCGGAAAAAAGAGGCAGCCATGTTCATGAAAATGGAGCGGGGAAAATTTAAATCCCCGCTGCATTTGCAATTCCGACTTGTCTCATCTGCATCCCTTTTCCGGAAAAGGGGTCCAGTGTAGACACAGCCTATGAGTCTATGAGTCTTCTGGAACAAGTAGTCAATGTGTGCCTTGTAGCACACAGCCATCAAGCAAAGAAAGTTCATCCCAAATTCTAAAATAAAGCAGCAAAACTGAGTCAAGGTTTTTAGGGTCACTGGGCCATCTCTTTGTCAGAAATTCCGGTAGCTTTTGTTGAACTGGACATGCTGAACAAGCAGATTGGAATTGCTCTCTTGTAACTGCAGTGAGAGTGCTTGTAATAACCACAACTACTTCATCTTCATCCTCCAGTGGATCATCTGGTGAAGACAAAGGCAGGTGAGAAAGGCAATCAGCTGTCACATTTTGGTTTCCACGCTTATATTCCAGTTCATAATTGAAAGAGAGTAGTCTTGCAGACCATCTAACAGTATGATTTCCTGCTCTTCCCAGTCCTTTTGTAGTTAGCAATGTTGTCAAAGGGCTGTGGTCTGTGAACAACTTGAACGTGCGGCCCCACAGGTAAGTTCTCCATTTTTCAGTAGCTCAGACACAAGCTAGTGCTTCTTTTTCAACTCTAGAATATTTTCTTTCAGCATCACTAAGTGTCCTTGAAGCAAATGCAACAATCCTCTCTGTATCAGAGGGGTAGCCGTGTTAGTCTGAATCTGCAAAAGCGACGAGGAGTCCTGTGGCACCTTATTGACTAACTGAAGTGTAGGAGCATAAGCTTTCGTGGGCAAAGACCCACTTCGTCAGATGCACGTAGTGGAAATTTCCAGAGGCAGGAATAAATATGCAGGCCAGGATCAGACTGGAGATGACGAGGTGGATCCAATCAGGGAGGATGAGGCCCACTTCTAGCAGCTGATCTGGAGGTGTGAATTCCAAGAGAGCAGAAGCTGCTTTTTTAGTTAGCAAGCCATTCACAGTCTGTGTTTAATCCAGAGTTGATCGTGTCAAACTTGAAGATGAACTGTAGCTCAGCAGTTTCTCTTTGTAGTCTGGTCCTGAAGTTTTTTTGCTGCAGGATGGCTACCTTTAGATCTGCAATTGTGTGTCCAGGGAGATTGAAGCTTTCCCCTACAGGTTTTTGTATGTTGCCATTCCTGATATCAGATTTGTGTCCATTGATTCTTTTATGTAGGGACTGTCCAAACCGGGGGGGGGGGGGGGGGGAAGTCACATGGGGAGGGCAGTCTCCAGATTGGTGCCCCCCTTGTCCCTCCCCAGCAGTCACCCCTGTGCTGAGGGATCCTCCCCAAACTAATTTCTTCCAAGTCACAGTCTGGGCCCCAATCTGGGCCAAAAGACGCTCTGATTTTGCCAAATGCTGTTTTGGGGAAGAGCTGCATCGTGGGAAACCCTTCTCAGATGACCTGAGATCTGAGCCATGGGCTGTTCTCCCCGCTCCCACAAAGAAGAGAGAATTCCACCCAAGCCAGCGGGTGATTTTAACGCACGTAGACGACTCTGTTTTCAACAGGAAGCCCCTGACCCCTCAGTGCTGTGACACAGGTGCTCTGCGATAACTTAGCTGTGCTGTTACTGGTGGGGGATCTGGCCTTCTGAATCCCATGGAGCCATGTCAATTTACCTCCGGGATGCATCGCCAAGAAATTGGACTCACTGACTCCAGCAGAGCTACACTGAGGTACCAGCTGCAGACCCGGCCCATGGCCAGACCTCCATACCCCAGTCTACATGGCAAGCCCTACAGTGGTACACCAAGCTACTGGATCTGGCCCACGGGCTGCCCAATTCAGCCTGTGAGCCACCCTGCTTGGACCCCCAGGCACATGGCAGCCACTGGATTCAGAGTAGCCCCGTGCTGTTCAAAGCAGCTGGCTGCTCTCTGTGCCCCTCTGCTCCAGGTGCTGAGAGGAGGGGCAGGTTTCGAGGGCTGCTCCCCCCTTCAAATCCGGCCAATGGAGCTGAGAGGTGACATTGGGACTGGAAGGATCATTCTACCCTCGCGTCAGTCCCTGGAGCCTGAGGACCTGCTCTCCCGGCCTTATCCTGGGGAGGGGGCAGCCCGGCTGCACAGACATTCCCCTGGTTTGCTAGTTCCCGCTCATGACTCACTTGGCCCGGTGACGGGGTGGCCTCCTTTCAGCATCTTCACCCTCGACTCCTGGAGAACGTACTGGCAGAATCTGCGGCTCTGCTCCAGGAACTCAGGCTGCAAGGCGCTGTCAGGGAGCGATTCCAGCTGCTTCAAATTTCTGTCGCTAGCTGGCTGGAGAAACACAAAGCACTTGCGCGTGGGGAAGTATTCGCGGATGCACTGGCGTGGGAGGTTGTAACTCAACACGTCCATGCTCTGGCCTGCACAGAGAGGGAAAGGGAGCAGCCAGCAATACAGGTGGAGGGAGAGAGAGAGAGAGAGAGAGAGAGAGAGAGAGAGAGAAGTGAATTCAAACAGTCTAGAACAGGATTGGTCCTGCCTTGGGCAGGGAGCTGGACTTGATGACCTCCTGAGGTCTCTTCCAGGTCTATGATTCTAAGTTGGTTTTATCTCCCAGCAGAGCATCCATCCACCCATCCTGGCTGCTGGCTTGTTGCCACTCAAAGGCAGATCCCTGCCGATTCTGGCTTTACCCCAAACTCAGCCCCTTCAGTTCTCGTCTTCCCAACTAAACACTTGGGGTATGTCTACACTACCCTCCTAGTTCGAACTAGGAGGGTAATGTATGCATACCGCACTTGCTAATGAAGCCCGGGATTTGAATTTCCCGGGCTTCATTAGCATAAGCGGGGAGCCGCCATTTTTAAATCCCCGCTGCTTCGAACCCCGTGCAGCGGGCTACACGGGGCTCGAACTAGGTAGTTCGGACTAGGGTGCCTATTCCGAACTTCCGGTACACCTTGTTTCACGAGGAGTAACGGTAGTTCGGAATAGGAACCTAGTCCGAACTACCTAGTTCGAGCCCCGTGTAGCCGCGCTGCACGGGGTTCGAAGCAGCGGGGATTTAAAAATGGCGGCTCCCTGCTTATGCTAATGAAGCCCGGGAAATTCAAATCCCGGGCTTCATTAGCAAGTGCGGTATGCCTACATTACCCCGCTAGTTCGAACTAGGAGGGTAGTGTAGACATACCCATGGAGAGCAGGAATGAGATTGACAAACCAGGATCAGATAATGTGGCAGGTGACATGCCCAGAAGGGCAGAGTGCCTAATGGTCAGCCCACCCCACCAGCCGAAGAGTCCCCATAAGGATTTTGAAATGTAAGAACGGCCATACAGGGTCAGACCAAAGGTCCATCCAGCCCAGTGTCTTGTCTGCTGACAATGGACAATGCCAAGTGTCCCAGAGTAAGTGAACCGAACAGGTAATGCTCAAGCGATCTCTCTCCTGCCATCCATCTCCACCCTCTGACAAACAGAGGCTAGGGACACCATTCCTACCCATCCTGGCTAATAGCCATTAATGGACTTCACCTCCATGAATTTATCTAGCTCTCTTTTAAACCCTGTTATAGTCGTAGCCTGCACAACCTCCTCAGGCAAGGAGTTCCACAGGTTGCTTATGCACTGTGTGAAGAACTTCCTTTTATTTGTTTTAAACCTGCTGCCCAGTAAAGACACACAGGGATGTAAGGAGGAAGAGGGCTAGCAAGGAATTGTCTCACGACTGAGGAGTGGGGAGGAGAAAGACAGGACCAGAAGCCAGGTGGTCTCCCTTCCCTCCAACCAATCGGGGATGAGCTGGAAGAAAGGGGCCTGGGTAAAATCTGTCTCCTCCCCCTCCCAGGCTCAGGTGGCCAGAACGGTGGCAAACATGCATTTCACAGTTATTATAGTTGGTGGGTTTTTAACCCATTTGTGGCCTGAATGTTTTTCTCCTGAACTCCATGAGCTGCTTGTGCTTTTTCTCTGGGTTGGTTACGTTGTTTTTTTTAGCACCCTCCCACGCTCTGGGCAGTGAGATTGTGCTGAACTAGCCCCACTGATGCTCTATAACCCGGCCCAGGCTGCCCTAACACCGTACCCTCCCCGCACATGACTCACGCTGCTGGCTTGTACCCTCAGTCCCTCTCATCTGCCTCCCCAGTTAGTCCACCTGCCGCATTTGTGCCTGAGATTTTGCAGAACATCACTCTTGTCTTCCCTGGATTTCATCTTATTCTACAGACCAATTCTCGGGTGTAGGGCCAGCCCCATGGGGGAGTGGAGCCAGGGGGAACTGCCCTGCCACAGACTCCATCCCGCCCATCCCTGACCCACTCCCACCCCTCCCTCAGTGCATCATTTTCGCTCCCTTCTACCCCTTCTTGTACCTGCTGCCCCCTGCCCCCTATTGCAACCCCTGCCCAGAGCCACTTCCCCCGACTGACGTGAGCCATGGGATTGCCGTGAGCCTAGCATGGGGTGGCAACAGGTGGGGGCCCCCCCACACTCCCCATGCAGCCTGTTGAGCTCTGCCCCACTGACATCTCCCAGCCCATTGACTCTGCATCACTGGGGCTGGGGCTTCACTTCCCACCACTGCAGTGATGCAGAGCGCGCTGAGCTGGGAGCTGGGCAGCAGAGGGTGGCAGCTTGCCGGGTCGCTCTGCCTCCTGCTGCTGCTGCGGTGAGGGGGGGCCCATCCCCAGCTGCTGCCCTGTGCCAGGCCCCCGGTAACCCCCAGGCACGTGTCCCACCCATGGGCCAGCTGAGGTGGCTGAAAGCCGGGGGCTGGAGCGGCTGCCCGGAGCCAGCCAGTGGATGGGCCCATTAGGCAGGAGGCCAGGCCACAGTGGCACTAAGTGGCCTTGGCACCTCTGACCCTCTGGTACAAGGAGCAGAGCCCCCCCAGCCCACGGTGGCCCCCACTACTGCCCGAGGGACACACTCCAAGGCAGCAAGGCCCAGTGACCTGCTGCCCCTGATAGCCCCTGGGCAGAGCTGTTGGGCAGACACGCCGCCCTGACTGGGAAAGTGTCCGTCACGGAGAATCCACCGACCCTGGGGAACCTGCCCAGCGATTCGTTACCTCTGTGAACACTGACCCCTTTCCTGCCAGGCTGCAATGGTCTCGTCCCCCTTCCAGCCTTTGGGTTGGGTCAGACATTTCTCTGGGGGCGGGAAAGCTCATTCTGAAATAGACGGTCCCCGACTCACCCCGGAGCCTCTCTGGCAAGGGAGTTCCACGGTGCCTGGACTCTGCCACTGCACGGCAGGTTTTCTAGCCTTTCGTGACCCTCGTGTCTCTTTGCTGAGGCCTGCCTCATTTATGCACATCCTTCGTGAGCTGGGGCACCAGACGCAGTCTCCCCGGGTATGTCTACACTACAGAGTTAGTTCGAACTAAGTTAGTTCGAATTAGTTAATTCGAACTAAGCTAATTCGAACTAACGCGTCTAGAACTAAAAACTAGTTCAAATTAGCATTTTGCTAATTCGAACTAGCATGTCCACATTAAGTGGACCCTGAACAGGGCTTAAGGATGGCCGGAAGCAGTGCCGGCAGGGCATCAGAGGAGGACTTAGAGCGTGGAGATGCTGTCTCAGGCTAGCCGAGAGCTGCGCTTAAAGGGACCTGACCCCCACCCCAGAAAGACAGTTCTCAGGGATTCCTCGCTTGAAAACCAGTCCTGGCTTGGAATGCCCGGAGTGCCTACACTGGGCACATCACAGCACTCAGAAATCAGCCCGGCTACACTTGCCGCAGGCTGCCATCTGGGGAGAGGGGGCAATTGGGGGGCTGCAGGAGAGCTTCCACCCCCAGAAGCCCGCAGAGCCAGCCCAGTCCTCCCCATCGGGGGCTCGTACCCCATTCCTCCCTCACCTCCTTCCACTTACCCTTCCCTAGCCCCTTTTCTTGATGTACAAAATAAAGGACAATTGTGGTCAAAAATGGAATCTGTCTTTATTGAACAAAACTGGGGGAGACTGGGAAAAGGAGGTGGGAGAGGGGAAGAGAGAGGCTGGGAGAGGGGAGGGCAACTACAATGATGAGGGGTTGGGAACAGGTCCCATATGAAGAGAGGCTAAAGAGACTGGGACTTCTCAGCTTAGAAAAGAGGAGATGGAGGGGGGACGGGATAGAGATATCTAAAAGCAGGAGTTGGGTGGAGACGGTGCATACAGAAAAGTTCTTCATTAGTTCCCATAAAGAAGGACTAGAGGACACCAAAGGAAAGGAATGGGTAGCAGGTTTCAAACTAGTAACAGAAAGTTGTTCTTCACAAAGCAAAGAGTCAACCTGTGGAACTCCTTGCTGCAGGAGGCTGTGAAGGCTACAACTAGAACAGAGTTTAAAGGGAAGTGAGATCAAGTCATGGAGGCTGGGTCCATGGAGTGGTATTAGCCAGGGGGGTAGGAGTGGTGTCCCTGCCCAAGGTTTGTGGAAGGCTGGAGAGGGATGGCACGAGACAAATGGCTTGGTCACTGTCTTCGGTCCATCCCCTCCAGGGTCCCTAGGGTTGGCCGCTGTCGGCAGACAGGCTACTGGGCTAGATGGACCTTTGGTCTGACCCAGTACGGCCATTGTAAGCTCAGGGCTCAGGGTCGGGGGTCTCAGTGGACCCCCTTGATTTTCATGTACACCTGCTCCTGGGTGGCCAGGCTGGCAGCTCTCCTGCCCTAGTTGGCCACTTTCCTGTGCCTAGTGTGGAGATCGTGGACGAAGTCCACGATGTCTGCACTAGCCCAGGAATGTGCCCGCCTCTTGCGGTCCAGGGCAAGCTCCCGGGAGCCGCCAGCCTGGTCCCGGGAAGAGGGGGAGGGCTGGGGGGCATCGGGTGGGTGGCTCTGTGCCGTGCCAGGTGCAGGGTCTGCTGGCTGGGTGCTGGCAGGCTTGCACCTGGCACGGGCACCGTAGCCAGCCCGTGGCCCTTTAAGGGCTCCGGGGCCGGGAGGGGGGCAATAGAGTTTCCCTGGTGTTGGCCAGAGTGGCCACCAGGGAAAGCTGGGGAGGGCTAGCCTCCCACTAGTTCGAATTAAGGGGCTACACACCCCTTAATTCGAACTAGTAAGTTCGAACTAGGCTTAATCCTCATAAAATGAGGTTTTCCTAGTTCGAACTAAGCGCTCCGCTAGTTCGATTTAAATTCGAACTAACGGAGCGCTAGTGTAGCGCCTATGAATGTTAGTTCGAACTAACGTCCGTTAGTTCGAACTAACATTGTAGTGTAGACATACCCCCCGGGGGGACAGTGACAAAAACCCTGAGGGGAGTGGGAAAGTCAGATACTGGGAAGAAATGCAAAGAGGAACAAGCAACAAAGGGGGACCCCTGATTCGAATGGAGAGGATAGGGTGATCAACTGGTTATCTGAGGTGTTTGTACACCAATGTGAGAAGCCTGGGCAACAAACAGGAAGAACTGGAGGCCCTGGCCCAGTCCAAGAAATATGATTTAATTGGGATAACAGAGACTTGGTGGGATGACTCGCATGACTGGAGCGCTGTCATGGAAGGGTATAAACTGTTTAGGAAGAAAAGGCAGGGGAGAAAAGGAGGAGGAGTTGCACTATATGTAAGAAAGCACTATGATTGCTCAGAACTCCAGTATATAGAGGGAGAAAAGCCTGTTGAGAGTCTATGGGTTAAATTTAGAGGTGCAAACAACAGCAGTGATGTTGTGGTTGGTGTCTGCTACAGGTCGCCGAATCAGGTGGATGAGGTAGATGAGGCTTTCTTCGGACAATTTCGGACCAGTGCTGAGGGATCTGACCAGGGGCCGTACGCAGCTTGACCTTCTTCTCACAAACAGAGAAGAACTATAATAGGGGAAGCAGAGGTTGGTGACAACCTCGAAAGCAATGATCATGAGATAGTCGATTTCAGGATACTGACCAAAGGAAGAAAGGAGAGTAGTAAAATACACACCCTGGACTTCAGAAAAGCAGACTTTCACTCCCTAAAGTGGTCAGGAATAGTCAGCATGGATTCACGAAGGGCAATTCGTGCCTGACCAGTCTGATTAGCTTCTATGATGAGGTAACTGGCTCTGTGGACATAGGGAAGTCAGCGAATGTGATGTACCTTGACTTTAGCAAAGCTTTTGATATTGTCTCCCACAATATTCTTGCCAGCAAGTTAAGGGAATGTGGATTGGATAAATGGATGGTAAGATGGATAGAAAGCTGGTTAGAAGATCGGGCCCAGCAGGTAGTGATCAATGGCTCGATGTCAGGATGGTGGTCAGCTTCTAGTGGAGTGCCCCAAAGTTCGGTTCTAGGACTGGTGTTGTTCAATATCTTTATTAATGATCTGGATGAGGGGAGGGATTGCACCCTCAGCAAGTTTGCGGATGACACTAAGCTAGGTGGAGAGGTAGATATGCTCAAGTGCAGGGATAGGGTCCAGAGTGACTTAGACAAATTGGAGGATTGGGCCACAAGAAATCTGATGAGGTTCAAGAAGGACAAGTGTAGAGACCTGCACTTGGCACGGAAGAAACTCAAGCATAGTTACAAGCTGGGGACCAATTAGCTAAGTAGCAGTTCTGTAGAAAAGGACCTGGGGGTTACAGTGGATGAGAAGCTGGATATGAGTCAACAGTGTGCCCTTCTAGCCAAGAAGGCTAATAGCATATTAGGTTGCATTAAGAGGAGCATTGCCAGCAGTTCCAGAGATGTCATTATTCCCCTTTATTCGGCTCTGGTGAGGCCACATCTGGAGTACTGTGTCCAGTTCTGGGCCCTCCACTACAAAAAGGATGTGGAAGCATTGGAGAGGGTTCCAATGATTAGGATGCTGAAGCATATGACCTACGAGGGGAGGCTGAGGGATTTGGGTCTATTTAGTTTTCAGAAGAGCAGAGTGAGGGGGGATTTGAGAGCAGCCTTCAACTTCCTGAAGGGGGGTTCCAAAGAGACTGGAGAAAGACTGTTCTCAGTAGTGACAGATGGCAGAACAAGGAGCAATGGTCTCAAGTTGCGGTGGGAGAGGTCCAGGTTCGATATTAGGAAAAAATATTTTACTAGGAAGGTGGTGAAGCACTGGAATGGGTTACCTAGGGAAGTAGTGGAGTTTCCATCCCTGGAGGTTTTTAAATCTTGGCTTGACAAAGACCTGGCTGGGTTGATTTAGTTGGGATTGGTCTTGCCGTAGGGCAGGGCGCTGGACTTTTAAGGTCTCTTCCAGTTCTATGGGTACGTCTGCACTAGTTCGTTAGTTCGAGCTAGGTAGGATAACAAGGACAAGCGGAGTTGCAAATGAAGCCTGGGATTTAAATATCCCGGGCTTCATTTGCAACTCCGCTTGCCCTCTTTACCCTACCTAGCTCGAACTAACTAACTAGTGTAGACGTACCCTATGATTCTATAGAGGAGAGGAAGGGAGGGTAGTGGAGCACCCCCAGGGATGCTCATCTTGAAGAACGTCAGTTACAGGAAGTGAGTAACTTCCTCTTTTTCGTCTTCGAGAGTTATCCCTGGGAGTGCTCCACATCAGGTGACTACAAGCTGTCTATCTTATGGAGGTAGGAACTTCGGATTGGGTAAGTATGCTGTTTGGAGGACAGCTTGAGCTACTTTAGTGTGTCGTAAAGGACCCAAAGCAAGCGAGTAATGTTTTGCAAAAGTGTGATCTGAGAACCATATTGCTGCTGTGCAAATGTCTTGTAGTGGAACTTTCCTGAGGTATACGACCGAGGTTGCCACTGCTCTTGTAGAGGTGCTTGGATTGGAGTAGGTGGAGGTAAGTCATTAAGGCTGTGTCTAGACTACATGCCTCTGTCGGCAGAGGCATGTAGATTAGACAGATCAGCAAAGGTAAATGAAGCCGCGATTTAAATGATCGCGGCTTCATTTACATTTACATGGCTGCCGCACTGAGCCGACAAACAGCTGATCAGCTGTTTGTCGGCTCATCGCTAGTCTGGACGTTCCCCCTGTCGACATCAAAGCCCTTTGTCAGCAGCCCCGTTATTCCTCGTGGAATGAGGTTTACCGGGGCTGCCCACAAAGGGCTTTGATGTCGACAGGGGGAGCGTCCAGACTAGCGCGCGAGCCGACAAATAGCTAATCAGCTGTTTGTCGGCTCAGCGCGGCAGCCATGTAAATGTAAATGAAGCCGCGATCATTTAAATCGCAGCTTCATTTGACTTTGCTGAACAAACAAATCTATATGCCTCTGCCAAGAGAGGCATGTAGTTTAGACATACCCTAATTGTATAGCATATATTCATGTATTCCAAGATCCAATGGGATAGTCTTTGTAATGATATTTTCTTATGGTTTGCGATGGAAAGAAACAGGTGTGGGGAAACTCTGAATGACTTTGTTCTGTCAATATAGAAGGAGAGAGCTCTTTTGACATCAAGAGTGTGCATCTGTGTTTCAAAGGCGTTGGCATGAGGCTTTGCGAAAAACACAGGTAGATGTACTGGCTGGTTCATGTGAAAGGCCATGCAGAACTTAGTCAAAAATTTGGGGTGTGGTCACATAGACACTCTGTCTTTAAGAAAAATGGTAAAGGGTGGACCGGACATGAGCGCGGCCAGTTCACTTACTCTGCGCGCTGGTAATAGCCACTAAGAATGTGGTTTTGAACGTTAAGTGGAGCAAGGATCATGTGGCCATAGGTTCAAAGGGTAGTTTTGTTAATATTGTCAATACTTGATTGAGGTCCCATGGTTCTTGTGGAGGGTGACAACTCAGGCTATAGAGCTTGCAGACCCTTCAGAAAGTGTCTAGTTATGGGGTGTGCAAATAAAGTGGTGTCATCCAGTGGTGCATGGAATGATGTTATAGCTGCTAGGTACACTCTAAGGCTACTTTGAAGTAAGAATAAGAGATCCTCCGGAAAAGGGCTTTTTTCCGGAGGATCGGGGCCAGTGTAGACGCTCTTTTCCGGCTTTTCTAAAAGCCGGAAAAAAGCGGCGGACATTTTTATTTAAATGCCGTGGGGGATATTTAAATCCCCCACGGATTTCCCTATTACGACCTAGAAAATTAGCATGCCCCTTTCGGAAAAGGGGCCAGTGTAGACGTAGCCTAAGGGTATATCTACACTAGCCCCTTAGTTAGAACTAGGGTGGCTAATGTGAGCATTCAAACTTGCAAATGAAGCCCAGGATTTAAATATTCTGGGCTTCATTTGCATGTTCTCGGGCAGGCGCCATTTTAAAATCCCCTTAGTTCGAACTGACTGCCCGTGGCTACATGCGGCATAGAGAAGTTCATCCGAACTAAGTCCTTAGTTCGGATTAACTCTTACACCTCATTGCAGGAGGAAATGGGGGGAATGCGTAGAGCAGAGGTGTGTTCCATGTTAGCATCAAAGCATCTCCTAAGGATTGTTTGCCCATGCCCGCTCTGCAGCAATACATGGTGCATTTTCTGTTGGATCTGGTGGCAAACAGATCTATGCAGGGGTGGCCCGATTGCTCGAATATGCCCTTAGGGGTTGTGTGATCCATCTCCCATTCGTATCCCCTGGGAAGGGCTCTGCTTAGGGCATCTGTTGTCGTATTGAGAGCTCCGGGTAGATGGCCTGCAGATAAGCGGATATCCCATGATATGGCCCAGTTCCAAAGGGCTATGGCTTCTCTGCACAGGGGCTGTGATCTGTTAGAAAAGAAACTGCCCCCCCCCCTCCCCAGTAAAAAAGTTTGGCCAGGCTGCTCTTGCTATAGTGAGCTGCAGTACTCCTTGGGAGAAACCGGCCGCACCCTTCCTGCATACCATTGCCTTGAGAAAAAGGGAAGGTGTGAAAAGGGGAAAGTAGCCTCAGACTCTCCCACCCGTCACCTTGGCATGAGAACTGCGGGGCTTACCTGATCGCATGAAACCTGCTCAGTTTTTTGGCCCAACCCCTGGGACACAGACCCCTCACTTGGTGACCATTGGGCCATATATGGTAATATGCAAGCGCGGGAAAGCGATGCGCAGATTTGGGGATAAATACCCATCGCACAGTTCGCTCTAGGACCGTGGTCCCCAACACGGTGCCCGCGGGCGCCATGGTGCCCGCGGGGGCATTTCTCTGCGCCCGCCAAGTGCTCAGGGCTGGCCTGGCCCCGGGCACGTGGCGCATGTGCGGTGCCGGAGCCGGCCCCGGGCGCGTGGCGCACGGAGATCGCCGGCCCCGGGAGCGCCACGGATTCACGCCCCGCGGCGCATGGGGGGGGGGGAGAAAGCGCTAGTGCCGGCCCCGGGTGCACGGCGCTTGGGGGAGGAGGGTGAGGGGAGAGAGCGCCGGCCCCGGGCGCGTGGTGCTTGGGGAAGGGGGGGGGGAGAGAGCGCTGGCCCCGGGCGCGCGGCGCTTGAGGGGAGAGCGCCGGCCCTGGAATGCGGCTATGGGGGGGGCGCCCTCCTCCCTCCGGGCGCCCGGCGGGCGAACGGCCACGCCCCCTGGTGCCCGGCAACCCCAAATAGTTGGGGACCACTGCTCTAGGAGGTCTTCGCAACACACGTACCACCGTGCATGTGCCTTCCCGTATACTTCAAAGCGCTGCCGGCCTGATCAACCGACCAGCCACCTCCCCCGACTCTCGGGCGTAACCAAGGCCTTCGCAACCGAACCGATATCTGTGAAATGTTCCGTGTGCTGTGTAAGTTGGTATGTAGGATTTGATTTTTTCTTGTTGTATAACCTTAGTGTTTTCTTGTTGTATAAGCTTAGTGTTTTGGGTAGTACATAGAGTTTGTAGTTATCACTGTTATTTAATCAGTGTAGCTGGATATTTTTAGACTAGAGACTATTCCCCTTGCTATTCCCATCCTTATATCTCTGACACGTTTAACTAGAAATCGTAGACTAAATATAATAAATACTGTAAATTCATTATTAACACGGTCTATTAAAAATCTTAGAATAATACTATACATTCATCACTGTCATAAATAAATATTTTTTATTTGATAAAATGGTTCACCTGGTTCTGTCCTTCCCCCCTTGGGTATGCAACATCGGACCTGTGATTCTCGCGACATGATCGTGCTCCGCCTTGTCAATTTACATAGAATATGGATGCTGTGTTGTCCGTGTAGACACAGATGTGTATCCCTTTTACTTCAGAGAGCAGTTTTTTACATGCTAGGCAGACAGCTCTGTGTTCTATAATATTTATATGTAGAGCACGCTCCGCAGAAGACCATAGGCCTTGAGCTGTTCTTCCTTCCATGTGAGTGCTCCAGCCTATAGTAAGACATCCGTGGTGATGACCGCTGTGGGCTCTATGGATTGGAAGGGTGTGCCTATAGTTAGATTGGACACCTCTATCCACCATTTTAATGATGCCTTGACTGATGGAGGCATTGTTAGTCTTTTTGTCAATAAATGGATGATTGGCTTGTACTGAGTTAGGAGCCAGCCTTGAAGACACCTCATAAATAATTTCGTGTTGGGCACCACCGGGTTGCAGGAAGCCATATAGCCCAGAAGTCAGAGGCAGTAGAGTGCGGTGACTGTAGGCATGTCCTGGAGAGATAGTGCCTGGTGCCTGACGTGAGTGGATCTGTCGGGTGGGAGGGAGGCTCTGGCTGTGACAGAGTTGAGGTGTGCCCCAATAAATGGGATGGACTGCGAGGGTGAAAGCATTGGCTTGGGGTGGCTCACTAGGAGTCCTAGAGAGTGAAAGCAGTCTAGCACCATGTAAGTGTGTTGGTAGCACTCGTGTCTGGACCTTGCTTTGACTAGGCAGTCGTCGAGGTAGGGATATACAGTAACTCCTTGTCTCCTGAGGTAGACAGTGACTGCCGCTAGGATCTTGGAAAATACTTTCGGAGCTGTAGAGAGTCCGGAGGATAGGACCGTGTACTGAAAATGGTTTAGACCTAAAGTAAAATGAAGAAAATGTCTATGAGAGGGTCTGAGAGAAATATGAAATATGCATCTTGTAAGTCGAGAGAGGAAAACCAGTCGCCCATCTCCAGAGCTGGAATAGTTGTGTTTTGGGTAACCATTTAAAACCTCTGTTTCTTTATGTATCTGTTTAGGGATCTGAGGTCTAGGATGGGTCTCCACCCGCCAGTCCTCTTTTTTAGGAGAAAATAATGGGAATAAAAACCTGTTCTGTGGAACTGTGGTGGAACTGGTTCTATGGCTCCTATCTGTAACAGGTGATCTATCTCTTGTTATGAAAAGATCTTGTGAGATGGGTCCCTAAAGAGGGACAGGATAGGAAGTTGGGAGGGGGGAAGGGAGAGAAAGGGGATGGTATACCCTACTGAGATAGTTTGTAGTATGCATTTGTTTAAGGTAATTAATTCCCATTGATGAAGGAAAGGGCATAAATGAAAATGAAAAAGTTTGCAGCGATTCTCAAGTTCTGGAGATGGTGTTTTGGTTTTCGGTCTCTCGACTGTATTTTCAAATTTGCTTATTGGATTGTCCAGGACAGTTGCGGGTATTAGTGTGGGACTGTCACCTCTGCTGCCTATTTTGATCCCGCTGTTGGTAATGGGGTTGTTCTTGTCTGTGGTACTGGAAAGGGAGCTGCTGGTACTTTGGTCTGTGATACGGGTTGGTACCTATATTGTCTCGTTCTTGTTGCAGGAGTCTGGATTCCCAAGGATCGGCGAATGGCTCTGGAGTCCTTCATGGATTGAAGAACTTCATTAGTCTTTGCGGAGAAGAGGTTTTCCCCTTCAAATGGCAAGTCTTCCACTGCTGTCGAGGAAAGTCCGAGGAGTTATACCAGGAGGCTTGCCACATAGTGACAGCTGTAGCCATTGATCTTGTGGCTGTGTCTGGTGCATAGAGCACCGCTTGCAATGCTATGCACGAAATTGTTTGCCCCTCAGAAACAATGTCTTTGAAATGTGCTTTTTTGTTTTTGGGGCAGATCATCAATAAACGTGTTCATTTTCATGTAATTGTTGTAATCGTATTTACTAAGCAGGGCTGAATAATTTGCTACCCTCAGCTGTAGTGTGGCTGAATCATACACTCTTTTACCAAACAAGTCTAATCTTTCATTGTTTTTGTTAGATGGGGTTGAGCAATTTTGCTGCTTATTTCTTTGCTGTGCAGCATCCACCACAAAGGAATGGGGGGAGAGGGGCAGGGCGCGAATGTTTGAAGAGAAATTCAGATCCCTTGGGTGGCACATAATACTTTCGGTCCACCTTTCTGCTCATATGGGGAATTGAGGCAGGTGTCTGCCATAGAGTTTTTGCAGGTTGAAGAATGGCTGGAGTTGAGAGGCTGAGGTGCCTGTGGAGCTGCCATAACCGTCAGCGTTACCGGGGTTTCTGAGGCTGGCACGGAATGGCCTGTTGCCTCTGTAAGTGCAGCGTTTGAAGCACTTTCTGCCTTATTATGCTGTTCAACCGAAGTACCTGGGCGGTCAAATGTGCTTAGATGGTTCTTATCTGAGTGGTCTGACTTTTTTACCTCAGAATGCCTCTTGGTGGGTTGCTGAGGTAACAAGCTTGCCCTTCTCTTAGAGGGCTTCTGCTTATCCTTGTTGGATTTAGCAGTTTGCCCAGAGCCTCGGTCAGAGGCATGTCGCTTGCTGTTGTTGTTGAGGAGCATTTTCAGTTTAAGCTCCTTGTCTTTGTGAGACCTCGCTTTCATTTTAGTACAATGGGGACAAGCTCTCTGAGCATGAGAGGTCCCCAAGCATTTGAGACAGGCGTCATGCCCGCCAGAGGCAGACATCACGTCTTTGCAGAGCGTGCAACATTTGAAGCCGGGAGAACTCATACCAGCTTGTAGATGTGGCGGCGGATCAAGACTCGTGCCACTTTTTTTTTTTTAAACTACTACTAATCTAAGTAAATAACAGAAACAGTAAGAACACTAACAACTAACTATTTTAACAATTGGTTTGTGAGGAGAGGAGAGCACTGCCGAGTTCCGTCTGCAGCTGGGGATGGTAGAAAGGAACTGAAGGGAAGGGGGCCACGCGTGAACTAGACATACCAGTACACAATCACAAATATGGGAAAGGACAAATATGGCGCCATCTACAAAAAGAGAATAAGGAAAATCCAGGAATATATAGACCAGTCATCTTAAATTTGGTACCTGGAAACACAGTGCAACAAATAATCAATCAGTTCGCGAGCAGCTAGAAGATAACAAGGCAATAAGTCACATCAACATGGATTTCTTCAGAACAAATCCAGTCAAAGCAATCTAGTCGCGTTCTTCAACAGGGTAACAACCTGGACAGATAGGAAGCAGGAGCTGTCATCTATCCTACCTTTAGTGACCCTTTGACAGGGCCTCACATGATCCCATAAACAAACTAGAGACACAGAGCTTAGAGGAACCTACTCTCTGATGGATGCTCCTCGGTGTGAAGTGAGTCCCCAGAGCATGTTTGTGCAGCGCCTGCAGACAGCCGCTCGGACACACAGACCCATGTCACTGCACAGGCCAGACGTGGGTCAGCACAGAGCTCAGCCTGGCTCCGTGTGAGCGTCAAACACTCACGACATCACCACGTGGAACCTTCCCTGAGCAGTTCCATCCCCTCTGCCCCTCCGCACTGGGACCTGATTCACTTCCCAGCAATTCTGTCCTGACCCTCGGCCGAGCACTTACCCTTCTTCAGTATCAGGGTGCTCTCCAAATACTCGTCCTCCGTCACCTGCTTCCCCCCCAGCTCCAGCTCCAGCGAGAAGTCCCGCAGGGTCCAGATGAAGCTCGGGAAGAAGCTGACGTACGTGGTATCAGCTGCAATCTCCTCCTCTTCCTCCTCTGCCTCATCAGCCTTCACCTTGATGTACTTAGAAAGCTCAGACACGTAGCTGGCCAGGCAGCTAAGGAATCCAGACAGGTGCCCTGGGATGCTGGTGACAGGGGCTGGGAGTAAAGCAGCCAGACCAGCCCCAGCCAGGCACTGAGTGTCGGCTGCACCCGTGTGCTTGTGCGGCCACTCAGGAGACATTCAAGAGCTGCCCAGCTGATTAGCAAAGCGCCCACTGTTAGGTTCTACTGGTGGTGCACATCTGCACATGCTTCGGTGCGCATAAAAACTTATTCAACACATGGATGGAAAAGATGAGGGAACATTGGACCCCACCCCCACAAAACCAGGGCACACCTGTCATTCCCTGCGCACCGATGACCAACCCTTCCCATGGCAGCCTATGCACTAGAGGCAGCTGCAGCGCACGCACACACACACACACACACACACACACACACACACACACACACACACACACACACACGTCTCTTCCCCCTCCTAGCTGGGCCTGTGCCTGGGTGTGCAAACCCCACACTGCTCGTAGGCCAGGCTGGGAAGGCAGGACATGACCCAGCCCTAGAAGGCCGAGGGATCTGGGGGGGTCTCACAGGCAGCTGGAGTGCCAGGGGTCTCCCTGGGGAAGGCAAAGCCCCCTCACAGATGGTCTGACCGGTCCATGGGTGGGGAGACACGTTTGGCCCCGAGGGAAGGTTCAGACCAGCCATGGCCCAGGGCTGAGATCCTGCCCCACGGACACTGATGGGATTTTTGTCATTGGCCTCACGTGGGTCTGGGTTTTCCCTGGATGTTTCCTCCGGGTATGTCTACACTACCCCGCTAGTTCGAACTAGGGGGGTAATGTATGCATACCGAACTTGCTAATGAAGCCTGGGATTTGAATTTCCCGGGCTTCATTAGCATAAAGCCGGCTCCGCCATTTTTAAAAGCCGGCTAGTGCGAACCCCGTGCCGCGCGGCTACACGCGGCACGGACTAGATAGTTCGAACTACGTAGCCATTCCGATCTATCTGTACACCTCGTTCTATCTGTACACCTCCGATCTATCGACATACCCTCCCTTCTGGAGCTGAGCCCGGCCCCTCCCCAGCTCAGACACGGACTCTTGGCTCATCGCCTGGTCTGCTGGGTCAGGCCATGATCAAACCCTGCAGCTACGTCCCACGTAACATTCCCAGCCAGCCCTGAGGTACAGCGCCGGCCCCTGCAGGACAACGCTCTCCAGCCAGGCCACAGTAAAGTTCCCCCTTCTGGGGTGTTGTCCTGACTCTGGCAGCTTCCAAATGGGCACTTCCCTCCGGCAGCGGCTTGCTGGGTCCCTGGCCTGGCCTCTGCACCAGGTGCCAACCCAGCGCCCCTCCACTCAGCAGCTCGGAGCTTTGCTCTCCCAGCTCCCCTGCTTCTTCCCGCACAGCTCCCTGCCCCTCCTGCAGGCTGCTCCTGGCTCCTTGTGGCAGGGAGCCGGCTGTCGCTTCCTCAGTGCAGCCGCCTCTGGGCTGCCAGCTCCTGGGGTGACAGAAGCCCTGCGGTGCCCGCCCAGTTGAGCTCCCCCCAGCTACGCTTCACCTCATCCTGGCCCCTCTCCAGTGGCAGCCTCTGGCCGCACGGCCCCTCTTGCTTCCACCAGCCATTCCTGAGTGCCCCAAGGCAGGCTCAAAGTTCCAGGGGCCGGTGCCTCCTGAGACTGGGGACACAATGTAACGGAAGGGGCATGGGAACCCCCAGGCATCACCCCACTTCCAGCCCCCATCCTTGGGTCAGGGCAGCCAATCCCTCTGGCTCCTGGGAGCTACGGTTGCCAGATGGTTTACCCCAAAATACCAAATTATGCCCCCACCCTGCTCCCGAAAAAAGAACCACCAGGAAAAAAATTCTGTTGAGGGGGAAAAAAAGCAGGGGAGACCAAAGTTGTTGAGCAAAACAAAAAGGACCCCCTTTAAGTGTGTGCTGAATCAGACTAGGGATAGGAAGAGGGCAGGATGAGCTCTAAGATCCAGGGAAGGCACTGCTGCCCCTTGCTCAGGTCTTTAGGCCAGCGTTTATCCAACTGTGGGTCCCGACCTCCCAGGGGGTCATGAGCAACTTAGAGCAGGGTCGTGATATCACAAAATGTGAGCACCCCTGCTTTAGGCTCTTTGCCGGCAGCCATCTTGTTTTCTTGATCAAGCCAGAAGGGAGCTTCCCTGCGGAACCAAGTAAGCAGAGGGTCCGGGGGCGGGAATCCGGGGGGCGGGGGCTGGGCCCAGTTGCTGAGTGTGTCGTAAGGTTGCCAGGTGTCTTGTATTTTCCCCTCCTGGCAGGGAAAAAAACCCCCACAAAATACTGGACATTTTAGGTGTTTGGTATTCTCTGAATTTTTTTACCGGAGCGGAGGTGAAAATACTGACACCTGGCAACCGTACAGGGAGCGCAGGCCTCTGTTCCCAGCCGGGGTCAGCACCAGCCCAGGGAGACTCACTGCACCGGTGTCTCTCCACAGCTCCAGGGCCCTCAGTGAGGGAGGGAGCAATGTTCCTGCCAGAGACCCTGCCCCCGGGGCCTTGCCCAGCCCGGGCCACCGTGACCTCCCCGCCCCAGCAGAGCGACTGCACCGGGCACTGTCCTTCTCCGGCTGTGTGGGCAGAAATCAGAACCTTTCTCTTGCATCCCCTTGGACTGATCTTAGCCTGGAGGGGGCCAAGCTGCCCCCCCCAACCCTCTCCAGGTTGCACCGTGTGGGAAGGTGCAGTGGACCAGACCCCAGAGGGCAGGCCCAGAACCGATGCAGATGCTCCTTCCACTCAGGGCCGTGCTCCGTGCAGGGTGTCTGTGGGGCACCCAGAGGGAGGCACCATGAAACAGCCTCCGTCAGCCTCCTGCCCCTCCCGGTGCCCAGCCCAGGCTGGGTCTCTGCCCCAACCGTCCCTGGACGAGCTCAGGGCTTGTCGTGGCAGCAGGGCTGGCCCGGGCTCTGCTGTCACTGGAACGGCTCCACACACGGCTCCTCCCAGCAGGGCCCTGGGGGCTCTGTGCACCAGGCGCTGCCCCTCTCCCTGCCTAGCACCCTCTGCAGCTCTCCTGCTGCTCCCCGGCTTGTCCTCATGGTCCCCCCGCAACGCCCCCTGCTGGGCTGTGAGCAGAGGCCCTCCCTGCAGGCCCTGCAGCATCCGGGGGGAGCAGCGGAGAGGGAGGGAGGGGCAGAGGGTGCATTGCCTGGGGCTGCTGTTGGGAACAGGAGACACTTTTCCTTTGAATCCCCCTCCCCCTTTCTCCTGTGCTCCTGTCATGATCATGGGGGTTAGCGAGCAGCCTGGGGACTAAGGGGTTAACTATGTCCCTTACCTAGCCAGGTGGAGTGGCCAAAAGGAATGTAGGTAGGAATTTCAAACTGGGACAAAGGAATTTTTGGTTTTTCCCTCCTTTGTTCTGGGCAGTTTTCTTCAGCTATTGAGAGGGACAGACACTATGGCCGTGTCCAGACTCAGGGGTTTTTTCGGGAAAAGTAGCCTTTTCCCGAAAAAACTTCCCCTGCGTCCAGACTCAAGCCGCGTTCTTTCGAAATTATTTCGAAAGAACGCAGCTTTTCTTTCGATGGCGGTAAACCTCATTTCACGAGGAAGAACGCCTTCTTTCGAAAGTTCCTCTTTCGAAAGAAGGCATTCTTCAATGTAAAGAGGCCGTCTTCGAAAGAGAGCATCCAGACTCGCTGGGTGCTCTCTTTCGAAAAAGCGGATTTCTCTTTCGAAAGATCTGCCTGCAGTCTAGACGCGATCTTTTGAAAGAGGCTCTTTCGAAAGCATCTTTCGAAAGAGCCTCTTTCGAAAGAAGCCTGCAGTCTAGACATAGCCTATGTCTCCCTCCAAGAAAAGACTCTTTCTTCACTTTCTGTAAATAGGGTAAAGTTTAGATAAATCCGTTAGGTTTTATTGTTTTATAGGTCGAGTATGAGATCTGCTACCTGTGCAGTTTTTAATAAATGTTTTGGCTTTTCTTTGTAATTAAGTTCTAGGCCCATGGAGTTTCTCCATGGCTGTGTCTAGACTGGCCAGTTTTTCTGGAAAATCAGCATCTTTTCCGGAAAAACTTGCCAGCTGTCTACACTGACTGCTTGAATTTCCGCAAAAGCACTGACTTCCTACTGTAAGAAATCAGTGCTTTTTGTGGAAATACTATGCTGCTCCTGTTCGGGCAAAAGTTCCTTTTGCGCAAAACTTTTGTGAAAAACTTTTGCACAAAAGGGCCAGTGTAGACAGCTGAGATTTGTTTTGCTCAAAAAGCCCCGATTGCGAAAATGGTGATTGGGGCTTTTTTGTGCAAAGGCGCGTCTAGATTGGCCATGCACACTTTACTGCAAAAAGTGCTTTTGCGGAAAAGCGTCTGTGCCAATCTAGACGCTCTTTTCCGCAAATGCTTTTAACGGAAAACTTTTCCGTTAAAAGCATTTCCGGAAAATCCTGCCAGTCTAGACGTAGCCCATGAGTATATTATTGGTGACTTTTCCATTTAGCCATTATGCTTGCAACAGGAAGATTGAGGTGATAATAAAAATTTGATCTTTTCTTTTTATTAACCTGGTACTGGTTACTTGTGTCCTGGGGTTTTTACTTTATGGGTGAGATTTCCCCAAATGGTCTCTCCCCTGGTTTCTTTATTAATTAATTGGCAGCGGAAGTTTTATTCCCAAAATCTAAGCTTTTAAGATTTTGGGGGGAAGTTTTATACCAAAGATGGGCAGATAAGATTTTGGGGTAGTTGCTAGCCCCCACTTCTGCATTTATCGTGCCGGAGTGGAGAAGGAGCCATGACAGCTCCTGTGTCAGTCTGTCCTGTGGCCAGGACCCAGCTGCCTCTACCCCAGTTACTCAGGTGCCCACACAGCCCCTCAGGTGCCTGGGTGGGGGATCACTCGGTGACTCCCCACCCCGCTCTGACATCAGTCACTTCTCTCCAGAGCAGGGAGGTGGGGGGACCAAGGGGAAGGCCGAGCAGAGGCCGGGTGGGCATTAGAGGGAAGCCCAAACATCTGCTTTTGGGGGGGTGCTCTAGGCCTGCCTAGACCCATGGACTCCATCCACCAGCCTTGCACACCCTGGACCAGGGCCCTGCCCGGCAGCAGCAACTGCAGCCTCCCCCCACCCGAGACAGCCCCTCCCCCCCGCCGGGAAGGATACTGCAGCTTGCTCATGGCATCCTGGTCGATGGTGCCCTTGCTGTTGTACACCAGGGTGCTGCTCAGCAGGACGGCCAGCGTGAAGATCCAGTTGTCATGCTTCGGGTCGCCCTGGGGAAACGGGCACAGGGGGAGCAGGGGCTGGGTGAGAGCGGCTCCTCGTGTGAGTCCTGCCAGTGGGACACAGCGGTTCCTGCCAGCCAGCCGCGCAGCAGGAGGGGATGGGGAGCCCTGCAGTGGGCCGGGCAGCAGGGCCCAAGGGGAGCAGGCTGTTTGCTACCTTGCCACCCTCGGGTGGGTGCCATGTCCCCAGGTCTGTGGCTCTCAGCCCTGCCAGTGGCATTGCCCTGAGTAACGTGGGGGCTGCTCTCCTCTCACTCCCCGTTTGTTCCTGCACCCAACCATGGTGCCTGTGAGGGGGGGGCTGCCTCTCTGGGGCAGCAGAAGGGGTGTGTCATTAGCCTGGGTTACGGGCTGGGGGCTCCTGCTGGTCTGTGTTTTACAGCTGCCAGGGGCATCGGGATGGATGAGGGGATGGATTGCACCCTCAGCAAGTTTGCGGATGACACTAAGCTAGAGGGAGAGGTAGATACACTGTAGAGCAGAGATAGGGTCCAGAGTGACTCAGAAAAATTGGAGGATTGGGCCACAAGAAATCTGATGAGGTTCAACAAAGACAAGCGCAGAGTCCTGCCCTGGGGACGGAAGAATCCCAAGCATTGTTACTGGCTGGGGATTGACTGGCTAAGTAGCAGTTCTGCAGAAAAGGACCTGGGGGTTACAGTGGCTGAGAAGCTGGATATGAGTCAACAGGGCGCCCTTGTAGCCAAGAAGGCTAATGGCATATTAGGCTGCATTAGGAGGAGCATTGCCAGCAGATCCAGAGATGTGATTATTCCCCTTTATTCAGCTTTGGTGAGGCCACATCTGGAGTATTGTGTCCAGTTCTGGGCCCTCCACTACAAAAAGGATGTGGATGCATTGGAGAGGGTCCAGCGGAGGGTAACCAAAATGATTAGGGGGCTGGAGCACATGGTCTATGAGGAGAGCCTGAGGGACTTGTTTCTGTTCAGTCTGCAGAAGTGAAGAGGGAGGGGGGGTTTGATAGCAGCCTTCAACTCCCTGAAGGGAGGTTCCAAAGAGGATGGAGAGAGGCTGTTCTCAGTAGTGACAGATGCAGAACAAGGAGCAATGGGCTCAAGTTGTGGTGGGAGAGGTCCAGGTTAGATAATAGGAAAAACTATTTCCCTAGGAGGGTGGTGAAGCACTGGAATGGGTTCCCTAGGGAAGTAGTGGAGTCTCCATCCCTAGGGGTGTTTAAGTCTCGGCTTGACAAAGCCCTGGCCGGGTTGATTTAGTTGGGATTGGTTCTGCCTAGAGCAGGGGGCAGGACAGGATGACCTTCTGAGGTCTCTTCCAGTTCTCTGATTCTATGATGCCCAGCCTGGCCCTGGGTGCTGCTGGCACCACTTGGCAGGAGGGTCCCAGAGAGAAGCTGCTTTTTCGACTTTGGCCGTTCTCATCCCTCCCTTTCAGCAAGCGCTGGGCTGGGTCTGTCTGCAGGAGCCAGGGTTGGGCTTTGCCTGCAGTGACAGCAGCACCAGCCCGTCCCATTAACCGATCCCCAGGGCAGAACCCGGACTGTCCCGAGAGCCACCTGAGGCGGGTCTGCCCCAGCAAGCCAGTCCAGCTCCACACCCAAGTGACTTGCTGAGCCAGCCAAGGAGGCCTCCCTTTAGCCACGGGGCCAGCTGGACATACTGGCAGGGACCCACCCGCTGGCACCGCAGGGTCTGCACAAAGCACCCGGCCCGCAGCGCTGCCCAGCCCCACGGTCAGTGCAGACGCACCAGGGACACGAGCAACCGGGGGCTGCTCAGCGCTCGGCCCTGCTCCAGGGAGGGGAACAGACTGCGGAGAAAAGCCTCCCTCAGACACGGCCCCGCAAAGGCTTCAGCTGCTTGTCCCGCATCTCCTCAGCCTCCCCTGCGAGTGCCGGATCGGAGTGGTGTGTTCACCCTGCGCCGCGCAGCCCAACGTCTGCGGGTTCCAGACCCCGCACCCTGTGTCACGGCCTCTGCGAACCAGCCAGAATCATTCAGCTCCTTTGGCTGAGCCCCAGGACCCACCCAAAGGTCCACAGCACCCGAACGCTGCCCCCCTCCACAGACACAGGACTTCTGACCGGGGAGGGGAAGTTGAAGTAATGGCTCAGAAACCGCTCGCTTTGGTCTCAGGTCCAGCTTTCTAGGGCAGGACCCAACCAGAGAGCTGTGACCTGGGCGCCTCGCACCGTGGCAGATGCCGCTGAGGGCAGGAGTCGCAGCCACCGCTCGTGGGGCAGCTCTGGATCCATCACCTGCAGCCACACGGTCACTGTGAGGCAGGCTGGCTGGGACCCTGCCTGCGGAACATGCACAGACACCTGGCTCTAGTGCATCAGCTCCTCTAGAGCCGGGTTGTACGTCTGACTAGTGCCCCTCCCCCGGCTTTCCAGCCATCCTGTTCCACAGAGGCAGGGGAGCCGGGCACGAGCTGAGCTCAGTCTCACGCAGATCATGTCAGTGTGTGAGACTCCAGCCATGGCGCACGGGAGTGCAAAGCCCCCAGCACTGTCAGAGCCACCGAACTGGCCTCTCATCGTACATGAGAGACCCAGAGCTCGGCCCCCTGGGCCAAATCCACCATGTCTGGATCATCCCCCAGACCCCGCTCCCCAGGCAGGGCTGCCCCTCCCAAGGCCGCCCATCCCCTCAGGAGGATTTCAGGGCACTTGGAAGAGCCGCTGCAGAACAGGGAGCACGTTTCCATCTCGGCTGTAGGACAGGATCCTGCCCTGGTGCCCTGGGGCAACTGCACCATGGGGAGTCTGGCTTAGTGCGCGGATACACGGGTTTTACCCGCACCAGTGAATTGTGCATGTTCCTGAGATCTCTGAGGGCCCTGATTCCTGCCAGCAGAGCAAACACCAGGTGCCCCTGGGACTCGAGGGAAAATGTAACTGCCACAGGCAGGTGAAGTCTGAGTTTATCTAGGAACTCACATGTCCCCTCACTTTACGGTACCACCTGTTCCCTCCACACCGGCAGAGCCAGCTCACCTTATGTGCATCTCCCAGCCCCTCGGTGTCCAGCAGCACCAGGGCATGGCCAGCCCAGCAAGGGTGGGGCAGGCACCACATCCAGATGCCCTTGGTGTGCGACTGGACAGTGGAGCCCAGCGAGAACCCTGGGGAGAGAGGACAGGTTCCATGTAGACACAGACACACAGGACGGCTGCCTGAAGGAGAGAGGTCTCTGCGAGTCCCAGACAGCAGCAGGAAATAATGCCGGGGGGGCGGGCAGCCCAAACCTCTCACCTTTTCTCTGTCCAGCCAAAGCGTTCAGGAGGTAGGACTTGCCCGTGCGGTACAGACCCACAACGGCCACCACCACCACTGGCTGGGCGATGGCCTCCAGGATCTTCACAGCCTTGGGGTTCACCTGCAGGGACCCCTTGTTGTCGCTCTCAATGAGGCACACGGGCTGCTCCATGCGCCACTCTGGGGCCATCGTTTGTGGGCGGGATCGACCTGCAACCCAGAAAACAGACTGAGCCAGCCAGGCAGACCTGCTGCAGGGATCCCCGGGGAGAGGGCAGAAGGGGGCAGGTTTGAGGGGACCCCAGCTCCCCAGGGAAGCAGCTCCCTTTCTGAGTGTAAGACCAGGCAGGAGAAGCCCCTTGGAGCAGAGAGTGTTTCCCAGACATAGGGTATGTCTATATTGCCACCCTAGTTCGAACTAGGGTGGCTAATGTAGGCATTCGAACTTGCAAATGAAGCCCGGGATTTAAATATCCTGGGCTTTATTTGCATGTTTCCGGGTGCTGCCATTTTAAATGCCCTGTAGTTCGAACTCCCTGCCCGCGGCTACACGCGGCATGGACTAGGCAGTTCAAATTAAAGCTCCTAAATCAAACTACCGTTAAACCTCCTTGCAGGAAGAATAACGGTAGTTCGAATTAGGAGCTTTAATTTGAACTACCTACTCCATGCCGCATGTAGCTGCGGGCAGGTAGTTCGAACTACGGGGCATTTAAAAATGGTGGCACCCGGGAACATGCAAATAAAGCCTGGGATATTTAAATCCCAGGCTTCATTTGCAAGTTCGAATGCCTACATTAGCCACCCTAGTTCGAACTGGGATGGCAGTGTAGACAAACCCATACAGTGGTTCAATGCAGAAAGAAGGCAGAACTTTAACATCAATCAGACACACACTGGGAAATGCAAAACATTCCCCTCCCCTCCTTGTCCCCATCTCCAAAGGTATGATTTGACTTCAGGTGGGGAGGGGTTTTGGAATACCGGAGGTATCCCAAAAAACTCTGCCATGTCTAGGGAATGTGTTTGCTCTTCTGCTTTTTTTTGCAGATGAGCAAATGCGCTCTTTTGGAAGCCCCTGTATTCCTCATTCCATGAGGAAGAAGAGGGTTTTTGAAAGAAGTTTTTTCCCAAAATTTTGCCCAGTCTAGATGGGCCAAA
Organism: Pelodiscus sinensis; assembly: GCF_049634645.1. Classification (NCBI taxonomy): domain Eukaryota; kingdom Metazoa; phylum Chordata; order Testudines; family Trionychidae; genus Pelodiscus; species Pelodiscus sinensis. Next base: position 1,774,030 of record NC_134734.1, read on the forward strand.
TTTCAGAAAAGCCTCTTCCAACAAAAGCGGAGTGCATTTTGCGTATCTTTTTCCGATATATCCTCGCAGTGCAGCCATACTCCAAGTGTCAGTAGCAGGCTCGCAAGTCCAGGGCTGCCAGGGCCACTAGACATACACAGGGTGAGTCCAGGTCCCTGCCCGGGCTGGGAGCACCCCTGCAGGTAACAAGTCAGCTCAGGCTGGGGACTGACAACAGGCCCAGCACTTGGGCTGTGACTCCAGCCAGACTCACACATGGCGGAGCTTTGCCACTGGGCACAGGAAGTGCATGGACAGTCTCTGTCCTTTGTTACCTCTTAGCCCTACTCACCTCTAGGACCAGGCTGGGTCCTGGCTTGTGCAACGGGCAGCCCAGCAGGCTGGAGCTTTGGTCATTGTGTGGGGCCCTGCAGCTCCAGGGTACCCGCTGTACAGCCAGCCTTGGCCAGCCACATGCACAGACACAAACTGTGTATCCATGCAGGCTCTAGCTACAGGAAGATTTACTGGGCAGGGTGAGTTTCTCTATGGTCCATTGGCTGAGTTAAGCATCTGTCATAAATAGGAGCTGCTAAGGAGAGTCTGACTCACCTGAAGAGTGAGGAAAGGGTTAAGCAATTGGAGATGTACCTAAGGAGGGGGGTGGGGCAGTCAGGGGATAAAAATGCAGATAGGAATTTCAAACTGGGAAAGAGAAGTTTCTCTCTCTCTCTTCTTTGTTTGAGATCAGAGCAGTTTCTCTCTGGGTATGTCTACACTACCCTCCTAGTTCGAACTAGGGGGGTAATGTATGCATACCGCACTTGCTAATGAAGCCCGGGATTTGAATTTCCCGGGCTTCATTAGCATAAGCGGGGAGCCGCCATTTTTAAATCCCCGCTGCTTCGAACCCCGTGTAGCGCGGCTACACGGGGCTCGAACTAGGTAGTTCGGACTAGGGTCCTATTCCGAACTACCGTTACTCCTCGGAATAGGCACCCTAGTCCGAACTACCTAGTTCGAGCCCCGTGTAGCCGCGCTACACGGGGTTCGAAGCAGCGGGGATTTAAAAATGGCGGCTCCCCGCTTATGCTAATGAAGCCCGGGAAATTCAAATCCCGGGCTTCATTAGCAAGTGCGGTATGCATACATTACCCTCCTAGTTCGAACTAGGAGGGTAGTGTAGACATACCCTCAGGTACTGAGGAATCTGGGAGATGCTTTCTTTCTCCATGAATGGACTTCCTGAAAAGTGAGTATAGAAAAGTTTAGATAGTCCATCAGGGTTTATTGTTTTCCTTATTTGGGGGTTTGGAAATTATGTCTGAGCCGGCTAAATTGTTTTTCTCTTTTGTAACTAAGAATTACAGCCCAGGGATTTTCCCTGAGTCTATGTCACTTCATGGCTATTTAACACGTAGTCAATTCACTATGTTTGCAACAGTAGTTTTGTTTTGATAATAAAAAAGTTTTTCTTTTGTTTTGATTAACTAATATTGGTTGATGTGTCCTTAGGTTTATGTGCCAAATTCCCCGGAGCAGAGTCCATTGTTCTCTTTTGTTTTCTCAACTCCAAGCAAAATAGAGTTTGGTGCAGGCAGAGGGGAGAGCTTGTCCTTAGGGAAGAGATTCCCAAGTGATCTCTTCTCTGGAAAAGGGTTTATTTTATATCTTTTTAAGTATACTTGGGTGGTGGCAGTGAATTTTTATTTATCTTTTTTCTTGAATCTTAGGGAGATTGAGACCAGACAAGCTTGTTTCTGGCAATCACAGAGACAGGTTTTACTGAATTTATTCTGCTAGCCGGCCCCCCATCTCTGCACTCAGAGGGTATGTCTACACTAGCTCATTAGTTCGAGCTAGGTAGGCAAATGAAGGCAACTGGAGTTGCAAATGAAGCCCGGGATTTAAATATCCCGGGCTTCATTTGCATGTTCCCGGGTGCCGCCATTTTAAAATCCCCCTTCATCCAAACTCCGTGCCCGCAGCTACACGTGGCACGGAGTAGGTAGTTTGAATTAGAGATCCTAATTCGAACTACCGTTACTCTTCGTGGATGTAAACACTGAATTGTAAGCCATATGCCAAGTAACATTGCAAAATAGAATGGCATTAGATTATGTGCTGGACAGCAATGGGAGGGGAGGGGGTATGTGCCTTGAGAAGGAAAGAATGTTGTGTTTATATTCCTGATAATTAGCAAGATATCCTCAACCAAGTTGACCACATACATAAAACTGTGGCTAGACTCCATGAAGAAGAAAATTGGTCACTATGGTCTTGGGCTGGTAATCTTTTTGAATCAGTAGGATCCACAATAATCCACGGGTTACTTATAGTATTCTGTGCTTTGCTTATGCTATATATTCTTTTCTTATTAATCAAATGCTGCTTGCAATGTTTTGTTAAAGAAATGTGAACTGTGAAGTTAAGCCCAGAACAGAGATAAGAAGTTCAGGTCATGTATCTGAGTATGGACGAGTGTAAGAAGGAAAGAGAAAAAGAGATACAGAAGTTAATGATGATGGAAGGACAGCCCTAGAGGCAAGAGCAGACGAAAAGACAGCACAGTCCATTCAGTGACTGATCTTTGGATGAAGAGTCAGGAGAAAGACAAGTCAGCAGCTTGTCTATTGCACTCTAGGACTGCATGGTATAGTGAGACCAAAGGTCTCAAAGGGGGGAATGTGGACGTAAACCATATAAAGCTTGAAAGTTTGGTCAAAGGGACTGGGGCCTATACGTGGTGCATGCTGCATCAGAAGCGAGCATTCCTGAAGACAAAGAAATTGCAAGGCTTGCAAAAAGAGAAAGTATATTAACAGATGTAACCACTTAAGTACATATGGTCCTGGTTTTCTGCTCAATTCCATTATGTGCTCACAGGAATTACAAAGGTATATATATTCTGAGATTTCTTTGTTAAGGCAGAGTATGTCTTTTGTGTCCTCTCCTGTGATCACAGTAAATAAACATTTCTGGCTGACTTGAACTTATAAATCAGACTGCGTGTTTATTCCGTGACAGTCCTCAGTAGCATAGGTTTAAGATATTGCAGAAAAAAATGATAGAATAAGGGAATGTTGTTCATCATGTATTGTGGTTTGTACCTGTTACGATTACTGGTACTTTCTTGTTAGGGTCCTTTTCAGTCTTCATGTCCATTTTCGCTTTCTTACCACCAAGTTTCCTCTCATCTTCACCCTCTACAAATAAAAGAGACTGTATGTTCTTCTGAGCTGTGGACATTCTCACAAACACTATTGATGCCTGTTGCCTCAACAAAATATTTTGGTTCATGAGAGACATGCTGTCATATTCTCTGGAGGCAGAGTAATGCTTCTGGGCTCTAATTTTCTCCTCATTTCAGGAATTGTGGCAAGAATACCGGGCCCAAAGGAACAGTGGGGAGGCGACATCTGGAAAGGGTGGGGCCTCCAGCAGACACACGCTTTGGGATCTAGCATCCATGCCCTGCACTTCAGCAGTGCAAGGAGCATGCACCCAGCACAGTTGCCACAGAGAATATAATGCTCATGCTTCTCTTATTCCTCTCACTGCTGTAATTCTCCTCCCTTAACACAGGCTCCTTCTCACCGCCAGTCTTTGTGCTGCTCAGATACCAGCTTCTGCAGCACTGTCATGGACCAGAAGATTTACCGGCCATTGCTCAGCTACTTCCCTCCATTCATTTTTCTTTATTGGAAAACAATAGGAAATGTGCCTGTTTCATTCAAATCATGGCTCTGAGGCGGGGCTAGGGTTGAGGGGTGCCGTGTGCAGGCTGCCCAGGGAGAGAGGAGCACGCCAGCTGTTTCTCACTGCAGCCCCTTGTGGAAGGTGAGAAGCGCCTCTCTGTTGCAACTGCAGCTTCTTACATTACAGACAGGGGAACGTGCACGTCCTCGACTGAGGCAATTCTGGGTTCCCTGCCCCATGCTCTCCGTCTGATAGAGGAATGCAGCAAACTGTACCATTTCCCCCATTAACTACTGAAGGGGAATGCTCAGCCATGTTCCTATATGAAAGGAGTGGGTGGGAGCCTCTCCCGCCCCACCAAAACCCTTTACAAAAGTATTTAATGGGTGGGATGCTTGGGGATCAGGCAGTCCTGGACTGGAGGGAGGAGCACACCCAGAGAGCCGCTTACACGTGTCTGGTGCTTCTGTCTCTTTGTGGCTGCTTTTGCGAGATGCTGTCCCATTCCAGGCACATCCCTTTTTCCTGGCACAAGCTAACATTTCCTGATAGTAAGTTATCATACGAGGAAGCCGCATGCTGAATACGGTGTTCCTAGTACTTATCATTGAGGAGGAGACAGAGTATTATGTCTAATATATTGCAAACTATTATTTATCACCATCTGTATTACATCAGAATACCCCCCTTTTCAGATCACTCCTCAATGGCATGTATAGGATATTGCAGAAAAAGTTGATAGAATGAGGGAATGTTGTTCATAGTGTATTTTGGCCTGTACCTGTTATGATTGCTGGTACTTTCTTCTTGGGGTCCTTTTCAGGCTTTGTGTCCGTTTCACCTTTCATAACACCCAGTTTCCTCTCACCTTCACCTGCTACAAATAAAAGAGACTGTATTTTCCTCTGAACTGTTGACATTCTCAAAAATACTAAAGATGACTATTGCCTCAGCAAAACGTCTTGGTTCAGGAGAGACATGCTGTCATATTCTCTGGAGGCAGAGCAATGCTTCTGGGCTCTAATTTACTCCTGGTTTCAGGAAATGCGGCAGGAGTACAAGGCCCTAAGGAACGGTGGGAAGGTGATGCCTGGAAAGACTCATAGACTCATAGACTTTAAGGTCAGAAGGGACCATTATGATCATCTAGTCTGACCCCTGCACAGTGCAGGCCACAGAATCTCACCCACCCCTCCTAGAATAATCCTCTCACCTATATCTCAGATATTGAAGCCTTCAAATACTTCGAAGGCCCCAAGATGCAGAGAATCCTCTAGCTGTGATCTGTACCCCATGCTACAGAGGAAGGCGAAAAACCTCCAGGGCCTCTGCCAATCTACCCTGGAGGAAAATTCCTTCCTGACCCCAAATATGGCGACCAGCTAAACCCTGAGCATGTGGGCAAGACTCACCAGCCAGACACCCAGGGCAGGTCCTGCAGCAGAAGGGAGCTTTGGGGTCTACCTTCCACTCCCCACACTTTAGCACTGCAAGGAGTGTGTGCCGAAAGCCATCTCTTTGATCCATGTCTGCCTCCCTCCAAGCTAGGGCCTGGCCAATGCTGTTTCTCTGGGGGCATCCATATGGGGTAAGGAGGCAGAGGCAGGAACCACAGCTTGGCTTGGGCCCAGGACAGTAGTAATGAGTGGGGGAGGGGGTGGCAGGCAGAACCCCGAGCTCGGGGCCAACAGCGAAGCCCTGAGCATGGGTCTGGCAGTGGAGCCCTGGTCAGAGGTCCAAAAACCAGGACCCTGCATCACGTCTGGGAACAGAGCCTGTGGGCGAGGCCAGCAGGCAGGACTCTGTGAGCACGGCTGGGAGGAGATACCTGGGTAAAACCAGAGATGCAGCAGCCAGAATTTCCATGCCTAGGGAGGGCCCCAACTTCTTCTGACCTTGTGACTCTGTGGCACACACAATTACAGATGACGTGGCAGTGGCAGTGGAATGGTGAACGCTGCTGCTTGAGTCTCTCCTGTGCGTGAAGCAACTCGCCCTCTGCTGCCAGCGCCATCCCGAGGCATTTTACCCCCCGGGGTGAGTGATTAGATCGTGGGCCCTGCTGGCGCCTGCACAGAACAGTTTGGATTCCTGCTCCCCTCCCCATGCCTATCCACCTGCCCCCAAGTTTCTAGCTGCTCCTGCTATTGTGGCTGTGGGACTGGGATCCCTCGGGTCCTACAACCCTACGGCCGGAGCAGTGGGCCCAAGGTGCAGGTGGCAGCGGGGATTGCAGAGGTGGTGCACGGGTGGGATTGAAGCAACCGTCCTGCATGCTGCGGGCAACATGAATCCCCAGCTTTGAAGGCAGCAGCACAGGAGCGAGGGTGGCTGGGTACGTGGTTTCCCACCGTTACCTCTATGCTGCTGGCAGCTGCCCTGCCTTCAGCGCTGCATGGCCAGAGAAAAGCAGCTGCTGGCTGGGTGCTCTGCTCTGAAGGCAGCGCCACGACCAGCAGCACAGAGCTACGGGTGTCACAGAGCTACGGGTGTCACAGAGCTACGGGTGTCATGGGGACGGTTTGGTGACAGGACTCCCAGGATCCCAATTCCACTACAGGCCTCTACCCCAAACATTGTGTTTGTCTGCCCCACTTTCCCACCACCTGCTGGTTTGCACCCTGGGCAGCTGCCCCTCCCCCTGCCCTGGCTACAGCCTGATGGACGCAGCTGTGTTTAGAACGGCAGGGAGAGCTCACGTCCCAGCACAGCAAACAGGCTTTTTAAACTTACATCACTGGCACGGTAAGTGCAGAGTTTGGGGCCAGGAATGGCCGAGCCTGGAGTTTCTGGAGCTCAGTCCCAGCCAGCTCTGGCTCACACGGCTCTTTGCAGACCTACCACTAGTCGGTTATTTTCCCCTTTCAGAGCATGCCCGTTCCTGTTCCTGTTCCACTTGACCGATGTGTCCCAAGCAGGCCAGACATTCTTCCTGCCAGGGGCAGTTATCCCTTGTGCCAGGGTCGGGCGAGATGGCTGGAGGAGAAGGGTCTTATTGGATTGCAAGGAAGTGTTACAAGGACTCCCCTCCCTTCCCCCCGACATTTGGGGAGGATCCACTTAGCCCAGGAACTCAATTGATAATGGGGGACAACCAAAATGGTCCAAACAAGGGAACGGAAGGGAACACTGAGCAGAGAACCCTGCCGGCACCCACTGCTCCTCAGAGGTGTCAAGCAGATGCCACCAAGAGCACCTGCATGAGAAGTTGGAGATGAGTCAACAGGGCGCCCTTGTATCCAAGAAAGCAAATGGCATATTAGGGTGCATTAGGAGGAGCATTGCCAGCAGATCTAGAGAAGGGTATGTCTACACTACAACGTTTTTTTCAGAAAAATGGCCGTTTTTCTGAAAAAACTTCAATTACGTCCACACTGCAGTCCCGTTCTTTTGAAAAAAAATCAAGAGAACAGAAGGCTTTTCCTGACATTGGTAAACTTCTTTCTATGAGGATCGCTTTTTGGATGCACTTTTGCTGTGTAGATGTGATCTTTTGGAAGAAGTTTTTTCAGAAGATCTCTTTCAGAAAAGCTTCTTCTGAAAGAAGCCTGCAGTCTAGACATAGCCAAAGGGACATTAGTCCCATTTATCTGACACTGGTGAGGCCACGTCTGGAGTACTGCATCCAGGTCTGGGCCCCCCACTATAGAAAGGATGGGGATTCATTGGAGACAGTCCTGTGGAGGGCAACCAGAATGCTGAGGGGGCTGGAGCACATGACCTGCGAGGAGAGGCTGAGGGATTTGGGCTTGTTTAGTCTGTAGAAGAGAAGAGTGAGGGGGGATTTGAGCAGCCTGTAACTCCCTGCAGTGGATTAGCATATTGCTGTGCTTCATTTGCATAATTAATTATGGGACACACACCTAAATAAGATAAACAGATCCAGCCGATTATGACAGTAAGATCAGCAGGTTACATGAGGCAATTTGTCCCAAGAATGTTTGAGTTATGCATAGTTGTGTCCATAAGTTCATCACATAAAGCATGGGGTGGGGTGGGGGGGGGGGGTCCGTCACACATCCATGGTGCATAAAGGAGAAGATGGGAGAGAAGTGCAGCCAAAGATGCAATACAAGACCCAGGAGCAGCCAGAGGAAGGGCTGCAGCCTGGTACATGCTGGGTAAACGAGTGCTGCTAGAGGGACAGGGGTTGGGAACAAGTGTGTGGGGGGGGAGTTAGGGTTGTACATGCTCAGGGCTCTGTGAGGAGCTGCCAGTGAGATCCTTAGCAGGCCTAGGAACTCAGGTGGCACTGGAACTTGTGCAGCACCAGTCCCACAAGGAGGCCAGCCTCTTTGGTGGCTGCCAAGGACCAGGGTGGCCAGAAGCAGCTGGCAGGCCCATGGAGGCCCTGGTGAAAGACCAGCAGCCAGAGAGGTCTGTCGGAGGATCTCTCAAGTGCAGACAAAGGAGCTGCTGGTCGCATCTGCATGGTGCAGGAAAGCCTGCCCCAACCTGCTCCAGGCCGGAGTGCCTGCATCATATAGGAGCCTGTGTAGGGCCTGGAGGTGGGAGACAAGGACCTGGGTGCACAAGCCCAACAGGTCCTGCCCTTCCTCCTCCAGGAGAGGATAGAGAACGCTGCAGGGAGGGACCCAGTGCAGCGCCAGCTGATGGAGCTCAAGAACCAGCTTCTGGTGGTTGGCCAGGAAAAGGGGCTGGAACCAGGGCGTTGAGCTGGTCCTAAGTCACCCTGTCCACCTCCACAAGCTTGCAGACCACATGGCCTCTGAACCGGAGTGCCTGTGAGAATGGGAAACACCAAGACAAGGGCCGGTGCTTCACTAGGTGGCCTGAGGCACAGGTGGGAGAGAGCGCCCCTGCCCCCCACCCCGTCCACCAGGCCAGAGCTCTTGCCCCAGTTCCCCTGGGTGGAAGAAGCTGCAAGTAGATGGCCTCTCCTACACTAGGTCTCCCAGGTCCTGGACCACAAGGGGCATGTTGCCTGTATACAGCCAACAAACCCAGCCTCAGCTTCGGCTCTCAGCACCTGCCCTTTCAACCACAGATGGAGGAGACAAAGGAAGGTCTCGGTCGCCAGGATGCAAAGCTGCCTGACAGCGCTCACCCCTGGCATTTAATGGGTGGGATGCTTGGGGTTCAGGCAGTCGCGACTGGGGGCTGCAGCTTACACGTGTCTGGTGCTTCTGTCTCTTTTCGGCTGCTTTTCTGACATGCAATCCCATTCCAGGCACGTCCCATTGTCCTGGCCCAAACTAACATTTCCTGATTGTAAGTTATCATACGAGGAAGCCGCACGCTGAATACGGTGTTCCTAGTACTTACCATTGAGGAGGAGACAGAGTCAATGTCTTCACTATATTGTAAAATATGACTTTCCCACCTTCTCTGTTACATCAAAATACCACCCTTTTAAGATCAGTCCTCAATGGCATGTGTTAAGATATTGCAGAAAAAAATGAGAGAATAAGAATAGTGTATTTTAGCTAGTACCTGTTACGATTGGTGGTACTTCCTTGTTGGGGTCATTTTTAGTCTTTGTCTCCATATCTGCTTTCTTACCACTCAGTTTCCTCTCACCTTCACCTGCTAGAAATAACAGAGACTGTATCTGTATTTAGCTCTCAGCTTTTGACATTCTCACAAATATTAAAGTTGCCTATTGCCTCAACAATACATTTTGGATCAGGAGAGATACGCTGTCATATTCTCTGGAGGCAAAGCAATGCTTCTGGGCTTTAATTTCCTCATGGTTTGAGGACATGTGGAAGGAGTACCGGGCCCAAAGGAACAGTGAGGAAGTGACTCCTGGAAAGGGCGGGACCTCCAGCAGAAGGACGATTTAGAATCCAGCTTTCACTCCCCACACTTCCGCACTACAAGGAGTGTGTCCCAAAAGCCATTCCTTTGACCCGTGTCTGCCTCCCTCCCAGCTAGGGCCTGGTTAGTGCTGTTTCTCTGGGGGGTTGCCCATATGGAGTAAGGAGGCTGAGGCAGGAACTATTTCCCTAGGGCTGTCTACACCACAGTTCTTGCACAAAAGCTGATGGAAATGGAGTTTGCTTTAGCTGTGTAGACGGCTCCTTTTTGCACAAAACCCCCTTTTGCACAAGAGCTGTTCTTCATCATTGTGAGGGGCCTGGAGGTGGGGGACAAGGACCTGGGTGCACAAGCCCATCAGGCCCTGCCCTTCCTCCTCCAGGGGAGGATGGAGAAATCCGCAGGGAGGGACCAGTGCAGTGCCGGCTGACAAAACTCAAGAACCAGCTTCTGGTGGTTGGCCAGGACTAGGGGCTGGAACCAGGGTGCTGAGCCAGTGCTGGAGCATGGACAGGACCAGCTGATTGAGCCCCAGAGCCCTCCCTCAGGGAGAGGCACCAGAGTCACTCTGTCCACCTCCACAAGCCTCAAGACCCCATGGCCTCTGAACCAGGTGGCCTGAGGCACAGGTGGAAGGGAGACACAGGTGGGAGGGAGCTCCCCTGCCACCCACCCCTCCCCACCAAGCAGAGCTCTTGCCCCAGGTCCCCTGGGTGGGGGAAGCTGCGAGTAGATGGCCTGGCCAGCATCTCCTGCACTATGTCTCCCAAGTCCAGGACCACAAGGGGCATGTTGCCTGCAAAGGGCTGAGACACCCAGCTGCAGCTCCGGCTCTCGGCACCAGCCCCTTCAATCTCAGATGGAGGAGACAGAGGAAGGGCTCGGTTGCCATGGTGCAAAGCTGCCTGGCAGAGCTCACCCCTGGCATTTGCCTCGCCCAAAGCTGAGCACTGCACTCACTATCCAGGTGAGTCTCACTGGACAGTCCATGGACAAGCACAGCCCCAGGAACTGGAACCCCAAAACAAAATGCTCAGTGTCCCACAGACTACAGCAAGAGATTATGCCACACACTCTCTCAAAGAAACATGGGAATCACCTAATCAGCATCCTATACAACACAGAGAAGGAAATCAAGGAGGAGCTGTCAACATTAGAGACTCTCATAAAAAACCAAACTTCCACACACACTTCCTCTTGGCTGGACTTTACTAAACCCAGCAAGCCACCTACAATGCTCACGGCACCTCCCTTCACAAGAAAAAGCACAAGAAACTATCCAAACTCCTACATGCCTCAGGATAGTTCAATCCCGGCACCTTCAACTCACCTAGCAACATTGTCAGCCCTCTCCAACCACACGCTTAGCCCGGTGGAGGAATCTGTCCTATCTCAAGGACTCTCCTTCTGCCCCACATCCCCACAAATATGATTCAGTTCTGTGGAAATCTGGAAGCCTGTTTTCACCACTTCCATATAAAGGAAAATTTCCTACACACCAATGAAGACATTGACCCTCCAGCTCTGCTCCACCCCCGCCAATCCTGCAGGAAGAAGGCATCTATGTGGACCACTCCTGACAGTTGTAACAGGAGTCTTGACTTCTACATCGATTGCTTCAGCAAACGTACTCAGGCTGACATTTTCAACACACCAATAAAGAACACACTCACCCTCCAGCTCCGCCCCACTCCTGCCAACCCCACAAGAGGAAGGTCTTTATGTGGACCACTCCTGATGATCATAACAAGAGTTTTGACTTCTACATCGATTGGTTCAGCAAACGTACTCAGGCTGACATTTTCAGCAAACAACAACGTGAAACATCTAACCTCAGCCATGCAGAATGCAATGCCATACAAAGCCTCAAAACAATCCTCACATCATAATCAAAGAGGCTGGCAGATGGGGTGCTGTGGTCATTAGGAGCAGAACGGATTACGAACAGGAGGCTGCCGGTCAACTCACCAACACCAGATTCTACAGGCTTCTCTCCTCTGATCCTACCAATGAATACCAAAAAAACTAAACCACCTGCTCATGAAACTTCCTGCTACAACTCAAGAGTAAAGCTACAGAAACTCACCCTCAAATCCCTGATCAGGAGTTTTCTATCTACTGCCCAAGATACACAAACCTGGAAATCCCGGATGACCCATCATCTCAAGCATTGGCACACTTACAGCAGGATTATCTGGTTATACTGACTCTCTCCTCAGACCCTAGGCTACCAGCTCTCCTAGCTATCTTCGAGACACCACTGACTTCCTGAGGAAACTACAGAAAAGCAACAAGCGTCCTGAAAACACCATCCAGGCCACCATGGACATAGAACCTCTTTACAACAACATTCTACATGATGATGGATTACTGGCTGTCAGGAACACCGTCCCCAATGACGCCCCGGCACACCTGGTTACAGAGCTCTGTCACTTTGTTCTCCACTCACAACTATTTCCATTCTGGGGACAACTTATATCTTCACGTGTCACATTATTGGATTTTAAGGGGAGCAGCCAGATCACTACTACAGCCATGGTGGGTGTTTGCCCCAAAATCTATACAAAAGGGGCCATGTGAGGTGTCAAACAAAAGCTTATATTTTACTGATTCTATATATGCGACTCATGTACTTAAATGATGTTCGTATGCGGAGTTATGACTATGGAGTCTGTGCTGGAATTGTGAATGTTCTCTGCCTGACACAGAGCAGTGGGCCTAGATTGTCTGTCATAAGGAAGGAATGGCTGATGAATGACTATGCTAATTAGCACAGTTCCAGGGACAACTGCTCTCAGGGTAGCCAATACACACACCTGAGGAATGCGTCTGGAAACCTGCAGACCAATCAGTACCTCTTGGCTGCTGGCATGTGAAACATGCAATCATGTGACCAGCTCCAGCTTGGGAGACACCAGATTTATATAAGTGCCATGAGGCAGACTCTATCTTATCTTCAGTTCAGCTACTGATCCTACATGCAGCCTTGGAAAGAACAGAGAGCTGGGATGAATTGCTGACCCATCCTGACATAGGATGTACACCAGAGACTTTTAAGATAGCAGTTTATAACATCTCTGCTGAGAGCCTGTATCGAGAACGTGCTGATTGATGTATGTCAAGTATTCTCCTTAATAACCTTACTTTCAATCTTTTCTTTCTTTTATTAATAAACCTTTAGATTTTAGACTCTAAAAGATTGGCCCAGCGTGCTCTTATGAGTAAGATCCAAACTGTAAACTGACCAGGGATTTGTGGCTGGTTCTTTGGAAGAACTTGTTTGGGGTAGGTGGGATTGTGTTCTATAACCCCTCATCTGTGTGTAGGCCTGGGGCTCACTGTGGCACGGGTAGAGCTAGAGTGTCTGAGGGGTTTTGCCCATGAGGCTTCCTGCTGGCGTGACTGGTTTGTGGCCTATTTGGGAAAGGTCTGCAGTCGAGGGCTGTAAGTAGCCTTGATTTTGAGCAATTCACTCTGAGCAGATACCCTCAGTGGTACCCAGACCCGGCCAGGTCCGTCACAAGGGGTCATAGTGGACCACAAGCGAAATATGAGTCAATAGTGAGACACTGCTGCAAAAAAGTCAAACGTGATTCTGGGCTGCATGAACAGGAGTGTTGTGAGCAAGATACGAGAAGTCATTCTTCCGCTCTGTTCTGTGCTGATTAGGCCTCAATTGGAGTCTGGGTACTGCATTTCAAGAAAGATGTGGAGAGACTGGACAAGATCCAGAGAAGAGCAACAAAAAAAATGAAAGGCCTAGAAAACATGAGCTAGGAAGGAAGACGGAAAGAACTGGGCTTGTTTAGTTTGGAAAAGAGAAGACCGAGAGGGGACATGTGTGAGGAAGTGGGGAGTGTGGGGTGAATTAAAGGGGGGCCGCATGCAGAGGGGGGCACTGAGTGCCCTAGGATGGTCCTGTTTAAATGTGACAAGTTGGGAGGGAGGTTTGTTGTTTCAGAGAACAGCCCAGAGCTGGAGCCCCGGTGACTGGTGTCCTGGTGACCTCAGCCCTGCTCAGAGGACACAACCGGTTCTGGCCAGATGACAGAAAAGGGGTTGCAGAGGGATTCCCTGGTGACTGGCCCAGCTTGTTTCAGCCAGTGGAGAACACTGGACGGGGGGAGGGGAGCAGGCAGAGAAGAGAGGAGCCCAGGCTACCCTGTTACCTGGAGAGACAACGGCCTGGGAGGGGCTGTTGCTGGGAATATTGGGGGCTCTGCTGCAAGACGGGGAGGCTTCTGACTGGGGCAGAGTAGGCAGATCCCACGTGGCTACAGGGAGAGTCAGATGTGCTGCACTGGGGGGGAGCTACAGGCCTGAGGGATCCTTTGCTGCGTTCAAAGCTCCATAAACCTCCTGTTGGGTGCTGGCTGGGAGTCGCTCTGGGCTGAGGAACAGGGCTGGGCTAGTTTCTCTGGGAGGGGAGGCTCCAGGAGTCCAGAGAGATGGGACCCCTGAGGGGGCTCATGGCGGAGGCAGGCGGCTGAAGTCCCTGAGAGGTGCCGTCCCGGAGGCAGGGGGATGGACCCCCCAGGTAAGAGTGAGCCCCCCAAGAGAGGGTCACCTCACTGGAGAGGACTCCCTGAGAACGGGCTGACACACTGACAAGGGGGTCCCACCCGGGGTCATGTGAGCACAACCTGTGAGCTGTGACAACATGAGAGTGGTTTTCAGGTATCTAAAAGGGAGTCACAAGGAGGAGGGAGAAACATTGCTCCCCTGGGCCTCTGAGGACCGGACAGGAAGCAAGGGGCTTAAACTGCAGCAAGGGAGGTTTAGGCTGGACATTAGGAAAAAGTTCCTACCTGTCAGGGTGGTCAAACACTGGGATGAATTGTCTAGGGGGGTTGTGGAGTCTCTATCCGTGGAGATATTTAAGAGCAGGTTGGACACACACCTGCCAGGGATGATCTAGATGGTGCTGGGTCCTGCCATGAGGGGAGGGGACTGGACTCGATGGCCTCTCGAGGTCCCTTCCAGTTCTAGGGTTCTAGGATTCTGTGATAAGCCAAGTGCCTGCAGCTTGTAGAGTCATTGCATCCTCTGCCCACAGCTGTGTCTCTGGGTCCCACCTGCACATCACACCGCACTGGCCCAGAACAAAAGCCAAACCTTCTCTGTTCTCTCTCTGCCAGGAAAGGTCGCCGGCCCGAAGGCCTTTGTTACTGCCACAGCCTGAACAGCCTGTGCCCTGGGGCGCCCTTGCTAAAGTCTCTCTCTACCCCAGCCCGCGGTGGGTTCACTTCATCCCCTTCACACCGCTATAGGGCCCGTCCTCTGTCCCACACACGACCTGCCCTCACACAGCCCTCGGCAGGATTTCCCTGGAGTCACAAACCCAGTCTTTCCCACACTAGTGACTCCACACTGTGGGGGACCCGTGTCCCTCGCCCAGGCCTTGCAGGCATGAAGGTTCCCGAGCGCTGAGGGATGAGGGGGCGGCAATTCCCCCAGGAGGCCGGGCTCCCTGTGCAGCAACGGGCGTTCCTCACCAGTCACCGTGACACAGGGGGCCTCCCACGTGTCCTACAGGCCCAGTTGCCACCCCCCAGAGTCGTCCAGCAACCCCCGGAAGGGCACAAGGGGCCGTACCTCAGGGGGAGAGACGGGGCTTGTCCACTCTCACCCCAACGGCAACTCACCTGTCCGGCGCTCAGCTTCCCCCGTCAGGCTGCAGGCAGCAGTGAGGTTTGTGGCAGCTTCTTCCATCTTGTTCTCCATGAACTGCTCCGGCACCAGCTCTGCCTGGGAAGAGGAGACCACACAAGTGCTTAGCAGTGGGCACTGAGCCACTCCTGATGGGCCCAGCCTGCCAGTCTCCAGGGGAAGGCAGCCAGCCGGGGGACTCCAGACACCGACTCCACCGACGCAAATCGCCCCCAGGCTGTGTCTGAAGGGGGTGATTGGCAGGGGACGGGGCACAACTTCCCAGAAAGCCACAGCCCTGCCACTGCTCCGGTCACCTGGTGGCTCTGATCCCAGCTCTCACAGCAGGAAAATGCCAGTTACCCTGGTGCCCAAACTCCACCCCCACCCTCAGTCAGTGCCCCTGACAGCTCAGCTCTGTGCTCTCTCCTGGGCAGCGGGGGCAGAGTTAGCTCTGGACAGTCGGTCCCCCCAGGTATCATCACAGCGAGGGACCTGGGTGACTCACAGCCGAGGACAGAGACTCTCTGGGACAGTTGGTCCCCCCAGGGTAATATCACCGCGAGGGGACCTGGGTGACTCACAGCCGCGGGCAGAGACTCTCTGGGACGCCGCCCTGCAAACAGCTTCAGAGAGTCCGAGATCCCCAGGCTTGAAGGCACCACAGTGACCATCTGGTCTGATTTCCTGTGGGGCAAAGGCCCCAGAACTGCCCTGAGGTAATTCCCATTTGTACCCGAGCGTATTCGTTAGAGAAACATCCCATCTTGGTTTAAACATCTCCAGCAATGGAGAATCCACAACAGTCTGTGGCAAGAGGTTCTATCAATCAGTTCCCCTCACTGCGAATCCATTGTGCTTTATTTCCAGTCTGAATTGTCTCGCTTTGGACAAATGTCAGGTAATTACCTTGAAATCCCACCCAACAGGGGACATTAATCTCCCCCTTTATCTGTGACTGTGGCTTTTCTGACTCCCCAAAGTTTCTCCTGATTAAAAATATAATGTCCCATTAATGCATTTTCCTTTTGGTCATTAAGCAGGTGTTGGCTGGGAGCCCATTGGTAAGGGATTCACAGGGGTGTTTTCAGAAATCCCAGCATGCCTCAGAGCACACTGCCCAGGGACTAACTCACACAGGTATTTTTGAGAATCCAACACTCCCCGCTCTGTTATATCTGGGGAATGCAGCATATCCCTCCAGCTCATATTCTATGAACACACCATAAACTGTTTGAGAATTTTCAAGTAAACCTGGGAGTTAGTTTATCAATTAAAACAAATGTGTAATTTTTTATACAGAAATTTAACACATGGTTTCAGACTGTTTTGTTCATTTTGAATGATCGCAGCAACACGATGCAGACTCATAAAACTGCAGACTCATTGCAGGAGGAGTAATGGTAGTTCGAATTAGGAGCTTTAATTCGAACTACCTAGTCTGTGCCGCGTGTAGCCGCAGGCAGGGAGTTTGAAGTACGGGGCATTTCAAAATGGCTGAGCCCGGGAACATGCAAATAAAGCCCAGGATATTTAAATCCCGGGCTTCATTTGCAAGTTCGAATGCCTACATTAGCCATCCTAGTTCGAACTAGGGCGGCAGTGTAGACATACCCTGAGATCTTGTACATTGGCTACGCTCAGACATTTTTTGTAGATATTCTTCATATCCCAAAGTTTCTGCATCACCAAGAACTGAAGAAAAATGTTCTACATCAGAGAGTTGCAGGTAGAATCTTTCAAAATGGCTGCCATCTCCGGTTCTAACCATGATGGATGTTAGAGTGCCCTCTCTCAAAATGGCCACTTGCTTTCACTGAGCATTTCCATATTTTAACATATATGCATTTCTGCAAAGTTAACTTACAATGAATTTCCTGGAGTACAATGCTTCTTTGGGGGATACTTATGTCAACCCCAGTGGTTCTATATATTTATTTATTTAACTTATGTTTACTTTCAATCTTAACTACCTCTTAATATTGATTTTTAAAAATAATTGTATAAAGCCATTAGGAACACAGAAAACACAAAGTTAAGGCTGTATTTCTAAACACTGGGCCAAGCTCCACAATTACAACTCATTTGATTTGCAAAGATATGGGATTTTCAGAACAGAACACACACACACACACACACACACACACACACACACACACACACACAGAGCTCAGGGTTGGAAAATTAAATGTAAATCTTTTCCATTTGGGAACAGACCCCTGCTCTCTGGTAACACTTGCTCTTTGTGCTGTGACAGGGTCAGGCCAGAGGTGTAAGAGGGCAGAGTGGTGGATGAGAAACGTATTGGCCCTAGATTAAGTAAATCTCCATTCCCAGGGTAAACTAATAAAGACTAGTTTAGGGCAGCAGGATCAAACTTACCAGAATCAATCCGGGCAAGTAAGCACCTGGAGCCAATTAGGAGGTTTCCCAGGTCAGGGGAGCCAGACTATTCAGAATGCCTGGGGCAATTGAGAACCAGCTGAGACTGGGTAACTGGAGCTCCCCTTGAGTGAGTTCAGTGTGTGGGGAAGGAGCTGAGAGTGAGCGTGGTGGAGAGTCTGGGAGAAGAAAGTGCCAGCAGAGACCAGGAGGAAGAACCTGCGTTAACGAAGGTGCTGGGGTTGGTTTGGGGAAGGGGCCCAGGTGTTCGTAGAAACATTTTTCCCCCCTTTGTCTTCACAGACCAGGTCAGCACCCAGGCTGCTGCACTGGGCAGCGTGGTACAGGGAGAGATGTGCAACGCTCTGTAGCAGTGGAGAGAGCAGGTTGGGAGTATTAAGAAAAGCTGGACAGGCGCAAGTCCATGGGGCTGGATCTGTTGCACCCTAGATTGCTCAGAAAGTCGGATGTGATTCCAGAGCCACTGTCCATTCTCTTCCAATGCATCTTGTATTATCAAGAGCTTGATGTCTAGTTGGCAGCCGGTACCAGCGGATGCCTCAGCAGTTGGTCCTGGGGCCAGGATTGTTTTCTTATTAACGAGCTGAGTGATGGGATTGCACCCTCAGCAAGTTTGCAGATGACACTAAGCCAGGGGGAGAGGTAGATACACTGGAGGGTCCAGAGTGACCGAGACAATTTGGAGGACTGGGCCAGAAGAAATCTGATGAGGTTCAACAAGGACAAGTTCAGAGTCCTGCACTGAGGATGGAAGAATTCCAGGCACTGTTACAAGCTGGGGACCGACTGGCTAAGTAGCAGTTTGGCAGAAAAGGACCTGGGGATTCTAGTGGATGAGAAGCTGGAGATGAGTCAACATCCTGCCCTTGTAGCCAAGGAGCCTAACAGCATATTGGGATGCAGTAGGAGGAGCGTTGCCAGCAGATCTAGAGAAGTGATTATTCCCCTTTATTCGGCTCTGGTGAGGCCACATCTGGAGTATTGTGTCTAATATTGAGGCCCTGAATACAGAAAGGACCTGAACAAATTGGAGAGATTCCAGTGAAGGAAAATGAAAATGTTGAGGGGGCTGGAGCACATGACATATGAGGAAGAGCTGAGCAAACTGGCTTTTAGTCTTCGGAAGAGAAGGGGGGATTTGGTAGCAGCCTTCAAGTATCGGGGTGGTGGGGTCGAAAGAGAATGCAGAGAGGCTGTTCTCAGGAGTGACAGATGACAGAACAAGGAGCAATGGTTTCAAGTTGCAGTGGGGGAGATCTAGGTTTGATATTACTGTGATGGCCCTCCCCCACCCCCCCATTCTTTACTAAATGGACTTATGGAAACAAATATGCACAACTCACAGATGCTTTGGACAAAATATCCCATGTAACCTACCAATCTTAATGTCACAATCTGCTGGATCTGTGTCTCTTCTTTCGGTGTACATATCATTATTGTGTGTAAAGTACTGTATATGGAATATGGTTTATGGTTCCTTCAGCACTTGTACAGGGATGTTATCCCCAACATTCTCCAAACACTTCCTGGGTTGTCTGTGTCCTGCTGTATTGGTCTCTCAGCAGGTATCGGGGTGATTGAAGTCCCACATGAGAATTGGGGCCTGTGATCAGGAAGCTTCTCTCAGTTGTCTGAGGAAACCCTCATCTGCCTCATCCATCTGATCTGCTCTATAGCAGACACCAATCACAACATCACCTCTGTTGTTTCCACCTCTAAACTTAACACAAAGATTCTCAAAAGGCTTTTCTCCCTCTATATACTGGAGCTCTGAGCCATCCTAGTGCAACTGCTCCTCCTTTTCTCCCCCACCTATCCTTCCTGAACAGTTTACCCTTCCAGGACAGTGCTCCAGTCATATGAGTCGTCCCACCAAGTCTCCGTTATTCCAATCAAATAATAGTTCTTTGTGCCTGGGCTTCTAATTCTTCCAGTTTGTTTCCCAGGCTTCTTGCATTCATGTACAGACATCTTAGATAATCCTCCTTTGTTGCTCCTTCCTCCTTTTGTTTCTTCCTGGTATCCCACTTCCCCACTTACCTCAGGACTTTGGTCACCATCTCCCAACAAACCTAGTTTAAAGCCTTCTCACTAGGTTTGCAAGCCTGCACATGAAGATGCTCTTTCCTCTCTTGGTTAGGTGGATCCCATCTCTTCCTAGCAATCCTTGTGCCTGGAACAGAGTCCCATGATTGAAGAAACCAAAGCCCTCTCTCCAACACCACCTGTGCAACCACGCATTTACTTCCACGATTTGACAGTCCCTACCTGGACCTTTTTCTTCACCAGGGAGGATGGACAAGAACACCATTAGTGCTTCAGATTCCTTGATCCTTCTTCCCAGTGCTATATAATCTTCAGTGACCTGCTCAAGGTCATTCCTGGCCATATTGTTAGTTCCTACATGGAGAAGTAGGAAGGGATAGCAATCCAAAGGTTTGATCAGTTTTGGAAGACTCTCGGTCACATCCCGAATTCTAGCTCCTGGTAGGAAGCACATTTCTCAAGATTCCCAGTCTGGACAGCAAATGCATGACTCTGTCCCTCTTAGGAGGGAGTCCCTGACCACTACCACCCATCTTCTTTTGGTGGTGGTGGTCATGAAACCACCATCCCTAGGACTAGGCACCCCATACCTTCCGGTAGATGGTGTCGCCTTCTGATTTCTTCCCTCAGAGGTCCCTGCCAAAGCATTCATCACTGTAGTGCCTGTGCAGAGATCCTGAAACCAGTTATTTACCTCTATAGGAATGGGGGATACCTGAGTTGGCTTCCTTCTCCAGGAGGATACATGCTGCCAGTTTTTTCCTTGTCCTGTACTGCCCTCACTGGCTCTTCAGCCTGCTGTGCTTGTAGGAGTGAATGCTGCCTTCTAGCCAGGAAGTCTTCATCTTCTCTGATGGAACACAGGGATGGTATTTATGCCTCTAGTCCTTTAATCTTCTCTTCCAATATGATGACCAACTTGTACAGATGAAATCCCTTCTGTCTTCAGGGAGGAAGAGAAACATGGCCCACGCTGTGCAGGGTGCAACAGCTGACTTTTCACTTGCCATTCTGCCTTCTGACTGACAGAGTCCTCAGATGGTGTTTTCATTGCCCCCTGAAGCTTGAAGGGGAGGAGAGAGCAAGAAAAAAGAAGAGAACAAAAAGCAAGACAAACCACCAAACACTGTGGGGCTCCCTCCAGGAGAACTCCCAGACAAACTCCCCTCCATTCACTCTGGCTACCCTTTCTATAAGACTGCTGTCTCAAAGCCTTGCCTCCAATCCAATCAGCCCCTGAAGGCCCACCTGGAACAAAAGACTCCCAATTTCACACCTTTCAAACTGCCACACAAATGCTCAGACAGACAGACAGACACTTGGATATTCACACCATCGGCTCATAACACAGCCCCCCCAAAGCTACACTTACCTTATCTTCAACTATAAGAACTCAATAAATGAGCTTCTCAATACAGTAGGCTCCCCTCCCTCTTTGCCCCTCCCACTGCCACAAGCCCACTCCAACCAAACTCTGCCTGTTGGTAACCTTTTGTTCTTATATTATGGGTACAAGTAAATAACTTTTCCTTATTCACTTTCTTCACGTGACTCACGATTTTATGAACCTCTAACATATCCCCCCTTAGGGTACGTCTACACTTGCCCCTACTTCAAAGTAGGGAGGGAAATGAAGCATACCAAAGTTGCAAATCAAGTGTGGGATTTAAATATCCCACGCTTGATTAGCATATTTGCAGCCGGTCGCCTTTTTAAAATGCCGGTTGCCTAATGTAACTTGCCACACGTAGACGCGATAGTCTGATTTAAATCCCTTCTCTCGAATTAACTGGTACTCCTCATGCTCCTTTTTAGTTCTTTTACTGTATTTTTAATTTGGGGTATACATTTAATTGGGCCTCTATACCGGTGCCTTTGAAAAGTTTGCAGGAATTTTCCTTTAGTCACTGTACCTTTTAATTTCTGTTTAACTAACCTCCTCATTTTTGTATAGTTCCCCTTTCTGAAATTAAATGCCAGTGTTGGGCTGCTGAGGTGTTCTTCCAACCACAGGAATGTTAAATGTTATTATATTATGGTCACTATTTCCCAGCAGTCCTGTTGGACCAGATCCTGCGCTCCACTCAGGACTAAATCTAGAATTGCCTTGATTGCCTCAGGACAAGAATTGCCACGCATAGAGACTCTGAACCTCTGTCTGCCTACCTGGCCCGTGAGTGGAACTTGAAGCATTAATGAAAATGCCGCCATAGAGGTCCTGGATTTCAGTCTCTTTCCTACAAGCCTAAATTTGGCCTCCAGGACATCTCTCCTACCCTTCCCTATGTCACTGGTACCTACATTTACCACGACCACCGGCTCCTCCCAGCACTACACATAAGTCTGTCTAGATGTCTTGAGAGATCCACAACCTTCACACCAGGCAGGCAAATAACCATACGGTGCTCCCAGTCATCACAAACCCAGCTATCTACATTTCTAATGATCAAATCTCCCATTACTAACACTTGCCTTTACCTAACGACTGGAATTCCCTCCCCTGGAGAGGTAAACTTAATGCAAGAGGAGACCACAACATCCTTTGGAAGGCGAGTCCCAACAATGGGATCATTTCCTCTGTTCCAGTTGAATGTTCTCCTTCCCTGAGCCTTTCATTCTCCTTACCAGCACAGGGGATGTTTGACCGTACAGTGTCCCAGAAAGCCTCTGCTATGCACCTCTGCCTCCCTCAGCTCCTTCAGTTCAGCCACTCTGGCCTCCAAAGCCCATACGTGGTCTCTGAGGGCCAGGAGCTCCTTGCACTGAACACACACATATGCCACCTGCCCACTGGGCAGGTAATCATACATGCTACACTGAGCGCAATAAACAGGACAGCCCCCACACTGCTCCTGGGCTTCTGCCTGCATTCTCCCCTACAGCTACCTAGGTTATTGATATTTTTTTTATTTAAATGAGGAAGTTTTGATTATAGTTTAATTTAAATGTTTTAAAGAATGGTGAGTCTACCTCTCGCCCTTCCCAACTCCCTCTTGAAACTCCCTTTTTAGCTGTCCCTGTCCCCAAAACTCCCTGGTCACTGATTCATTGCTTTATAAAACCCTGGCCTTCCTGATAGCTCCACCACCTGATTAAGGCTCAATCAATGAACAAAGACTTCAAGATTTCAAACCTTGTTTAGAAGCTCACAGCTCCCAACCATCATGTGATCCTGTCTCCCCCCTGCCCAGCCCCTGAGGTACGTACAGTGGGGATGGGGGGGACTTGTGCTGTCTTGCTGAGGTGGCCTCTGAGGGGTGGCTGCTTGAGCCCCTCATCCTGGCTCACTAGAGCCTCTCTGCAAGTTTCCCCCCTGAGCCCTTTCCAGTGGCCCCTCCTGGAAATGATGTTTGGGTGCCCCCACCCAGGCCCTGTCCCCTGGGGTGCTCAGCTGTAGAGGTCACCCCACTCATGAAACCCCCCTGGGTGCCCAGCTCTCGTGGGGCCTTGCACCCCCCTGGCAGCACTTGGTGGGAATGGCCCTGGGGACGTCCCCCCGGTGCCCGGCAGCCCGTGGGGCACAGACCCCAATCCAGGGGATCGCGTGTGTCCCGAGGGCTGAGGAAGGGGCCTGTGCTGGGTGTGGATGGAAAAGCCCCTCAGCAAGGGGCCGGGCGCAGGCCGGAGAGTGAGGAGACTCCCCCAGTCCCAGAGTCAGGAGCCGGCCCGGGGCCCCACCCGCCTTGGAGCTGGGCACAGAGCAGGCCAGACGCCGGCGCGGGACCCAGCTGCTCAGAGCCGCAGGCGGGGTCGGCGCGAGGGGCAGCAGGGAACAAACTGCAGAGGCAACGGCTCAGTGCTCAGGAAGCTTTAATCTCCCCGGCAACCCCCCCCCCAGCAGGGAAAGCCCCCACCCCAGGGCCTCTGTGGGGTGGGGTGAGGCAGGTGGCACCCGGGGAGGGATAGCTCAGTGGTTTGAGCACTGGCCTGCTAAACCCAGGGTTGTGAGTTCAATCCTTGTGGAGGCCATTTAGGGATTTGGGGCAAAAATTTGTCAGGGATGGTACTTGGTCCTGCTGTGAAGGCAGGGGACTGGACTTGATGACCTTTCAAGGTCCCTTCCAGTTCTAGGAAATAGGCAATCTCCATTAATTAATTTTTTAATTTATTTATAGCAACACCCAGAGCCGGGCAGCGGGTTGTGGCACTTGGGTGAGCGTCATTCCCAGGCTCCCAGGACTGGTCGGAATGTTTCCTCAGTCTCCTCCCACACAGATCCGGCCCGGCTCAGGACAGGATGCAATTCTGCTTCTTGTTTGAAGAAGAAAGCAGATGCTGTCAGTCCCCTCGGTTCCCTCAACACAGCCGGCATGATCAGACCTGGCAGCGGGAGCCCAGCCAGGCACAGTTCAGGAGAGGGTTGGTCTCCCAGAGGGGCTGACTGAGGCGCTGTGGGGCCGGTGGTGCTGACAGACCTTTCCGTGGGCACCCCTGGCAAGGCCCCGCGGAGGCTCCGCTCAGACCCGCCCGCTGCGTCTCTCTGGCGAGGGGAGGGACTCTCTTGGGTACCTGGGTGTGGCAGGAGCCCAGCATGAAGGCTGCATTGCAGGGTGGGCTCAGGTCAGACACCCACAGACCCCTCCCTTGGCCTCCCCCAGAGAAATGCCGGCCCCGTCACACAAGCCGCCCTCGTGGGGACGTCTCAGCCCATCTCGGCCAGGAGAAGCCTCGTGTCCCATCTCCCAGCAGCCACGAGTCCCCCTGCGGTGAAGGGGGGAGGGATGCTCAGCACGTCAGACCCGGGCCACGCTACACAGCCAAGGGTAGGACACAGCCCGGAGGCCATGTCACCCCATGTGGCCACAGGAAAGCCCCCGGCCTGCCCCTCGCATTGAGCTGGGCTTGAAGCAACCACGACTCCTGAGCTGGCTAGTGACACACCCAGCCTGTGCCCACATCACTGTGCACAGCTCTGCCCCAGGGCTCAGGGCGCCCGCGCTGTGTCTGGATCTCCAGCCCGCTGGGGCCTCTCACGGTCTGAGACACTGAGGGTCTCAGATTTCATCTGACAGACCCACTGAGAACCATGAGCCTGGGCCCTGCTTATCGGGTTGGGAGGGTCGGTGCCTCAGGCTGGGAGCCAGGGCTCAGCGCCTCCGGGTTCTCCTGCGAGGTCATAGAAATGGCCAGGCTGGGTCAGACACACGGCCCATCCGCCCAGGGTCCTGTCTGCCCACAGTGGCCAAGGCCAGGTGCCCCATGGGAAGGGAACAGAACAGGGAACCATCAGGTGACTCCTTCCCTGTCGCCCATCCCCAGCCCCTGACAGACGGTAGTTGGGGGCACCATCCTGCCCACCCTGGCCAATCGCCATCCATGGGCCTGTTCTCTGTGAACTCACCGAATTCTTTTTTTCAATCTCTGTATCAATTTGGCCTCACACCATCCCCTGGTGCGGGATCCCAGACTGACTGCGGGTCCCTTTGGCTTGTTCTAAACTTACGGCCCATTCGTTCCATTTGGTGGCTCCTAGTTCTTATTTTAATGGGAAGGAGCAAACGACTTGTCCTCAGTCACTTTCCCCTCCCCCGCCAGGATTTTACAGCCCCCGCTCACACCCCCCTGCAGCGCCTCGTTAGAAACCCAAACACCCCAGTCGGATTAACCCTTCCCCCACGAAAGCTGTTCCCTCCCCCA
This sequence comes from Pelodiscus sinensis, assembly GCF_049634645.1. NCBI lineage: Eukaryota > Metazoa > Chordata > Testudines > Trionychidae > Pelodiscus > Pelodiscus sinensis. The sequence goes on from NC_134734.1 coordinate 1,799,224, forward strand.
GTCATCTGGGTCCTTTTCTGAGTCATTCCCAAGCCCAGGACAGGCTGGACCCCTCAGCTCTGGCACCCGCAGGGTTCCAAACAAGGGCATTTGACAGACCAGGGGGTCTCTTTCCACCTGGCCCATGCTAAACTGCTCCCCCGCCGCCCCCTCGCTAGGGCTCCAACCCACCCCTCTGATGCCTGGATTCTGGTGCTGCCTGGGCTTGAGCTCTCCAGCTTACACTATCCCCACTACTGACGGACTGGAGCTGCGCGGCCACTATCGGATCCCTGCTACTGCCCAGCTTCTTGGGCCAGATCTCCCTGCTGTGCCGCCTGCCCGCCCAAGCCCCCTGGCTCCTGATGGCGTCACCAGCCCCCTGCCGTGGTCCTGCCCCATGGCCAGACCTCCCTATGCTGGGCTCTGTGGTCCTCCTGAAGCATGGATGTTGCTGAACCAGAGACTGGTTGCCTTTTTTCATTCTGAAAACTGACCACTGACTCCTCCCCTTTGTTCCCTGTCTTTTAACCAGGTACCAGTCCATGAGCGGAGCTTCCCTCTTACCCCACGGCTGGTTTCTTTGCTTAAGAGCTTTTGGTGAGGGACCTTGGCGTTGGTTTTTGGAAAATCTAAGTACACGTCATGCACTGGAACCTGCTTTGCAATGTGCACCCTGACCCCCTGAGAGAACTCTAGGAGACTGGGGAGGCAGGTTTCCCAGGGGTGTTTAGAAATTTGGCTCTAGGTTGTGTGAAAGCTTTTGCCCCGCAAACATTAACCCACGTTTTCATGACGGGGTTTCATGCTTTGGGGCTTCACTGTCAGCTCAGCCATCCCAGAATCCCTCCCTGCAGCGACTGTCTCCCGTATCGCCCCTCCCGCTGCCCACTGGGGACGGTGGCTCTCCCGGTGCCTGTGCTCTGGGCAGCTCCGTGCGTGTTGGTCGGAGCAGGGGACGACTCGGCATGAACATTAGATGCTCTCGTGGGACTGACCGTGGGACTCTCCCCCGGAGATTCGGTCACATGGCAACTCTGGGGGCTGGGTGGCAGGTGGCGTTACCAGCCCTGCGCTGGGCCAGCGGGTGGAGAGGGCAATCCTGGGCAAAGTCACCCTGCAGGTCACATACGGCAGAGCCCTTCTCCCCACCTGTCCCCGGGCTGCTAGGAGGTTGTTCCCTCCCCAGGGTGGGGCTTGTAGGTGGGCTGGTCCACCTGTTCCCATCGTGGGCCCTATGCTCCCATCCCATCTCTGTCAGGACTCCGGTCCATCCCGGGCTGGCTGTGCATACGGGTATCCCCCGCCCCCGCCCTGGCTGTCTCTCTGGGCCGTTTGTCTCTCAGCCAGGATTTCCGGTCAGGCCGGTGGGGTTGGGGCAGAAGCAGCCTTTGGAGAATTGTTCTAAGCCCATTAATGCAGGGCCCAGGACAGCTCCCCAGTTCTGTGAACAACCCCAATTTGGGTGACAGCCTCCGCACAGGCCATGCCCCTGTTTTTCTGAACTCCCCCTCCCCCCAAGACCTTCTGCTAGAGACTCCAGAGCTCAGTGTAACTTTTGCAACCAACTTGTTCCCCTCACTCGTACTCCCCAGAACTCTCTTCCCACGAGGCTCAGAACCCCCCAGGTCTTTGTCGCAGACAGTAGTGGAGCCTCACACCAGGTCCCAGGCCCTGTCCCACCCCCATTCAACCAACTCCCCATAGCAACAGCATGTAGGCCCGTGGCTGTGTGATCCCCCTCCCTCAAGTGAGCCAGTGGTTTGATACTGATGCCACCCCCAGGACAGATACCCGGGGCAGGCTTCTCCTACCTTCCGCCTCCACATCTTGAGCTCATGCTGATATCGCCTTTCCCTCTCCTTTGCCTCACGCTCCTTTTCTTCTCGCTCCCACTTGCGTTCCTCATGCTGGCGCTGCCTCTCCTTTTCTTCTCTCTCCCACTGGCGCTGCCTCTCCTTTTCTTCTCGCTCCCACTGGCGCTGCCTCTCCTTCTCTTCTCTCTCCCACTGGCGCTCCTCACACTTGCGCTGCCACTCCTTTTCTTCTCTGTCCCACTGGCGCTCCTTGTGCTCCTCTTCTGCGCTCTTTTGGCTCTGGAATTATGCAAAGAAAGGCAACTGAGCACTTCTGAGCAACGATCCAGCACCTGGCACTGCACACAGCTCAGCCCCCAAAGTAACACCACCCGGGTAACCCTGGCAAGTGACTCACCCCCTAACCGGCACAGGAAAGTGATTCTCTCCCAACGTCATTGCAAATACATGCAGTGGGAAACTTCCAGTCTGGCCCACTTAAAGGAACCCTGAGCAAGTGGCAAGACCCAGGTGGCCAAGACTTTGACAGAAGGCTGCTCAGTGCCCCTAAGGTCTGTCCAGTGCTCCCTGTGTAGCTGCACCCACCCTGCTACACCAAGGGAAGGGGATTTATAGAAGTGCCTGGGCGCAGGAGAGTTAATTCCTTCCTGGCCCCTACTGTTGGCTCCATGAAGTCTTGAAGCACGAGCCTTGGGAGCACAAGGCCATTGCCAGCTGCTGAGCCCTGCCCCTGCCCTCACAAGGAAACCTGTCAGCCCCACATTCAGGCATTTGTCCAGCTCTCTGCTGGAATGAGTCAAGTCCTGTGTCCCCAGCTCCTCTCCAGACCCTCCGAGAGACAAGAAACTTCCTCTCTGCCCCAGCCTGAATGGGTCCCTGGCTCCTGGCAGGGGAGGGAGAGGGACTGACAGAGGCAGCAGCCACATCCCCCGGCCAAACGCACTGTGGCAGCAGGTGCTGAGGGCAAAGGGGGCTGCAGCTGGAGCAGGGCTGGGTGCATCTGGACACCCGGAAGCTTGGAGGGACACCCACAAAGGGGCATCGTCACTCACTGAGCCTCTGCTCACACTGAGGGAAAGGGCTGGGACACACAGGAGTAGGCATCGCCACTGTAGTCGGGGGATACGAGTAAGGAAAGGGGGAGTGTTGCATTTGTGGGTCGCACATATTGCCACTGGAATGTGGGGGTGAGTCAGTCTGGCAGGGGAGGGGAGCAATAGGCACATGGTGCAAGGGAGGCAGGTGCACCCTGCGTCAGGCTCAGTGCAATTTCTGGACATCTGTGAGAAGTGGTAGTGTGTGGGGGTGGGAGACAGTGAGTACCATGGTCTTTGGATTCATTAAACAACCAGCCAGTGAGCGGGAGACTCGTGGGCTCAGGAGAACTGCCATGAAGAGGGGACGTAACTGCCCAACCAGTCACAGCCATGGAGGGACTCCGCATGGAAATGGCCAGCGTGGAAGGGGAGCTCCGGAGGGATCCACGGGGACCTGGTCTGGGCCCAGGGCTGTTCACATCCCTGTGAATGCCGGAGGGGGGTGCAGAGAGGTCACTGATCAAACCGCAGAGCACTCCAAGGGGGGGGGCTGCAAACGCTTTGCGGGATGTAACCGGCTGTCTCCAGTCCCCTTCTCCAGCTCGTCCAGACCCGTCTGTGCTGGCGCTCTGCCCGCCAAAGGCCAAGGGGAGTCGCTGTGCATAGGGCGGGTGTAGCAAGCGCCCCCCACAGAACGGGGGTGAGTGGCTTGGCAGCGGCACTGCTGGGAAGGGCCAGGCAGCTGTGCAGGAGCAGAACCCCCATGAGGGAGTGACGAGAGGCCATTGCAAACAAAGGAAACAGCGTCCGGTTGCCTCGCGGTGGCGCAGCATGGAGGCTACAGGAGCTGGTGGCGCTCTGCGGCCCAGTGCTGGCCGGGCTCAGCCGGAACGGTCTGTCCAGTTTGGGTCACTAACACGCATAACGGCTGGAGAGAGCCTGGTGTGTCTCTCCCAATGTGCCAAGACAGAGACCTTTGCCAAGATCCCCACTGGACCATGCACATGGTCCATCTCTCCCCCACCCCTCTGGGAAATGAGAGGGGGCGTGTCCACAGCCTCCCTCTTCTGCCCATCCGCGGCACTGCTGCAGGTCATGCCCACAGTGGAGGAGGAGGGTCATGTGACATGTCCGAGCACAAGGCATTTTAAAGAACAAGGCCACTGCCCAGCCCAGCAGCGTGTCTGTCTCCTTGCAGGGCTAGGAGCATGGGCCATCCCCTGCAGGTGGCTCAGCACACATCCGTCATTGGGTTAGCTGGGGGTCACAGTGTGTTGAGCATAAACCGAGGCCATGTCCTAAGGGAAACAGTTTCCTTATGGAAACTGGGAAAGGAGGCTCAGCCGAGAGAGCCCAGAAAGCCGAACCCTTCCTCGCAGAGTGATCACCGCCACAAGGCCATGTTCTTAGGCAATACAAGCAATGAAGGTGCAGCCACAGGGTGTGGGGTGGGGGCTGTGAATTCGGAGAGGACTAGATTTGAATCCCACACAAGTAGAGGAGCAGACACACATCAGTATATGGTTAATCAGGCCTTTCAGAAACTGAGGCCAGAGGCAGGGAACAGGTGGAGAGTCCATCCACGGGGGGATGCGGGACAGACATAGAAGCCATGGGCACTCAATCAGACTAACAGCAGTCCTGGTGATTTCAGGTGCACACAATAATCTGGCACCAGTGTGATCTCCATGTGACGGGACAATAGACATGGAGGTTGTGTCCAAACTGGAAATGTCTCCCACTTTGCGGTGTATGTGGCTCTAGTGGATTCATTGTGGATGCTCACCAACATGGTCTCAGTGTCTCATCATCTTCAACACAACACTAGGAGATTTAAGGTCAGGCTGCAGAGACTCGCCCTGGTTCTGGTACAGGAATTCTCTGACGATCAGGAAAGTTACATGCATCTGATGAAGTGAAGTGGGTCTTTGCCCACAAAAGTTTATGCTACAATAAATCTGTTCGTTTATAAGGTGCCACATTTGTTTTTGGAGATGCAGACTAACACGGTAGTCTGATACTTAGCAAAGTCACTGTAACTTGATGGGATGCCGATGCACATTGGTGAACCAATGTGTTGTACCAAGGTGGTGCAATGAGAGTTAACGAGGCGCCTCCTGAGTACTCTGGGAATGAGAGGAGCTGGAGGCAATGCACATAGCAGGTGACTGGGCCGTGAAAGAAGAAAGGCTTCTGCAGTGCACTTGGGAGGGAGGGCTGCTCGAGAGAAAAGTGTCTTGCCCTGGTGTGATGGCCCGTCAGGGACCCCTCGAGCCTGCACCCTGTCTGTAACACTATGGCTGTGTCTACACTGGCAGGTTCTTGTGCAAGAATGGCTGTTCTTCTGCAGAGCATCCGCACTGCCCACCCACTCTTGCACAAGATTTACAGGAAAGCGTGGGGTTTCTTGCGCAAGAGTTACACTCTTTTCTAACAAGTGTAAGCCCTCTTGCGTATGAGCTCAGTGGACGTGCAAGCAGGGGTTTCTTGTGCAAGAAAACCTTATGGCTAAAATGGCCTTCAGAGCTTTCTTATGCAAGAGAGCGTCCACACTGCCAGGGATGCTATTGAGCAAAAGCACATGGCAGTGTGGATGTGTTCTTGCACAAGAGTTATTGCACAAGAACCCTTGCACAAGATGTTCTTGCGCAAAACCCCACAAGAACCCACCAGTGTAGACATAGCCTAAGAGTCTCTGCCAGCCAGTAGAATAGAGAGGGTTTATTGATTCTCCAGGATTCAGTACAGAGTAGGCATGATGTGGAGATAAAGAGTGAGGTCCAGGCAACTGTAGACCCCCCATAGGGTGGGGTGCCAAGGCCCCTAAACTCCCAGCCCTCCGCTTAGTCCGTTCCCATCATGGTTCCCAGCTCCTTCCCCCAAACACTCACTTCCTTTGTTCAGTCCCTGCCCTCAACAAGTAGGCCCAGCTGGGTCTTTGTCTACGTGATCTCAGGTGGCCTTCCCTCGCTGGGCAGTCTTGCAGTCATAGTCCAGTAGGGGTCTCCCCCAGCCCAAACGCAGCAACCAGTGAATGCCTGGCCTGCCCAAAAAGGGTACGTCTAGACTACATGGCTCCATTGACGGAGCCATGTAAAATATTTTATTCGGCATAGTCAAAGAAGCGAGGATTTAAATAATCCCCGCTTCATTAAAATAAAAATGGCCATCGTGCTGTGCCGACGATCAGCTGATCCGGCACAGTGCAGCAGTCTAGACGCGGCGCGGTCGACAAGGGAAGCCTTTGTCGACCACTCCAGTAAACCTTGTTTCACGAGGCATATCAGAGCACTCGACAAAGGCTTCCCCTGTCGACCGCGCCACGTCTAGACTGCCGTGCTATGCCGGATCAGCTGATTGTCGGCACAGCGTAGCGGCCATTTTTATTTTAATGAAGCGGGGATTATTTAAATCCCCGCTTCTTTCACTATGCTGAATAAAATAGTTTACATGGCTCCGTCGACGGAGCTATGTAGTCTAGACGTACCCCCAGAGTGCACTGCATGCCCACTACGTCACACCTGGATGTCCAGGTGGGGAATCTGGAGGGAAATGTCCTTCCTTGTTGACCACTTGCATTGGTCTAAGAAAACTCTTGCTCCTGGGAGGAGAAAGGCCTTCGAGGGAACGTTGCCATGGCTACATGGTGCCAGAGGAGCACAGACTTAAGGCCTGGGTTAGGCCGTCTTGTACCCACCTGTTTTTCCATGGCCGTGACGGCTCTAAGAGCTGAGCCAAGAGTCTTGAGCTCAAACAGGGGGTGCGGGCGGCAGGGAGGGGCACTGCAGAGGGGGGGCATCGGATCAGTGAGCCGGGAGGGGAAGTGTTTCCATTTCTCCCTGGGGCAGGCTCCCTGCGTGGGGTAAGGATGCGTCACACAGAGGTGCAGGCAGCCCAGCCTCTCTGCCAGTTCCAGCCACAAGCCAAGCTGTGAAGTGAACAGGGCCAGGGCAGGGCTGGCAGAGGTGGCCTGGTGCTGTGTGAGGAGACCTGCAGCACGGAGAGGCAGGGCGAGGTCTGGGAACAGAGGATGAGGAGGTCCCTGAACAACACTGGCCAGGCCCAAGTGGGGCCCTGAGGGCTCCCACTGCTCGGTCGTGGCCCCTCCAATCAGGACAGAACCCCCCGCTGGGAATCCCATTCAGAGCTCTGGTCCCTTTGGTGCCGTGGATGCTCCTGCAGGGGTAACAGGCTCACGGGGCTGGCGAGAGTCTCAGCCGGCCGGGGGTTTGTTTGTGCAGGGTTAGTTTGGCTCCAAGTGCCACCAGGCGCTGCAGACGCTGGGCGCGCTCTGGGCCCTGTGCTCCGGGGAGCAGGCAGAGCAGAGCTTCGCACCCCTGGCCTCTGCTGCGGACAGCCCAAGGGGGCCCCTGGCGGAGCTGGCTGGGCCTGAGCCAGGCCTCACCCGGTCTCAGCCTGTCACAGGTCAGCCCCCCTGGCCTGTCACATACGGACCCACCTGAGCAGCCCGGCTGTCAGGAGAGCCACGGGGCTGCAGCCCCAGGTTGGGCTCCCCTCTGAGAGGGCAGGGTGTGGGTGTGAAGAAACCCGACCTTCCCCGCCAGTCCAGGCTCGCTGCTGTTCCCCCGGTGGAGTGGGGAGGGGCACGGGAAGATGGAGTGACGGCACCCGGGGGGCACAGAGCTGGAGCGTGACCTGAGGGGTTGGAAACACCCCATCTGGGTTCCACACGGCTGAGGTCCAGGAGCAGCGACTTGGCGCCTTTCCCCTCAAACCCGGCCACCGCTCCCCCTCCCCCTCCCAGCAGCAGCCTGCACACATGGAGGCGGTGGCTGCATGGCCAGACTGGGACCCCAAGTGACGGGGGGTCATGAAGGGGCCACACGGTGAGTGGGGGGGCAGTGGGAGGTGGAGCGGCCAGAGCCACGTGCCACCAGAAGCCTGCCCCAGCCAGCAAAACTCCAATGGGAGTTGCCTACATGCTCTGGGCGGGGCGGGGGAGAGGAGAGAGGACACTGTCGCTGTTGCGCTGAGCTGTGCCAGGAGCAATGGACTCAGTCACCGCAAGTCCGAGTTCCCATCAATAGTGGTATGTCCAGCAGGGCTTTCCCAGACATTTTACTGCTTGATGGGGCACTGGGAGAGAGTCCTTAAATTCGGGATAGTCCAGAAAAATCAGGATGTGTGGTCAGTGTACTCCAGCCCCACAGGAACTTACCAATTCTTGCAGCAGCTTCTCCTCCCGTTCCTTTGCCTCCTTCTTCAGCTGTTCCATCTCCTCTTTCAGCAGCTTGGCTTTCTCTTTGAATCCCTGTTCCAGCAGCTTCTCCTGCTCCCTCAGCTTGCTCTGCAGAGCTCTCTCCGACTCCTGCTTCAGATTTTCAGCCTCCTCCTTCATCTTGGCTTCCATCTGGCGAATGTTCTCCTGGTGGCTGCGTTTTAGGTCTCTCATCTGCAGCTCCAGCTGCTTCCTCCTCTCCTCCTCTGCCTTGTGCTGCTGTTCCAGCTGCTTCAACCTCACCTGGGCAGCTGTGGAAATGGGAAATGCAAAGAACGTGGCATCAGCCCCCTGCTGTGCAGTCTGCATGGGGCAGAGAGCGCCCAGCCTGGCAGACAGGGGCTGGGGCTGATTCTAACCTGGCAGCTACCTCTCCACAGGAGGGGCCGGTCAGTTTCCATGGCGATACAATGGCCACCCCTGCTCCACAGGTCGGGCTGCAGGTGGGTTCCCACAGACCGGACTGGGCCCCACTTTGGGCCCCAGAGAACGCCGGGTCAGGCTGAGGGGTCACGTTACACTTGGCCAAGGACTGACTTGTCCTGCAAGCGGGAAGTGACCCGGCCAGGGCAGGAGAGCTGGGACCTTCCTGCCAGTCACGCCCCCAGCCCAGACACCCCACGTGTCCCCGCAGGGAGAGAGATGGGCGGGAAGTTCCCGTCTGTCTCCCACCTGCAGCAGCGGGTCACTGCGGGAGGGTCACAGGCCCTCTGCTGGGGGTGGCGGCAAACCAAACCCACCTTCCACACTGACTGGGGCAGCCCCAGCCAGACCCCACCCCTGCTGGACAGACGGGCAGAGCCCAGAGGGGGTGACACGGGCCGGAAAGCGTTAAGCACCTGACAGTTACATGGCCCCAATTCAGCCTGTAAAGGCAAACGAGAGCCGTGTGTGAATGGGAGTTAGGGCACTTCCCTGCTGTGACGAGGTGTGCCAACCCTGCACTGATCTGGGGGGATAGAACGGGTCTATTGGGTGGAATACGCCTCTCCCCCATGACCCTGCTGGGCATGCTCCCAGTACAGCCCGGGTATAAAGGCCCACAGAACAGATCAGTTGGGGCTGCCCACCGGACGAGGAAAGGAGCTCCTGCCCTGACCCAGGAGCAGCAGCCAGCCAAGTGGCCAGCACAGAACCTGACCAAGGGAAGCAACAACCCATCCAACATGGGGGAACTTGGTGAGAGCACCACCCAGAGGGAGCGCAGCCTGGAGGAGACAGTCAACGGAGCAGGAACGGTACAAGGGTAGGAAGCAGCCCAGGGCAGGGGCCAAGGAGGACCCCGGTGAGCTTAGAGCGTTATTGAGTAATTCCCCACTGAGTTGGTGGTAGGAGTCATCCTCACACCACCAAACTGGGCCAGGTGGAGAGGGAGGGCCTGGGCCCCCCTAGTCCCACACCCTGGTAACCCCACACTAGGGGGAACACGGGATTATACTGCTGAACTGTGAGTAGGCCTGGGGGGGAGAAGATCCCCGGTTTGAACAAGACACAGAGTAGGACTCCCTGTGACACCTACAAACAGCCAACACAGGCCTGGCCAGTGGACGAGAGCTCTGACAGGCGACCTGCAGCCTGAGAGACCTGGGGCAGCACCAATCGGACGTGCTCACGTCTCTCTGGCCAGGAGAGTTTGGTTACACGGTTCTCCCTGCATCTAAAGCTCCTGCCAACATCTCAGTGACCTGGGAATTCCCTCTGAAGTCTGCAGCTACTTCCTGGAAATGGTGGGAGATGGGCAATTGCTTTATAGGTCTCACAGGGGTAGCTGGGTTAGTCTGTTATAACAAAAAATCGTAAATCACAAGGAATGGTCCTGAAGCACATCAGAGACCAACCAACAATAGACAGGTGGTGTCATGAACTTTTGTGGGCACAACCCACTTCCTCCGCTGAGCTTGTTTTATGTTAAACCAAGGAGCCAGGTACCCCTGCTGCTTAGGGAACAGGAGGCCAACTTCCAGGCTAGGGTTGTTCACCCCAGGACGGCCTGCTGCCACGAGGCTGCCCAGGAACTGTGTAAAGGGCTCCTGGGGCCTGATCTTTTAAATTGAGACCTTAAACTTTATTGGGGTCTTTTGAGATGAAAGGCTGCATCCCGGCTGCATTTCCCTTGTAGGGTAAACTGAGGCAGCCCTAAATGTGCTAGTAGGCCTCTAAGCATGATTCCATCCTGGGATTAGGCCTGGGAACACCGAAGCCAGGATAAGAGCTGCAGGCAGTAAGATGACCCTGGGCACCATAGCAACCACATTCTAAGACAGTCGGACAGAACCTCAGTTGGTAACGTAACACACTTTGCTCAAGATAACATTCATAAAATGTGCTTAACTGTCTTGCTTCATTCCTAGATAATGAGCCTGGGAATCAAGCGCTGCACCAACTCAAGGCCATACCTGCCTGCTATGGAAACATCATCATCTATGCAGACTAAATGTTATTACTGTTTGCTGACATGTTTTGGCATTTGAACAATAACCACCTGTATATTACTTAATGAGTTGTTACTTTGCAATGGGCGGAGATATTATGTAATCTTTAGTAGTTCTATTGGCTTATGTGCTCATTTCGTCTTGCTGCTAGACCTATCAAATCATTTTTCCTCCGTCTACCTGCTGACTATATAACCTATTGTATAGTGTTAATTAACCAGTGTTCACCAGGGTAACTCCTGCGTGTCACTCCATCAGCTGGTGTAATAAATCCTCCACTTGTTTTCACCTGCATCCAGAGTGTCCTGGATTATTCCCAACATCCCTGATGTTGGTCATTGGACTGAGCCTACAAGCGAATTCTGACAGAATCATTGGTGCCTCCAACCTCCCCATCGCCGCTGTGTATCCGACCTACGAGTTCAGTCACGTCTGGATGGTCAATGAGCTTTGAACCAAGAGTCTCTCTCTCCTTTCTCAGTAGATGTTGGGTTACTGGGTAAAATCTGAATGAGTCTGTCTCTGGTGGGAAGTGCCTGATGCTTTGGCCATGGTGGAGATGTTTATAGGATGAGCCAGGTTTTCACTCACCCTCATCGTAGGTGTAAGCTCAGCGCTGGGCTGCTGCAGGGGACGGCCCTTTCGCTCCTAGTTCATCGGGAAGGAATTGCAGATGCTGTTTTGTGGCTTGTTTCACACAGAGAAATGTCAGAACAACCCCCATTTGGGGGACTGTGCTTTGTGGTTCGCCCTGACTGAGCAATCCCTGCCTGTGCCCCGTGGGTCTTGGCCACAAAGGGGAATGAAGTGTTCGGGTTAATAACTGACACAGGACGGCAGCAGGGCGGGTGGGGGATGGGAGGAGAGGAGACTGCAGTGAACAAAGTGACCAGTCTCCAGTGTTGGGCCCAGGATACCGGCCATGAAAAGCAGGGGAGGTGACACCTTGTACTGGGACAAGCTTGCAAGCAACACGGAGCTCTTCATGCCCAAGCCCATCCTGCCAGCCTGGGGCACCAAGTTCCCCCCAGAGCCAGTCAGAGCTCCCAGCCACAGAGCCAGAGACTGGAAGCCAAAGTGCCCTGGCTCCTGCCTGGCCAGGGCTGCTCCCTCAGCGCTTTGCAGGAGGCCTGGGAGGCGCCTGGCAGGGTCATGCACAGGCAGCTGCTGGGCACTAAGGGCTCATCTGCACTGTGGAGAAGATCAACCCTCTGAAGTCAGGTGCAGACCCTCCATGGAATACTGAGGGCAGCCCCCGCCAGCGCCCAACACGCCGCAGGACACACCTGCCCCCATCAGCCTCCAGCAGTGTCGACGCTGCAGGGGTTCAGCTTAAGGCAGCCGACTCCAGCTTCACATTTTGTGCAGCTGGATGGTGGAACTGAGGCTGACCTCCCTGGTCTAGTGTGGACCAGGCCTCAGTTTAGCCCCTTGAGGCCTGGGCAAGGGTCTGACCCTCTGCATCGCATGAGGGAACGATTTCCTGGCTCAGGGGAATTTTGGGGGCCTCCTTCTCAACCGCCAGCTCCCCCTCACCTCCACCTGGTACAAGTGAAAGGGACTGTGTCTTCTTCTGACCTCATGACATTCTCACACGCACCAGTTAAAGCTCTAAAGAGTTGTACAAGGGTGTTTGGTGTTTAAAGTTCATGCTTGGGGTGGTTCCTCCCACCCGTCTCACTTGTCTGTTTCCTGGGGTGTGTCTAGACTACATGGCTCCATCGAGGGAGCCATGTAGATTAGGGCTGTAGGCAAAGGGAAATGAAACGGCAATTTAAATAATCGCCACTTCATTTAAATTAAAATGGCTGCCGTGCTGTACCAATCAGCTCTTTGGTGGCACAGTGCTGTAGTCTGGACGCTCTGCGGTCGACATCAAAGGCATTTGTCGACCTCCCCGTTATGCCTCGTGGGATGAGGTTTACCGGGTAGGTTGACAAATGCCTTTGATGTCGACAGTGGAGTGTCCAAACTACAGCACTGAGCCGCCAAACAGCTGATCGTCACAGTGCGGCAGCCATTTTAATTTAAATTAAGCAGCGATTATTTAAATCGCCGCTTCATTTCCCTTTGCCCAGTGAACAAATCTACATGGCTCCGTCGATGGAGCCATGTAGTCTAGACGTACCCTTGGTGTCAAGACAGGGTGAACATCGACATGTATGTAGCCTGGAACTGAACTCCCATAGCTGGTGACAGAGCGTAACAGAACCGCGCTGACTTCCAAGCAAGTGGCCAGTCTGGCGCTGACCGGCGGTCTCAGACACACACTGCTGGCCTCACTCCCAGCCAAGAATGGCAGTCGCAGGCGGGAAGGGCAGCTGTCGGCGAGCTTTCTGCGAAGAGGCTACCAGCAGGGTTTAAAGAAAGGACCTTCAGCTCTGGACTGTTTGTAAAGACTCTTGGCAAACTGGCCGTTCATTACATCACTGTTACTGCTGGGATTCCCAACTGCGACTCCCCTGGGAATACGTTTTCCCTGCATTAAACCTTCCACATCGTCCCTCCTTCCCACTGAGCTCATCACCCTTCACTCCATTCATTGCCCAACTCACTGCCAGGCCTGCCTGTGCTGCAGGCTCTGGGGAACCAACTGCTCTGGGCCGGGGGCGGGACGCTGGGACGGGGAGAACTGATGTGCTGGGAGTTTTGGCTGATGGGGCCGTTCTCACTAAGTTCCGTCAGTTGGGGGTGGTGGAGACAGACGGGGGGCTCGGGGCGGCCTGTGACTCTGTGGTGAGACTGGGGGAGGGACCCAGGGTGCACTGTTGTTACTGACATGGGGAAGTTGAACTCTAGGACCCCCCTGTCATGATTATGAGGGTTAGCCAGCAGCCTGGGGATTAAGGGGTTAACTACACCTAGCCAGGTGGAGTGACCAATAGGAAAGTAGGTGGGACTTTTCAAACTGGGACAAAGGAATTTGGGTTTTTTTTCTTTGTCCTTTTGTCTCTCTGGGAGAGAGTTCTCTGCAGCTACAGAGAGGGACAAGCATGTCTCTCTCTCTCTCTCTCTCCAAGGCACCATTCTTCATTTTCTGTAAGTAGGGTAAAGTTTAGGTAGTTTCGTTAGGTTTTATTGTTTTAAGGGTTGGGTATGGGATCTGAGATCTGGCACTGCTTAAAAGATGTTTTGGCTTTTCTTTGTAACTAAGTTCTAGGCCCATGGAGTTTCTCCATGAGTATATTTTGTTACCTCCCTATCTAGTCATTATGTTTGCAACAGGAATATTGTTGTAATAATAAAAGTTCTTTCTTTTCTTTTTATTAACCTGGCAGTGGTTAATTGTGTGCCTTGATTTTTATTTTAGGGGTAAGATTTCCCAAATGATCTTTCCCCTGATTTCTTTATCAACATTTGGGTGGTGGCAGCGGAAGTTCTATTCCCAAGATCTAGGTTTTTAAGATCTTGGGGGAAGTTTTATACCAAAGCCTGGTAGATAAGGCTTTGGGGTACACTTGCTGGCCCCCACTTCTGCATTTATCATGCCAGAGTGGGGAAGGAGCCATGACACCCCCACCTGCGTGTGTCTGACAGTCTCCCCGAGACCGGCATTCACAGCTGTGAGACCCCCAGACAGCCTGACAGGTGACACAACGTGGAACAGCTTCAGCAGAGCAACCGAGCAGCCCCTGTAGCTCTCAAAGCACAACCTGGAAATGGGAGACTGCCAATGGCCGTGGTGTTCGCTGTAGGGACACCCTGAGCCCAGGGTGACCATGGATTCCCAGCCATAGCTCTGCCATATGGAGGGTTGGGGTGGGTGGTTGTTGTTATTGAAATGATTGAAAAACTGAAATAAACCTGCTTAAAATCCTTCCCCAGAGACTTACCTGCCCGCTGCTTTTCTGCCTCTGACAGCTTTTTGTCAGCCTGGAGAATGGAGGATACTTCTGCCTTCTTGCTGCCCATGAATTCCTGCAGCACCTGCTCCACCTGGGGACGAGGGGGCAGGTCAGTCCCTGCACTCAAGGCTGCGCTGGGCGTGAGGGGCACAAGGTGCTGATCTCTGGGCGGGGGGCACCAGCAGGGGGAGAATTGCCCGACAAGAACTCAGCCACTCGGCAGAGCAAATCGCCCCCGAGACGCGGCCGGGAGCTGGAAATCCGTGAAGGGAGGCTGATGAGTGACCCACAGAAAACCACCTGCCAATGCTTCAGCTGCAGCTCCCACTGTGTGTGAACGTGTCATTTACTCTGCCACCCCAAAGCCACCCTGAGTGGAGCTGTCACCTCTCGTGTCCTGGCTCCTGGTGGCTTCCAGGGCCCCCCCCTGCTGATGCTGGAGGTGCCATTTCACACCCAGGTACCTGCTGTCTCGGACTAAGTTGGCATGTGCAGGTCACCCCAAACCTGACTTCCCAGCACCAGCTCCAGGCAGAAATGCCCCCGGCTGGACTCTGCAGTGCGCACGTCCGAGCCAGGCGTTCAGTGGGCACTGAACATCGGGGAGCAATAGTCAGTCAGTGTCCTTGCAAGAGCGGCCAGGCCGGCTCAGACCAATGGCCCATCTAGCCCAGGGTCCTAGGTCCCAACGCCGGGTGTGTCAGAGAAAATTAACAAGTGGCAAATCTCACTCAATCCATCTCAGCATCTGGCAGTCGGATGCTTAGGGACACTGAGAGAAAAGGGGGGATCCCTGAGGACTATGTCTGACAGCCACGGATGGACCCATCACCCAGGCTGGGTCCTGCCATGGGAGTAGGGGACTGGACTCGATGTCTCTCGAGGTCCCTGCCACTTCTAGGATTCTATGAACTTCCCAAAATCTTCTTTGAACCCAGTTATACCAGTCCTGTATGCTGGGACGGGGGGGAGGCAGTGAGAAGGGTGCAAACGAACCCCCCATGGTTCTCCATGGGGCCAATTCCACCTGAGATGGGGAAGGCTGGAAGGTGCATTGTCCCAGCCTCCCTCCCCCATGTTCTGCAGGGATGACTGACCAACTCTCCCTCTTTATTGTCCACAGCCGGACCAGCCATCACTGAGGGGGGCTCATCATCAGACGAGCCAGCTGCCTGACCCTGGGGAGCCACAGGCACCAAAGGGTCCAGGAGGACCTTATGAGGGAGCACATGGCCATCCTCCAGGATATGCAGCAGACCCTGGCCCAGAAGGTCCGGGGTGACGCCCAATGGCAGAATAAATGTGGACAGAACTGGTGCAGCAGGGACGCAACATGTGTGCTACCATCCGGGAAATGATGGTACACCCAGCTCCTGTCCCTGCTCCTGTCCTTGTCCCCCCTCCTGCCTGCCCCCACTGTAGCCCTCTCATCTGCCTATTCCGCTGTGGTTCCTGGTCCCCACCCCATCCCCGAGGTCGCTGAGGTCCCTGGACCCAAGATGTAAGTTCCAGATGCACCATGCGCCACTCCCAGCCCCAGCTCTGAGCCCCCCTCATCT
Organism: Pelodiscus sinensis; assembly: GCF_049634645.1. Taxonomy (NCBI): domain Eukaryota; kingdom Metazoa; phylum Chordata; order Testudines; family Trionychidae; genus Pelodiscus; species Pelodiscus sinensis. Next base: position 1,815,132 of record NC_134734.1, read on the forward strand.
CTCCGCTTATCCAGGTTCTCAGCCTCCGTCCTCCCCAGTTACTTTTATTATTAAAAAAGAATGCAAAGTTATTTTTTTTAACACAAGACTGTTGCTTTTATTGAGTGTACAGGGAAGGGAGGGGTTGTTGTGGGAAAGGCAGAGGGGCAAGGCACAGGCCCCTAGTGGAGAGGCCTTGAGGAGAGTTACCAGGGTCCTTCATATAAACTCTCTCTGGGGTCCTCTCGGATGCGCACCCCCACTTGATGGGCCTGGCAGACGGCAGCTGTGCAAGGCTGCTTGAAGGCCCTTCCCTCCCAGCCGGCCTCTGCCACCCACCCTGGAACGAAGGTCTCCCCCTGCTCTCCACGATGTTGTGCAGAACACAACAGGCCAAAATCACCTGGGTGATGTGCTCCCACACAACCAGGCGGATCAGGACCTCGCCTTCAAGCAGCCGAAGCTGCATTTGGCCTGGATGCAGGCCATGGGCATTGAAATGGTCCCTGTTCAAGTCCAGGTGGCTGGTATAGGGCTTCATAAGCCACATCATGAGGGGGTAGGTTGTTTATTGTTTAATGAAGACAAATGCAAAGTGCTTCACTTAGGAAGGAACAATCAGTTTCACACATACAGAATGGGAAGCGACTGTCTGGGAAGGAGTAGGGCGGAAAGGGATCTAGGGGTTAGAGTGGACCACAAGCTGAATATGAGTCAGCAGTGTGATGCTGTTGCAAAAAATGAAAACATGATTCTGGGCTGCATTAACAGGTGTGTTGTGAGCAAAACATGAGAAGGCATTCTTCCATGCTACTCTGCGCTGGTTAGGCCTCAGTTGAGGTATTGTGATCAGTTTTGGGCACCTCACCAAGAAAGATGTGGAGAAATTGGAGAGGGTCCAGAGAAGAGCAACAAGAAAGATTAAAGGTCTAGAGAACATGACCTATGAGGGAAGGCTGAAAGAACTGGGTTTGTTTAGTTTAGAAAAGAGAAGATTGAAGGGGGACATGGTAGCCGTTTTCAGATATCTAAAAGGGTGCCATGAGGAGGAGGGAGAAAACTTGTTCATCTTGTCCTCGGAGGATAGAACAAGAAGCAATGGGCTTAAACTGCAGCAAGGGAGGTTTAGGCTGGACATTAGGAAAAAGTTCCTAACTATCAAGGTGGTCAAACACTGGAATAAATTGCCCAGGGAGGTTGTGGAATCCCCATCTCTGGAGATATTTAAGAGTAGGTTAGATCAATGTCTATCAGGGATGGTCTAGACAGTATTTGGTCCTGCCATGAGGGCAGGGGACTGGACTCGATGACCTCTCAAGGCCCCTTCCAGTCCTAGTATTCTATGATTCTATGATCCCCCCACGATGCACCATGGCATCTGCATGTCCCTGACCCTGAAGTTATGCTGGAGGAAGAATGTGTCAGCCTCCAGCTTCTGGTACAGGCTGGAGTTTCTGAAAATGAGGGCATCAAGTGCCCTCCCCAACCACCCAACAAAAATGCCTATAAACTCTCTGCGGTGGTCAACCAGGGCTTGCAGGACCATCAAGAAGTATCCCTTCCTGTTGATGTACTGGGCGACTCAATGTTCTGGGGCCTGGATGGGGATGTGGGTTCCATCTATGGCTCCCCCGCAGTTGGGGAAGTCCAGGGTGGCAAAACCAGCCACAACAGAGTCCAGGTCTCCTAGGCAGATGATCCTGCACAGCAGGGTGGAGTTGATGTCCCTCACCACTTGCAGAAGGAGACAAAGAAACACACAAAACAGAGAATCAAAGGGGGGGTGTCTGAGCCCTTGCCATCCCCCTCCCCCACAAACATCCCAGGAGCCACAGCCTATGAGGGCTGCCCCTCCCTTGCAGAGCTGTGTGAGGGTGGGACTGAAGAACTCACAGAGATGGGGCTTCCCCCACTCCACCCCACCCCACTCCCCAAACCCCCAAACCTCCCTATCCCCAGGGTCTCCTTTCCAGTATTCCCTCCCCCCCGGCAGGGACTGCTGCCCAAGAGTGTCTCACCTCCAGGAGGAGGGGTCTGATGTGGACTTTCCCATGCTGAACTAGTTGCCCACCAACCGGTAACTGTCAGGGGTGGCGAGTTTTCAGACGGCGATGGCGACCCACTTCTCCAGGGGGATGATGGGTCACATCTGGGTGTCCCATTGTCAGAGGGCCAGGGTGAGCCAGGCACACAGCTCCATGAAGGTGGCCTTCTTCATCCTGAAGTTTTGGACCAACTGCTGGTCGTTCCACCGCTCCATGACCAGCCAGTCCCACCAGTCAGAACTGGTGTCCAGCCTCCAGAACTGTCTCTCTGCTGTGGGGTGCACTTGCAAGGCCCTTGCTCCTGCTCACAGGCAGAGGGTCTCAATGATGAGCTCGGTGTCAAACTCCTGCAGGACCATGAAGGAAGCCTGCACAAAGTGCTGCAAAAACTGCAGCATGGCCGGGTAGGGCCATCACATGCCCAGAGGCAGCTCCGGCTCCATGGCAGGGTGTGCTGTGGTGTCCTGAGGCAGGGCAACCGGAGCAGACACTGCAAATGCTTTGCTGTCCCTCAAACGTAGGCAAGCATGCAGCAGAACCTGAGAAACAGCTGTCCAGGTCGTCCCTTTAACCTCACGTCTCAGCTAGCCTTAGGCAGCAGCACCAGGAACCAACTGCTGACCTAATGCCCTGCCTGAATTGGTTCTGGGTGGCCATAAATGCGAGACAGCGTCCAATCAGTGTGGACGTTCTCTTTCAAAATAGCACATCGCTTGGTCATGTGCCTTGTGTTTTGAGGTAACTGCTGAGCCCCAGGGCTGGCAGGGGACAGGCAGGGCTGTGCTGTGTGTGTAGCGCACCCCCTTGTCTGTGAGGGGTGAGCTTCTGGACAAGTGGGAAGGGGATTTTAGGTGGATCAACACACTACGAGTTGGTTAATTGGGTGGCTGGCCAGTACATCGCTGAGATGGCAAACCCCATCGCTCTGGCATGGCCGCAGACACAGCTGGAACCTGTTCAATGCACTGGATCCCGCATGGCCCAGCTGTTGGCATTACCCACCCCCCATGGATATGGCGCCAGAGCTGCAGCCTGGCAGTTGTGGCCACTAGGGGGTGCTGTAGCCTGGCCCTTTCCCGGGCTTCTCGGAGGGTTGGATGAGCAGATCCGCCCTGTCCAAGTGGGCTGCTGACGAGGATTCTGCTACTCTGGCGAAGGGCACTGAGTGGGTTTGGCTGTGCGATCTCACCGCCCCCTGCAGTCATGGCCTGCCCCCCTTCTGCTGAGCTGCGCCACAGAGGAGCAGCCTGGCGCTATGACCGTGGGCAGGCAGTGTGCTGAGACAGTGAATGGGGCCAGGCACTGGGAAAGTGTGGGCCATTGGGGGGCATGTCGGGCAGCAGGGCAGGTGCTGAGGGGCAGATCTCTGGAGAGCTGTCATGGTGTGAGATGTGGGCAGGGATGCAGCCCTGCTCCCTCCCCTTGCATTTCCCAGACCCCACTGCTCGGTCAGTTCCAAAGTCTGTAGAAATTCACGGGATCCTTAGAGTCCTTGTAAGTTTGGCAGACGAGTTTCCTAGCACTTGTTTGTGCCAGGACAATGGGATGTGCCGGAATTTGATTGTTTTTCACAGGGGTCTGCTAGCAGGGACAGTTATACTGCAGAATGGCCACAGGGGGCAGCAAGGGGCTAGAGATGGGGATAGGAACAGCTACAACCCCATTGGGGCAGCAGGAGACAGCTCTCTGCTGTATATTTCAGGGTATGTCTACACTACCCTCCTAGTTCGAACTAGGAGGGTAATGTAGGCTTACCGCACTTGCAAATGAAGCCCGGGATTTGAATTTCCCGGGCTTCATTTGCATAAGCGGGGAGCCGCCATTTTTAAAACCCCGCTGGTTCGAACCCCGTGCCGCGCGGCTACACGGGGCACGAACTAGGTAGTTCGAACTAGGCTTCCTAGTTCGAACTACCGTTATTCCTCATTTCACGAGGAGTTCGAACCAGCGGGGTTTTAAAAATGCATGGGGTTCGAACCAGCGGGGTTTTAAAAATGGCGGCTCCCCGCTTATGCAAATGAAGCCCGGGAAATTCAAATCCCGGGCTTCATTTGCAAGTGCGGTATGCCTACATTACCCTGCTAGTTCGAACTAGCGGGGTAGTGTAGACATACCCTCAGAAAGTTTGTTCTTGTGTCTGAGTGTCTGTCTGCACCCCCCCCCTCCAAGCTGCACCCACTGTAGCTGCAGCAGCCATGGACAGATGCTTCTCATCTGGCCCCAAGCTACTGTAGTGAGAGAGGGTGGGGTAACCCCTCTCCCCAGGGCAGCCTGCACCCTGAGCCTCTTCTCCCCATCCCCACCCCAGAGCAGTGATTTAAAAGAAAAATCAGCTCATGTGGCTGATGGACCTGAGCAAGGCCAGGTAAACCTTCTAGAGTTTTATACATCCTGATTCTACAATGGAGCGTATACTAGAGTCACCTACAGAGACTTAAAAAGGGGCAGCTTATTCCCTTGCTCAGGAAGCATCGATTCCATCTGAAAGGCACCTGGAGAATCCCAATCACCCATTCCTGTCTGGGGCTGTTTGCCCTTGGGATGGATCAGACAGTGAGTGTGGTGTTGCTCTCCCAGCTGGTGGCACAGGAACAGCTGGGGAGTTCTTTTGTCTCCAGGAATCCATGCTGGGAGCCCCATTCTCTCTGCCCCAGAAAGCAAAGCCCTGTCTGTGCAGCATCAGTTAAGGTGCTGCGTGGGTACCACCTTCCCCTCTTGCTGGGGGGGTGGGGATGCTTGACCGGAGGGGGAAGAATTGGTCAGTGGGGCCACCTGTGGGCAAGAGGGAGGCCAAGGCAGAGTCTGGCGGCTGAGGGGGCTCAGAACCCAGCAGCCTTCCAGAGAAAGGAGTCACTAGTGGAGGGCAGGAGACAGGAATTCAGCCACACACTCTCTGGGGGGTTATTTGGCTTTTGTCCGGCTGTGACTGTGGCAATAGCTCAGGGTAGAAGGTAAAGGACTGGGAACTGCCTGTCCCTCTGCAATGCCTGCTAGCTCTGAACAAACCCATCTGCGTGATCTTCCAAGTGGTTACCCTGCCTGGCGAGTCAACGCAGCATTGAGGCTTCACTGCACAGAAGAAAAATGCAGCTTCTAACCATCTCGATGGGAATGAAACAGGCACAGGAACCGTCTCCGGAGGTTCCCAAATCTTTCCAAGCCCTTTATGTTTAGTAATTCACATCCTCCCCCCTCCCCCTGTCTCCGCTGCTGCCTGATTCTCTGCTTCCCGTTCCAGCTGCGCTGTGTGGGGAGCAGGCAGCTTGTAATGCTGGAGGCCTAACGCTGCGGCTCCGCTGCCTGTGCAAGTCTGAAACAGGCCAGAAGAGCATCTCTTACCTCGCCTGGGAAATGCGGCAGGTGCTGTGTTCTGCCAGAGTCTGAAGTACTGCAGCAGCCTGGCTGTTTGCCTGGATCCTCTCTGCTCCTCTCCCTGGCTCTGACTGGCTGCTTTTCAAGCCCCTTTCTTTTATAGAGACAAGACTAGAAAGTGAAAGTAGCAGCAGGAATATTCTGTCCCATAAATAGCCCGTTAGATCATGAATAAGAGAACAATGCTTAGGGAGGGGGAAGAGGCGGCAGGGAAGCTGAACTGGATGCTAGAGAAGGGGGCTGAGAGAGGGAAGCTGGGGCCCTCAGGCACTGCATGTGGGGCGGGGAGTGGATGGCAGTTTTGTTCCTTCTCCCTGTTCCCATTCCCCATCCTCTCCTCCATTCCCAACCCAACTGCTGCAGAGCAGATCAGCCACGGACCCTGCCCTGCCCCCATCTCCCTGACAGGCCCCTGTCCACTCTGGCACAGAGCAGCCCCCCTGACAGCTGCACCCTCAGCCCGGCCTCCCCGGCAGGCCCCAGTGTTCCCACATCCCTGCCCTGACAGGCTCTATTTCACAAGGCTTGTGGGTTAGGGATGAGTCATGGGCCTTCTCTGGGCTGTGACACCCCACGCCCACTCACGGAGCCCCCCGCTTCCACTGTCACACTCCCACACACACAGCGGTGGGGCCTGAGCAGCCATCTTGTGCATCCCACAAGGAGGGGAGCCCCCCTGTGGGAAGGGGGCACACACGTTACAACGGGTCCTGTGCTGCTGAGGGAGGGATGCTGAGAGCTGAGGCTCCAAAGGAGCAGAAACAGGAAGAACAAGCTGCCTGCGTAAGAGCTGGCTGAGGAGACCGATCGCCGTGTGAGGGACAACACCGATACTGAATGTACGTGTGGGGGGGTCGGTGTGTGTCGAGAGATCCCATCGTTCCTTGAGACCGTGGCCCATGGCAGAGGCCAGGCGCGCCCATGCGGACATGGCCTGGCCCTACTGCCGCCTAATACTAAGCCGGGGGTTATGGCAATGAAAGAGGGAATTACCCCAACACCCTCATCACGTTCCGGGACCGTCAGAGAGGGGAAGAGAATTTGCACAGATGGGTCGGGGGAGGGGAAAGCGAGGGGTGCCTCTGCCACAGCCGGGTAAGTCTTAGGGTGTCAATATTACGCACTGAACAAGGCCAGGTACCACGATTCGCCTTTGTCTTGTTTAGGGGCAGGGCCTATTCCGCCTGCCCTGTCCAGAGTGGAACTCCGGTAAATATTTTCAAATCTGTGGGGCAGAAGCTCGGAGCCCCGAGACATCCCACAGGGGCCAGATTTGCCATCTACTAATGTAGTGAGTTAAACATTTCAGCTGTTAATGAACATCCTTTACTTTACTAATTGACTGTGGTAGGCTATTGCACCAGACATGGTATGGAGGGAGCTGCGCTTTTAGACACACCCAGCCTGGCTGATTCACTGAGTCAGACATTGTTAAACTTCATCCAATGAAGAGCAATAGAAACAATCAAGTTTTATAAAAACGTCTTGTTCTTGGGGTGATCATCAAGGTTATTACCCCGCCGGGTTCGAGGCAGGACGAGATTCCCATCCTAGGCCTGATGCGTGAAATTCCCTCTGTCTGCACCTGGGCTTGCTGCCTGAAGGTTTGTTCATCTGATGGCATCGAGTGTTGCTGTGTGAAGCCCACGCTGGGCACAGTGCATTTGTACAATCCACTCGAGTGGGATTCCTGGGGCATTCTCAGTGCAGCTGGCAGCTCTGTTCTTTGGCGAAGGTGTGTCCAGGGACGTAAAGCCCTCACAAAGGTGGGTTATTGTGGGATTTGTGGAGCTCACATGCACACACAGCTTGCCCTGCAGAATGAAAACATTTAGGCTACGTCTAGACTGGCATTATTTTCCGCAAATGCTTTTAACGGAAAAGTTTTTCTGTTAAAAGCATTTTCGGAAAAGAGCATCTAGTTTGGCACGGACGATTTTCTGCAAAAGCACTTTTTGCAGAAAAGCGTCCGTGCCAATCTAAACGCGGTTTTGTGCAAGAGAGCCCTGATCGCCATTTTCGCAATTGGGGCTTTTTTGCGCAAAACAATACCGCGTTGTCTACACTGGCCCTCTTGCTCAAAAGCATTTGCGCAAGAGGGCTTTTGCCAGAATGGGAGCAGCATAGTATTTCCGCAAGAACACTGACAATCTTACAGGAGATCATCAGTGTTCTTGCGGAAATTCAAGCGGCCAGTGTAGACAGCTTGCCAGTCTAGATGCAGCCTTGTTGTTTCATGTTAGTGCATTAGCCTCTCTCCCTTTGTGTGCTCCAGGTGAACATTCAGGGTGTGTCTAGACTGGCAAGATTTTGCGCAAAAGCAGCTGCTTTTGTGCAAAAACTTGCCGCCTGTCTACACTGGCCGCTTGAATTTGCACAAGAACACTGATGTTCTACTGTAAGAAATCAGTGCTTCTGCGCAAATACTTTGACGCTCCCACTCAGGGATAAGCTCTCTTGAGCAAGAATACTTGCACAAGAGGGCCAGTGTAGACAGGCATCTTAATTTCTTGCGCAAGAAAGCCCGATGGCTAAAATGGCCATCGGAGCTCTCTGGCACAAAAGCGTGTCTATACCGGGCATGGATGCTTTTGCGCAAAAGATGTCTTTTGCACAAATGCATCCATGCCAGTCTAGACACTCTTTTGCACAAATACTTTTAATGGAAAAACTTTTCCATTAAAAGTATTTCCACAAAATCATGCCAGTCTAGACACAGCCCCTCAGTAAATGCAAACTGGATTCTTTACGTTCATTTCTTTGTCAACCTGAAATCTTGCTGCATGATGTAAATGGACTCTCCCACAGTCGCAAGCCAGCCTGGCCCTGTCATTTAATGAAGAGAAACTCAGGGATTCAATCCCTTGCTTCCTAAATTAAAGTCCTGTATAAGGAAAGGAAGTATTGAAACCAGCTTTGCAATTACAATTGTCAGGGTTTTTTAAATAACAGGTACCCCAGTTAAATGCTCCAAACTGATTTTGCAGAACCACCATCTCTTACACAGTGTTTCAATTGCTCCCTCCCAGACAGCGAACACTTACAATACAAGCCTGCTGGCTCCCATTAAAACCCAACAACAGGACACTAGGTTGCTGCATGGCAACAGGGATGTGTGAAGGGATGATCCTGTGGGGGGAAGAGGGCAGGGTCCAGTCAAGTCAGCCAGGCAGGGTGGTGGCTCATGCAGAGCCCTGTGTGCCCGGCACAGCCTGCTTGCAGCAGAGTGCTACTTTCCCATCCCGCAGGAGCCTGCAGGTGGGCAGAACTGGTGGGGGGCTGATGCCAGGCTGCACTGGGGATGGGCACATGGAGGGCAGCAGCTAACAGCTTCCCCAGCTTCATCCAGGCTGCCCTGTGAGACTCAGTCGTCTCCAAGTCAGGGACAGGGACAAGAGCTGCCGGTCTGTGGCCAGAACCTGGGCGTAGGCTTCAGGGTTTTGGGCTTTAGCATCCAGCTGGGAACACAAATTTCTATCTAAGGGTAGGAACCAAAAGCAAAAGCAAAAGCAACAGGCAGAGCCGCCCCTTTCCCAGAAATGAGAGAAAGGCAGGAAGTGGGGCTGCCTGGAAGCCAGCAGCACAAAGCTTCAGCAGCCCTGAGCTCCTGCCAGGGAAATCCTGTGGGAACGTGTCTCGTGGAGCCGTAGAGCCTGGCGTCTGCCCAGCAGCCACTCAAAAGGCAAAGGGTTGGGGGTGGGGGAGAGGAGCTGCCTTCCTCACACTGGGAAAGGGAACGAGGGAGCCAGAGGAGGCCAATATTACAAAACCCCCACGACTCCGGACGGGCCCTGGGAAGTGGCTATGGGGAAGTCCCGACTGTGCAGGGGAAACGCTTATCCGTCCTTTACAAACTCAGCTGTGTCAACAACTGGTAATAAACCCGTCAGTGCTGAGTACGAGAGGGCTGCCCGGCTGTAACCCCAAGCTGGATTGGTAAAGCAGTCAGGTACCTAGATCCAGGGCCGGTTCTAGGTTTTTTCTGCCCCAAGCAAACAATTCCCCCCCACACTTTTTGTTGGCTTTTACACATTTGCACTTTGCAATGTTTTTGTTTTGTTTTGTTGATTGTTTTATTTCACTAACTATAAATTTTGTTTTGATTTTTTTTAAATTTTAAACAATTTCCTGCTAGTGTACTCACTTAATTTTAACAAAATCACAATTACAAACAATTTGGGTTCAACTATACACTGTCATGAAAAACGTTAGTGTCTTCCGGTGCGCCCAGTTTCTCATACATTGAAAGCATTTATATGAACTGAATTGTTCTGGTTTTTAGACTTGCCTTAGCAGCTGGTTTTCTACCACTCTGACCTGTGCCCCTGGAGACGTCCAGGGCTCAGTGGACACAGCAAGAAGGTGCCCTGCAATTTTTGCTTCCCGAGTTAAAAGGCCCCCTCCCCCCGCGCACTCTGCTCGGCCAGGCTACTGCCCCTTAACCTCCCCCATCTCCGAGCCTCTGATGGAGGGGTCCCTCCTGGGGCCCCTGGGCTGAGAGACTGGTAGCCAGGCCAGCAGGGGACAGCTCGGGATGAGCATCTACCTCCTCCATTAGGGTGGAGAAGTGCTCCAGTGTGCCAGCGGGCAGTCCCCCGTACAGCAGTACCCCGGAGGAAGAAGAGCTGAATATACCTAAAGGAAAAATAGGGCAATATGAAGGGGGACCAGTACAATAACAAGTTTTAAAGCCTGTCTAGTGGGGAGATATACACACGAGGAGGCGACCTCTGCATGAAAGGTATTAACTATGTACGCAGAACAGTAACTGTAAAGTTTGATCACTATCGGAGTTAGATTTTGGACCTCCCTCTCCCGTCTATCAATTTGGTTTTGGTCGATGCTCAGGATGCATTTAGTGGTTACAAAACCACTAGCCGGTTTATCTTCTTGTTTAAAAGTATATTGGTTGTCTTGTTTCCCTGTAAGAGAAGTGGTGTGTATGGGTTTTAGCTGGAAGGTTCAATAGGCTGCATAGGCGTGTTTCCTTCTAACCAGCTCTTAATCATTCACAGGAGGAGTGATTTTTTTTTAATGGAGGGAATCGGCTTGCCTAGCAACCTTTTCCAGGTTGTGTAAATCTGGAGAATATTTGGGCTTTTACTTCCAAACTCCAAGTAGTGAGAGAAAAAGGAACTCAGGGGTCCTTTGACCCGGGTGCACCCTGGGAGCCATAAATCAGTGTGCACCCAAACAGAAAGTTCCCCTCTCTCTCCTTCCCTCCTTACGAGGCTGGGGATTCACTTTCACCCAAAGCAGCTGTGTCCAATACAGAAGGAAAGGTTGGGAGGAAGGTGATGTTACTGCTAAGGCCTGGAAATGGGGGGTTGTTATTGCCATCGGTGTTGGGGCCAACCAACTGGGGCTTGACCCCTTGTAACAACTTAATTTTCATGCCAGGGATGTATTGAAAACCCCAAGAATGTGGTTTTGTTTCCTCTGCAGAGGCTGTTAGTCCCGTGCCTAGACATGGCGGGAGCGGGGGGTGACCTGTGTATTCACGTATGGCCAAGAATGATTGGAAAGACTTTCCTGCTCCTCCCCTGATACTGGTTACAGAGACCTCTCCTCCCACCCCTCAAAGACTGTGGGGCAAGGGCCTGGGTCCACTATCAGCGGTTGACTGATCGAGTAAGCTGGGTCACCGGCCTCACCTCTAATTTTATTTTTGGAGTCACAGGACATATTTGGTCCCCCCAGGCCAAAGATCTGCAGCATCGATTTGGGAACGCAACACCAGGGCATCCGCGTTCTCAGTGGAACCGGGAACCTGCCCTTGGAATGTAACGTCTCAGTCCCAAAAAATGTGACTGGGACACAAGTACCAAAAAGAACAGTGATGCCACTGAAGTGGTACACAATAGAACTGTATGTGGGACTTAGTCATTCCACAACACATGGACTACAGCTTGCATTCGGGTTAGAACTGCAGGTTCCTCTTGAAATGAATGGAGATTGTCTATCTCTCAGAACTGGAATGGACCCAGCAGGTCATTGAATCCAGCCCCCTGTCTTCACAGCAGGACCAAGGACCATCCCTGACAGATTTTTGCCCCAGATCCCTAAATGGCCTTCTCAAGGATTGGGCTCACAGCCCTGGGATTAGCAGATCAATGCTCAACCACTGAGCTATCCCTGCCCACCCCAACCACTAGTGAGTGCAGAGCATAAATCTTTGAGAGCATGCGTGCAGGGAATTTGTAAACACTGACTGGGCAAAGCTGCTCAGGTGGATGGATGAGGGGGCACAAATGGGGTTTGACATTGGGGGGCAGCACAGCACGATTTCATCTTTCCACTGAGCCCACCAGCCCAGTTGAGGTGCCTGCACTCCAGGGCCATGTGATGCCTGGCTTGTGGCCGTGGTACTGGCTGCAAGATTTACAGAATTTGCTTGATTGCTGGAACTGCTGGAGCTGCACAATAAATAAGGAAATGGTCGAGTTTCTCTCTCTCTGGTGTGTTCTGATTTCCCTCGGATCTAAACATGCACTGAGTCTCACAAAATGCAGGCTGAGAGCAGGCTGGCCACAAGGGCGCAGGCCAGACCCCACGCCATCTGAGGAGAGCTGCACACACTATGCAGCCATGCTTGCCCTTGTGAGACAGCAGCCATGCTCGCAGACAAAACTGTGAGCCGCCCCTGTGTGTGTGGCCCCCGGGGGATCCCCAGGCTGCTTCTGGCTCCTCTTCTACCCCATAGGGAATCCCCCAGAGGCCACACTTCCCTGGGCTGCTTGTCCATGGGCGGGGAGGGGAGGGAGGAAGCAGACAGCCCGTTCATCTGAGCCGCAACCTATTGTCCCATGTCGAGGTGGGTCAGGAGGCAACGGAACCTCGCCTTCAGACAGCTGTGCATCTGGTTCCTGTCCCGGTTCAGGTGGGCATTAAATTGTTCCCTGCTGGTGTCCGGTCTCATAAGCCAGGGCATGAGAGGGTAGGACACATCTCCCACGATGCACAGTGGCATCTGCACATCCCCAATGGCGAATGCCTGGCAGGGGAAGAATATGCCCACCTCCAGCCTGTACCACAGGCTGGAGTTTCTTAAGATGTGGGCATCGTGTGTCCTGCCTAACCACCCCACAAAAACGTCTGTGAAGTGTCCCCGGTGGTCGACCAGGGCCTGCAGCACCATGGAAAAGTAGCCCCTTTCTATTGATGAAGCGGGCCGCTTGATGGTCCAATGCTCGAATGGGGATGTGTGTCCCATTGATGGCGCCTCCACAGTTGGGGAACCCCAGGGCAGTGAATCCGGCCATGGTATCATCTAGGTCTCCCATCCAGATGACCCTCTTCAGCAGGAGGGAGTTTATGGCCCTCACCACCTGCAGAAGGACACAGAGAAAGACAGAAAACAGAGATTGAGAAGGAGGGGGACAGTGAGCCCTTGTGAGGTACCCACCTCCTGCTGTACCCTCTCCCCCAAAACCCCCCAGGAGTCCCCCACAAAGTCTGACCTCCTCCCTGCAGCAGGGCTGTGTGGGTACATCTAAATTACAGGCTTTTGTTGACAGAAGTTTTGTTGACAGATACTGTCGACAAAGCTTCTGTCGACAAAGAGCGTCTAGACTACATCCAGTTCTGTCGACAAAGCAAGCCGCTTTGTTGACATGAGCATGTAGACGCAAAGGACAGTGTAGATGCAATAACGCCTTCAGTTGACAGAACTCTGTCCACAAAAGTTATTATTCCTTGTAGAATGAGGTTTACCACTGTCGACAAAACTACTGAGTTCTGTTGACATTATGTCGACAGAACTCAGTGGCAGTGTAGGTCCTCAAGGAAGGGGTGGGATCTTGGGGAAGAGATAGGGTAGATCTTGGCTTGCCCTGATATTAAAAAAGTAATCTTGAGTGTAAAAAGGCTGGAGACCACTGATCTAGCTCTTTTCTGAACCCTTTTCAAGTCCTAGTTTTCACAACATCCTCTGTCAAGGAGTTCCACAGGTTGGCTGTGTGCTGAGTGAAGAAAAACTTCCTTTGGTTTGTTTGAAACCTGCTGCCTCTTCATTTCATTTGGTGACTCCCAGTTTTTATATTGTGGGAACAAATAAATAACTTTTGCTTATTCACATTTCTACACCTGTCATGATTTTATTATTTTATGGACCTCTATCATATCCCCCCCTAGCTTTCTCTTTTCTAAGCTGAAAAGTCTGAGTCTTTTTAATCTCTCTTCATGTGGGACCCATTCCATACCCCTCATCATTCTAGTTGCCCTTTTCTGAAGGGGAGAGCAGTCCTGGGTGTGGTTATGCTCATTCAGTTGTTTAGCCCTGCTAGATAATCAACTGTTGATATGTAAATACAGTTCATGCTGGGATGGGAGAGGAATCTGGGGTGTGGTTGTATAAATCCAGTTCAGTCAGTGCTATAGGCCTGATGGATGGTCAATTGTTAGACTGGAATGTGGTGTATTGTAACTAATTTGGCTGTTGAGGGGTCACAAACCGTGTTAACCCTTAATGTCGGAATTGTAGCATATGACCCCAGTGCTTGCAAGAAAGACGCTCATTGTAAAGAGTCTCGATGGACAAGCCTCCCCTTCCAGATTCAAGTGGACTGAGATGAGGGAGGGGGAAAGGGCTTGAATCAACCAGCTACATGCCCTCCAGGTGTGAGCTGTAAGACTGGTTCAACCGGTCTCTCTTCCCCCCTGTTCTAAGGATAGACCTAAAATAGACTCTATAAGGAGTTTCTTTATTATTTTGCAATATTATTCCAGTGGAGGCTGGAATCTTTTGGCCAGCATAGATGATGGACCAAGAGCTGACATCACAGAGAAACTGATGAAGAGCTGAAATCACTAGGTTTGGCCCAGAGCCAGACCCATCGTGGAAGCAGGAGTAAGTGGCCAGCTGGGCAGCTAATAGGAACTGTGGCAGGTGGTCACCAGGGCGGTTGGAAGGAGTAAGTAGGCAGCAAGGCAGCTGGCAGGAGCAGACGGCCAGCAGCCAGTGGGGAGGCTGGCAGGAGCAATAGCAAGAGGCCAATGAAGTGGGCGAGATGCCTCCTATCTCTTCCCCTCCCCCAGGGTGGGAGGTGAGCTCTAAAAAATCATCTCTGAGCTCCGAACTGTTAGGGTGTGTGAATGGGACACTTGCATTGCTGGACTAGTGAGCCTGAGAGGCAAAGAACATTGCTCAACCCACTTGAGCTGAGATGGTTACTCGTGGGGGGTATGAACTCTGGTTGTGGTGTTTTCCCAAGCTAATGCCATGTGACTTCTCTCTCTCTCTTTCCTTCAAAGTTTCTTTTCTATGCTCAGACTCTGTGCGTGTGAGTGGGGAAGCATTGCCTCTCGGAGGCGCCCAGGGGTGTGTGCATTTCCCAGGGTACTGGCTGGGGGTTGGAGCCGGTTCTGTGGAACCCATAGGTATCGAACCCAGCCCTGACTGCTGCTGGCACTACCTGGCAGTAGGGTTACTTCAGCACCACTCACCAACCAAACTGGGCTCCATCCCTGCCTCAGCACCCCCCTGGCTTCAGTCACTGCGGGTACTGCTCCTTGGGGACAAACACCCACGGTTGGCCTGGGCCAGCTGACTCGGGCTCGTGGGACCCAAATGTGGAGGGTCCCAGACCTTGCAGTCTAGGCCAAGCCTTAACATCTGCAAAGCAACCTCTAGCCCTGTGGCCTGAGCCCTGGGAACCCGAGTCAGGGAATCTAGGCGTAAGAACGTAAGAGCGGCCACACTGGGTCAGACCAAAGGTCCATCCAGCCCAGGGTCCTGTCTGACGACAGTGGCCAATGCCAGGTGCCCCAGAGGGAGGGAACAGAACAGGTAATGATCAAGCGATCTCTCTCCTGCCATCCATCTCCAGCCTCTGACAAACAGAGGCTGGGGACACCATTGCTTACCCAGCCTTGCTAATAGCCATGAATGGACTTAACCTCCATGAATTTAAACCCTGTGATAGTCCTAGCCTTCACAACCTCCTCAGGCAAGGAGTTCCACACGTTGACTATGCGCTGTGTGAAGAAGAACTTCCTTTTCTTTGTTTTAAACCTGCTGCCCATTAATTTCATTTGGTGACCCTGTCACGAATCATGGGTAGTGTGAATGGTTAGCATGAGTGCATAAGTGAATCGACCGAAGAGAGGTCACGCTGAGTTGCAGGCAAGAGCTCTGGAGGATTATGGACTTGTTTGCAACTTTAAGAAAGAGGACTGTGAAATAAAAGAACTGTGTATGTAGCTGAGACAGCGTTCCCAGCATTGCCAGATAAGAAAAAGTAACAAGGGAAGAATCTAACGAAGGACAGACCATTGTTTCTCACTTGTGGTGAGGCAAGTGGTGCAAAAACCAGATAATTCTGGATCAGTCATGGACACACCAGAAAGAGGAAGGGGGTGTCACTAATGGACTGTATTCAATCAGTAGATGGCATCCCACCGGACTGGCCCCTACCAAGGGGATCTATCCCACACCATTTTCCCCCACAAGTTGAAGTCCATCGATTCGGCATATCAGGGTGGCGTGCATGTCGGACTTCCGCCTCAACCAAATTAACTGTCATTACCTGGGGTCTGGCCAACCCCAGAGGGTGAGTGTGTTAATTTTAATTAAGAATTAGGCTGCTAAATTGGGTTAAGGATCATAGAATCATAGAATCATAGAATAATAGGACTGGAAGGGACCTCAAGAGGTCATCGAGTCCAGCCCCCCGCCCTCAAGGCAGGACCAAGCTCCACCTACACCATCCCTGACAGATGTCTATCTAACCTGTTCTTAAATATCTCCAGAGAGGGAGATTCCACCACCTCCCTTGGCAATTTATTCCAATATTTGACCACCCTGACAGTTAGGAATTTTTTCCTAATGTCCAATCTAAACCTCCCCTGCTGCACTTTAAGCCCATTACTCCTTGTCCTGTCCTCAGAAACCAAGAGGAACAAATTTTCTCCTTCCTCCTTGTGACACCCTTTTAGATATTTGAAAACCGCTATCATGTCCCCCCTTAATCTTCTTTTTTCCAAACTAAACAAGCCCAGTTCATGAAGCCTGGCTTCATAGGTCTTGTTCTCTAGACCTTTAATCATTCTTGTCGCTCTTCTCTGTACCCTTTCCAATTTCTCCACATCTTTCTTGAAATGTGGCGCCCAGAACTGGACACAGTACTCCAGCTGAGGCCTAACTAGTGCAGAGTAGAGCAGATTAGATGTAGATTGTTAATTATTCTATTTAAATATTGCTTTTAATGCTTGTGATGCCTTTTAATGTCTTTTAATGCAGTTTTAATTGCTTAGTACTAAATATACATATACATATAGGCTACGTCTACTCTGGCATGATTTTCCGGAAATGCTTATAATGGAAAATGTTTCCATTATAAGCATTTTCGGAAAAAGCACGTCTACATTGGCAGAATGCTTTTCCGGAAAAGCACTTTTTGCGGAAAAGCGTCCGTGGCCAATCTAGACGCGCTTTTCCGCAAAAAAGCCCCGATCGTCATTTTCACGATCGGGGCTTTTTTGAGGAAAAGAAATCTCTACTGTCTACACTGGCCCTTTTCCGGAACAGTTTTCCAGAAAAGGACTTTTGCCCGAATGGGAGCAGCATAGTATTTCCGGAAAAGCACTGATGATTTTACATGAGATCGTCAGTGCTTTTCCGGAAATTCAAGCGGCCAGTGTAGACAGCTGGCAAGTTATTCCGGAAAAGTGGCTGATTTTCTGGAATAAGTGGCCAGTGTAGACACAGCCATACTGCTTTTAAAATTTCCTCCTGAATTGCATGCCATAAACTTGTCAAGGGTACAATCTGTCTACTGTGGAGCTCTTCTTCTGTGGGCCGGCTATAAGACAGGGTCAGGAGCTCTGTTTGCTTGGCTTGATCACCGGAGCAGCAGCAGCGCCCCCTTGTGGCAACCCCTAGTTCTTATATTATTGGAACAAGTAAATAACTTGTCCTTCTTCATTTTCTTCACACCACTCATGTTTTTATAGATCTCTCTCCTATCCCCCCTACACTGGGGTCATTTGTCCCTGCGCGGACATGCGCTTGTTACTATGGGAGAGAGGAATTTGTCCTCAGACCCTGGCTCTTAGAGTGGGTCTCGGTCTGTCCCCATCTGTCCTGTCCTGGAAATCTACTGCAGTGTGAGTCTGGCAATAGGCTTCTGCCCTGGGCACTAGAGTTTGCTCACTGCAAACCAATTGTCTGCCACCGTTTGCTCCACCTCAGGCCTGCCTTGACAGGGGCTTGCTACAGGCTGAGTCTGTGACAGTTTTCTTGCCATCTATTGCACATTGCTTAGTAATCCAGACTAGGTGGTAGCTCAGCCCCTAGCTCAGCCAGCCAGACGGCTTCCCATGCCACCAACCTCCCCAGGCCAGTGTCATGGCACTGAGCTAGCACCGCAGTGTGAAGCAGAGCCGGCCAGGGGGTCCCAGCAAAAGGCAAGGGGGAGCTCACCGTGTAGTGTAAGTTCTTAGCACATCTTCTAAGAGCTTGTCTACACCGGTACATTTGGTTGCTGGAATTCCCTTTGGGGAGCGTCCAAACCCCGGGGCACATTCACACTGTGACGTGACAAAAGTCACAAGAAACCCCCCTGTTTTGGAGACAAAACACTCTCCCGCCCCCCATGAGGGACTTTTGCCCCTTCCCCTCCCTTACAGTGTGTACCGCAGGAGGCTGTTTTTCTAGTTTATTGCACTCTGGGTGTTTCCCACAATGCCCAGAATTAGGCAACCTGGCTGGGGCTTTGAACTCTGCCGCTCTGCAGGCAGGTAAACAGTAAAACAAACATGCCCCTCCCCCCGGCAGGCCCCGGGAGCTTGCAAATCCATTGCCTGTTGGCTGGCCGAGCATGCAGCGCTCCTCAGAGTGGCTCCTCGGGAAGCAGGGGTGGTTGTCGCTCAAGACGCTCTCCTGCTTGGAGCCTCCGGAGCATTTGGATCTTGGAGGGGTGAAGAATGGGGCAATCGTCTCGGCGAGTGACCCACCCGAGCCGGGACGGGAACGGCCACATTTCTTGAGCCCCGTGCGGTAAGGGGTATGAGCGGGCTGCCCTGCGGTGCAGAGCCAAGAGAAAGGGATGCCAGCAGGGGCGGCTCGTGAGCCTGGGCAGACTAGGCAGCCGCCTAGGGCGCCGCTGGCCCGGGCGCCCGATGATGACGTCACGGCCATTGATGGCCATGCAGGTGGGGACGCCGATTGCGCCTTCCGCCTGGGGCTCCAGCTGCCGCAGCCGGCCTCGGGCCACTCCTGGATGCCAGCAGGGCTACCTGATGGCGAATGAGGCAAAGCTGGTGCTGCACCCAAGACCTGCCACTTTTATAGAGAACTGGGCACAGTCCTGGGTGGAGACCCCCAGCCAAGACCCTGTGGGTCTTTCCCATGGCACAGAGCCGGCAGAAGCAGGACTCACCCAGCAGCAGAAGATGAAGCGTCAGAGGCAGACGAGGGGATGGGGACATGGAGCATGAAGCAAGGCAAGAGACACAGGGGAAGTTGCTCTGTTGCAGCCAGGGCAGAGGAGAGGCAGTGAGGGACGGGAAGTTGCTCTGTTGCAGCGGGAGGAGGGTGCAGGGAGACCGGAGGCTGTATGTACGTGAGCTGGCTAAGCCCTGCCCGGTCTGCCTTGTGGCCAACAGGCCGTTGACACACCCAGAGATCTCTAGAAAGCCTTGCTGGGAGATGGTGTCAAACCTTTTCCAGAGGGGCTTATTCTCCGCAAGGAGATCCCTTGGCAGGGCTGGCATGTCCCCACCTCCGTGATACGACTCTCCCCCGCCCCCAAACCCGTCCTCGTTCTCTGCTACCAGTTCCAAGGCAGCACAGAGTCGGGCTTCCCCCTCTCTCTCCACCTTTCACACTCAGCGTGATTGGACTGCCTGGAGAGATCGGGGGTTGCCTCTTGGGGAAAAGGAAAAGTGGCCGGTTCTGTTCAGAGACGTGCGTGTTAGTGAAACGTGTCTGTCTTGAGCAGGAACAGGACCACGGTGAGCAGACAGGCATGGGAACACAGGGCACCTTTGGTCTGACCCAGTCTGGCCGTTGGCATGGTCTTAGGACTTCCATTGTTATTAGTTACTTTCCCAGAGCAGCCCTGGGGAGGGCAGGCATGCTCCCCCGATGCCTGGCTCTGTCAACTCCGGGAAAGGCCACGGAGGGCCAGAAAGGAGCTGGTGAAGGATATTTTGCTGCATTTGATGCTTCAAATCAAGGAAAGGGAGGGAAGAGGGCAGGGAGGTAAAAGCTGGTGTAGACATAGCCCCGGTGCAGCACTTGGCATTTGTCTATTAAATGATGCCTGGGCCTTGTCTCCTCTCCTCTCCTCTCTCCTCTTCCTTGGCACCTACACTGGCAGGAACCAGCTGGTCAGGCCACGGGGTCCTCTCTTCTCAGCCCGCGGTCTTCTCATTGGCCAGAACGGGCTTGCTCTCAAGCTGGGCAGGGCCTCCCAGTCTGCAGGTCACCAGTTGTTGGGATCCCCCATCTCCAGGCCTCCATCCAGGGTGCCAGGTGCTAGGCGAGGTGTCACCTGGCCCTCTGCCACAGCCCCCTCCCCAGTGCCTCATTAAACACACTGGCTACGTCTAGACTGGCAGGATTTTCCGGAAATGCTTTCAATGGAAAAATTTTCCGTTAAAAGCATTTTCTGAACAGAGCGTCTAGATTGGCACAGACGCTTTTCCGCAAAAGCACTTTTTGCAGAAAAGCGTCCCTGGCCAATCTAGACGCACTTTTGTGCAAAAAAGCCCCGATGGCCATTTTCACAATCAGGGCTTTTTTGTGGAAAACAAATCTGAGCTGTCTACACTGGCCCTTTTGCGCAAAACTTTTGCACAAAAGGGACTTTTGCCCGAACTGGAGCAGCATAGTATTTCCGCAAAAAGCACTGATTTCTTACAGTAGGAAGTCAGTGCTTTTGTGGAAATTCAAGCGGCCAGTGTAGACAGCTGGCAAGTTTTTCCGGAAAAGCGGCTGATTTTCCGGAAAAACTGGCCAGTCTAGACACAGCCACTGTGCACTAGGGAAACTGAGCCCCTCCTAGCGTTCAGGAAGGACACTATGAAAGATCCCCACTTCGCCGCATCTTGGGACCTCCCCTGCCCGGGCTCCCTGCTCCTGTGTCACTTGGCGAGGGGGTCAGCAGAGTTCAGGTCCAGTGTTCACTTCTGGAAGCTGCGGTTGAAGCACCCAGCGCTGGTCTTGCCTGTTGTACAGAACAGGGCAATTTCAAGTGCTCATTCAGCTGTTGTCCAATCCCCGATTCTGGCGGAGGCTTAGGGACACCCAGGGCACAGGGGTGTGTATATTCCTGTCCAGTTGGGCTAATGATGGTTGATGCCCGCTGTGATCTTATCTAACTCTTTTGGAATCCACTGACACTTTAGTCTTCTCCCCCTCCCCCGGCTCAGAGCTGCACAGCCGGACTGTGTGCTAGGCAAAGGACTTCCTGCTGTTTGTTTGCAACCTGCTGCCCAGGAGTTTGTTAGGTCACCCCTGGACCATGTGTTTAATGAATCAGTAAAGAGCCCTCCCCATTCCCTCTGCACACTGCTCATGACTGTAGAGACCTCGGTCATATCCCCCTCGGTCACTGAGGCCGTATTAGGAAACCAGCTTTGGAATACATAGCACTCCTGTCTATGATACGGCAGACAGAAACCAACCAAACCCTAAAAGCGACGAGGAGTCCTGTGGCACCTTATAGACTAACTGAAGTGTAGGAGCATAAGCTTTCGTGGGCAAAGACCCACTTCGTCAGATGCATGACCCTAGTGCTCCTTCTGAAAGCCTCCACTTGATTGGTCGCCAGCATGCTCAGAAGAAAGCTGTGACTCAACGTGGCTGAATTATTTTGTCTCAAACATGTATAAACACAATATAGCAGTGTTTCTCAACCAGTGCATCCCAAACCCCTCACCCCTGCCCCACCCCAGAGCTCCCTCCTGCATCCCAAACCCTCCTGCATCCCAAACCCCTCACCCCAGCCCCACCCCAGAGCCCCCTCCTGCATCCCAAGCCCCTCACCCCAGCCCCACTCCAGAGCCCCCTCCTGCATCCCAAACCCCTCACCCCTGCCCCACCCCAGAGCTCCCTCCTGCATCCCAAACCCTCCTGCATCCCAAACCCCTCACCCCGGCCCCACCCCAGAACCCCCTCCTGCATCCCACGCCCCTCACCCCAGCCCCACTCCAGAGCCCCCTCCTGCATCCCAAACCCTCCTGCATCCCAAACCCCTCACCCCGGCCCCACTCCAGAGCCCCCTCCTGCATCCCAAACCCCTCACCCCGGCCCCACCCCAGAACCCCCTCCTGCATCCCACGCCCCTCACCCCAGCCCCACTCCAGAGCCCCCTCCTGCATCCCAAGCCCTCCTGCATCCCAAACCCCTCACCCCGGCCCCACCTCAGATATAAGCACTTGGTCCAGGCAATATCACAGCATGGTGGGGGAGGGGTGTTGAATGGGGCACTTGCAGAGTGAATAGGGTTTCTAACCCTCTCTTGCACCTTGACCAAGAAGCCTGGACTGATATCAGAAGAGGTGACTCCCCCGGGGGAAAGGCTGCTCTCTGAGGCAAGCGGCTCCCTGAGCCTGGAGGCTGAGGGACTCGTACAATAGCCTGACAGCCTGAGGGTCGACCGCGCTGGCACAGTGTGTCCGTGGAGCAGCAGTGGCGCTCTCGGGCCCGGCTGGGTACGTCGGGGCGCAGGCCCCGTGCACTGGGCTCACTACGGGGGTTTGTCAGTTCTGCATTTTGCCCATGGGGTGTTGACGTGAGTCAGAGACTCACAGACGCCGGGGCAGAAGGAACATTCTGACCACGTGATCTGACCTTGTCACGTTACTGGATTTTAAGGGGAGAAGCCAGATCACTGCTGCACCCGTGGGGGGGTGTTTGCCCTAACCTTCACAGGGCCCTGCACCCCCCCGGCAGCACTGGGTGGGAATGGCCCTGGGGACGTCCCCCCGGTGCCCAGCAGCCCGTGGGGCACAGACCCCAAGCCAGGGGGTTGCGTGTGCCCCAAGGGCTGAGGAAGGGGCCTGTGCTGGGCGCTGGGTGTGGCTGGAAAAGCCCCTCAGCAAGGGGCCGGGCGCAGGCCGGAGAGTGAGGAGACTCAGGGGCTCGGTGCTCAGGAAGCTTTAATCTCCCCGGAACCCCCCCCCCCAGCAGGGAAAGCCCCCACCCCAGGGCCTCTGTGGGGCAGGGCGGGTGGGGGGCACCCGGGCGATCAGCGCAGAGCGACCCCCAGAGCCCGGCAGCGGGTTGTGGCGCTTGGGTGAGCGTCGCTCCCAGGACTGGTCGGAACGTTTCCTCAGGCCCCTCGGCGCGGATCCGGCCTGGCTCAGGACAGGATACAACCTCTCTTTGCAGCCTGGAGAAGGAAGCAGACGCCGTCAGCCCCTCAGCTCCCTGGACAAGCCCAGACAGTGACAGATTCTCGGGTTTCCCCATCACTATACCCAGCTCTGCCCCAGGGCTCAGGGCCCCTGCATTGTGTCTGGGTCTCCGGCCCTCTGGGGCCTCTCACAGGCTGAGATAATGAGGGTCCGAGATCTCACCCGACAGACCCACTGAGAACCCTGAGCCTGTGCCCTGTGGTAGGAAGAGGGCTTGACTCAAAAGCCCACGTAGCACAAGCCGGGTGCTCATCCTGAGGCCTGGCTAGCAGAGATCCTGCTCACAGAAGTTGGGGCCCATGGGGCCGAGAGCCAAACACACTCGCTGGTACTAGGCCCAGGTGCAGAACGGTCATTGGTTCTGGCCAGACGTGGAAAGCACGTTCCAGAGGATGGTGCCACCAGCTTGTTAAAAAGAGCCTTGGTGCCCCCACTCCCCACCGGTACCGACCCGGGTCCAGAAAAGGGGCCAAACCGATAGCATGATGGACAGAGACGGTCTGACCAAAGCACGACGTGCAGGGGGAGGGGTGGTAACTAAGTGGGAACCTGACACGTCAGCAGTGACGTGTAACTTGTTTGTACCTGTATACTCCGTGGTGTCTTGGGGGGAGGAGCCTTGTCCAGCTGGGGGCAGTGGGGTTCTCCTACTCACTGAGCTGAGGCCTTTGTTATGGTACCTACACGTGGTGGTTTGGTAGAGTATAGAGGCGCCTACAACTGCACTTCGCTTACACCTGGCCGGCGCCTTCGACCCGTATCTGATTTGGGGGCTGTGGGAGCTCTCTCTGGGCCTCATGTGGTGAGTAATTGTGCAAGTCAACACGGCACACACCAGTGAGCACACGCGTACGCAGACTCCTGGTTATTGTCACTGACAGAGCCAGAGACCTGGCAGGACTCCATAGCGCTAAACCCGACTTACAACCCCCATGACCTGACAACAAGGGTTAGCCGGGAAGAACGTCAGAGCTGCTAGACTGGGTCACACCAAAGGCCCATCCATCCCAGGGTCCTGTCTGCCGACAGTGGCCAATGCCAGATGCCCCAGAGGGAGTGAACTGAACAGGTAATGATCAAGTGATCTCTCTCCTGCCATCCATCTCCACCCTCTGACCAACACAGACCAGGGATACCATCCCTTCCCATCCTGGCTAACAGTTACTGACGGACCTAACCTCCATGCATTTATCTAGCCTGTTAAAGTCCTGCCCTTCACAACCTCCTCTGGCAAGGAGTTCCACAGGACGACTGTGCATTGTGTGAAGACAAACTTGTTTTTGTTTGTTTTGCTGCTTGTTAATTTCATTTGGTGATTCCTGGTTCTTATGTTATGGGAACAAGTACATAACGTTTCCTTATTCACTTTCTCCACACCTTGTCATGATTTTATAGCCCTCTTTCATATACCCCTTAGTCTGCTCTTTTCTAATCTGAAAAGTCCCAGTCTTTTTAATCTCTCTTCATATGGCAGCCGCTACCAGCCTCACGTTTTTGTGGACTTTTTTTTGGTTTGGTTGGTTTTTTTTGTAGATGAGGTGATCACGTCTGTATGCAGTATTCAAAATGTGGGTGTACCGTGGATTTTTATAGAGGCAATAAGGTATTCTCTGTCTTATTCGCTATCCTTCTTAAATGATTCTGTTTGCTTTTTTGATTGCTGTTACACATTGAGTGGAAGTTTTCAGAGAATTATCCACAATGATTCCAAGATCTCGTTTTTGAGGGGTAACAGTTAATACTGTTGCCAGCATTTTGTACATCTAATTTAGATTATGTTTTCAAAAATACATTACTTTGCATTTATCAGCATTAACATTCATTTGCCATTTTGTTGTCCAGTCACTTAGTTTTCTGAGTTCTGTTTGAGGCTCTTCACAGTCTACTATCTTGAGCAGTTTAGTATCATTTGCACATTTTGCCACCTTACTGTTTACCCCTTTCTTTAGACCATTTGTAAATATGTTGAATAGAAATGGTCCCAATATGAACTCATGCAGAATACCACTAGTTACCCTTCTCTTGTCTGAAAACTGACCATTTATTCCTACCCTTTGTTTCCTGCCTTTTAACCAGTTCTCAGTCCATGAGAGGCTCTTCCTTCTAATCCCATGTTAGTTATAATTGGTCCTGCCTTGGGCAGGGGGCTGGACTTGATGACCTACCGTGGTCTCTTCCAGCTCTATGGTTCTATGATTCTATGACAACTTACTTTACTTAAGAGCCTTTGGTGAGGGACCTTGTCAAAGGCTTTCTGGAAATCTAAGTATACTATATCCACTGGATCCCCCTTGTCCGCATGTTTATTGACCCCCCGCAAAGAACCCTAGCAGATTAGTAAGGCAGGAATTCCCTTTCCAGAAACCATGTTGACTTTTTCCCAACAAATTATGTTCATCTATGTGTCTGACAATTCTATACTGTAGTTTCAACCAATTTGCACAATGCTGATGTTAGACGTTCTAGTCTGTAATTACCAGAATCAAATTTAACACCCTTTTTAAACATTGGTGTCACATTAGTTATCTTCCAGTCATTAGGTACGGAAGTTGATGTAAAGGATCGGTTACACACCACAGTTAATAGTTCTGCAATTTCCCATTTGAGTTCTTTCAGAACTCTTGGGTGAATGCCATCTGGTCCCAGGGACTTGTTACTGTTCAGTTTATCAATTTGTTCCAAAACCTCCTCTAATGACACCTCACTCTGGGACAATTCCTCAGATTTGTCACCTAAAAAGAATGCCTCAGGTTTGGGAATCTCCCCAATATCCTCGGCTGTGGAGACCAAAGCAAAGAATTCATTTAGCTTCTCCACTATGACCCTATTGTCCTTTAGTGCTCCTTTAGCATCTCAGTCATCCAGGGACTCACTGGTTGTTTAGCCGGCAACCTACTTCTGATGGACTTACAAACATTTTGCTATTGCTCGTTGAGTTTCTGGCTAGCTGCTCTGGCTGTCCTAGGGCAAAGGAAGAACGGGGAGTCGAAACATTCCCCTGTAACGAGGGGAAACCGGCTCCCTTCAGGAGAAGAGCATCAGCCCCAGGCAGTGGGGGTCCTGCTGGAGGGGGCACCCAGGGCCCCCCTGGGGAGGGTGATGGGGTGCAGACAAAAGGACTTTGACAGGGTGTCCGGGGCGAATGACTCCAGTACCCAACGGTCCCTGGGGATCTCGCCCAGGTGGGGTGAAAGGGAGAAATGGCCCAGAGATGCCGGCGCTGGGAGAGGGTCACAATTCTCGACAAGGATTTGAAACTGGCGCTTGGGCCGCTGCTGTTCCCAAGGGCCAGCCTAGCTGTGTGTTCCTCCAGCGCATGGCGAGCTGTGGGGGATGGAGCCCCTCGGCGCGGGGGGGCCCCCTCCCATCAGGACAGAGCCTCCTGCTGGGAGCCCCATTCAGAGCTCTGGTCCCTTTGGTGCCGTGGATGCTCCTGCAGGGGTAACAGGCTCACGGGGCTGGCGAGAGTCTCAGCCGGCCGGGGGTTTGTTTGTGCAGGGTTTGTGCAGGGTTTGTTTGGCACCAAGCACCACCAGGCGCTGCAGACACTGGGCGCGCTCTGGGCCCTGCGCTCCGGGGAGCAGGCAGAGCAGAGCTTTGCGCCCTCGGCCTATGCTGAAGCCAGCCCGAGGGGGCCCCTGGCGGAGCTGGCTGGGTCTGAGCCAGACCTCACCCGGTCTCAGCTGTGTCAATGGTCAGCCCCTGCCAGCCTGTCACATACTGACCCACACGAGCAGCCCAGCTGGCAGGGCCCCCCAGCCAACAGGAAGGCAGATCCTGTTTCTGCCCACTGGGGGCTCAGTGACCAGCCCGTGTAGCCCTGCCCTGAGAAGGAAGAAATCCTCTGGTGGGGGGGTTAATGCAGCCTGTCTACTCCCTGCTGTCCCCACACTGGCCACTGGGTGTCATAGAATCCTAGAACAGTAGGGCTGTGTCTACACTGAAATCAGCCGCTTTTCCGGAATAACTTGCCAGCTGTCTACACTGGCCGCTTGAATTTCCGGAAAAGCACTGACGATCTACTGTAAAATCATCGGTGCTTTTCTGGAAAAACTATGCTGCTCCCATTCAGGCAAAAGTCCTTTTCCAGAAAACTGTTCCGGAAAAGGGCCAATGTAGACAGCACCGTACTGTTTTCCACAAAAAAGCCCCGATCACGAAAATGACGATCGGGGCTTTTTTGCGGAAAAGCGCGTCTACATTGGCACGGACGCTTTTCCGCAAAAAGTGCTTTTCCGGAAAAGCATCCTGCCAATGTAGACGCGCTTTTTCTGGAAATACTTATAACGGAAAACGGTTCTGTTTTAAGCATTTCCGGAAAATCATGCCAGTGCAGACGTAGCCTAGGACTGGAAGGGCCCCCCAGAGGGCATGGATTCCAGTCCCCTGCCCTCACAGCAGGACCCAGCACCGTCTAGACCATCCCCGACAGGCATCTGTCCAACCTGCTCTTCAATATTTCCCGGGGTGGAGATTCCACAACCTCCCCCAGGCAGTTTATTCCAGTGTTTCTCCAACCTGACAGGCAGGAAGATTTTCCTCATGTCCAACCTAAACTTCCCTGGCTGCAGTTCGAACCATCCCTCTTGCACTTTCCTTAAATTGCTTTCCCCTTTCTGCTGGAAGTAAAGTTTCAAGGATGTTCCCTCTGGTCTTTTTTGCAGGCTTACTCCTACTGCTAGGACTGTAAGTAACCGTGTGCAGAGACGGGGAGAAGACAGCAGTCCTCACTGATGCCTTGATATTAAAAAAATAGTTCCTGGTGCTCGTGGAGTAAACGCCCCGTGCATAACCCCGACAGCCCCTCCAACCCCACAGGGACTCACCAATTCCTGCTGCAGCTTCTCCTCCCGCTCTTTTGCCTCCTTCTTCAGCTGCTCCATCTGCTCTTTCATCAGCTTGTCTCTCTCTAGGAATTCCTGCTGCAGCTTCTCCTCCCGCTCCTTTGCCTCCTTCTTCAGCTGCTCCACCTGCTCTTTCATCTGCTTGTCTCTCTCTAGGAATTCCTGATGCTTCTTTTCCTCCCACTCCTTTGCCTCCTTCTGCCGTCTGTCCACCTCCTCTTTCATCAGCTTGTCTCTCTCTAGGAATTCCTGCTGCTGCTGCTTCCCCTGATCTTTTCCCTCCTTCTGCAGCTGCTCCAGTTGCTCTTTCATCAGCTTTTCTCTCTCTAGAAATTCCTGCTTCTTCTTCTCCTCCCACTCCTTTGTCTCCTTCTGCTGTCTGTCCGCCTCCTGTTTCAGCAGCTTGTCTCTCTCCAAGAATTCCTGCTGCAGCTTCTTCTCACGCTCCAGTGCCTCCTTCTTCAGCTGCTCCATCTGCTCTTTCATCAGCTTCTCTCTTTCTAGGAATTCCTGCTGCAGCTTCTTCTCCCGCTCCTTTGCCTCCTTCTGTAGCTGCTCCACCTCCTTTTTCAGCAGCTCCGATCTCTCTTTGAAGCCCTCCTGCAGCAGCTTCTCCTGCTCCATGAGCTTGCTCTGCACAGCTGCCTCCCTCTCCTGCTTCAGCTTTTCAATCTCCTCTTTCATCTTGGCTTCCACCTGCTTAATGTTCTCCTGGTGGCTGCGTTCTAGGTCCCTCATCTGCTGCTCCAGCTGCTGCCTCCTCTCCTCCTCTGCCTTGCGCTGCTGCTCCAGCTGCTCCAACCTCGCCTGGTCAGCTGTGGAAATGGGAAATGCAAAGAACCCAGCATCAGCCCCCTGCTGTGCAGTCTGCATGGGGCAGAGAGCGCCCAGCCCGGCAGACAGGGGCTGGGGCTGATTCTAACCTGGCAGCTGCCTCTCCACAGGAGGCGCCGGTCAGTTTCCATGGCGATACAATGGCCACCCCTGCTCCACAGGTCAGGCTGCAGGTGGGTTCCCACAGACCGGACTGGGCCCCACTTTGGGCCCCAGAGAACGCCGGGTCAGGCTGAGGGGTCACGTTACGCTTGGCCAAGGACTGACTTGTCCTGCAAGCGGGAAGTGACCCAGCCAGGGCAAGAGAGCTGGGACCTTCCTGCCAGTCACACCCCCAGCCCAGACACCCCGCGTGTCCCCGCAGGGAGAGAGATGGGCGGGAAGTTCCCGTCTGTCTCCCACCTGCAGCAGTGGGTCACTGGGGGAGGGTCACGGGCCCTCTGCTGGGGGTGGCAGCAAACCAAACCCACCTTCCCACTGACTGGGGCAGCCCTACCCAGACCCCACCCCCGCTAGACAGATGGGCAGAGCCCCGAGGGGATGACACGGGCTGGAAAGGGTTAAGTGCCTTGCAGCTACATGGCCCAATTCACCCTGTAACGGCAAAGGAGAGCCGTGTGTGAATGGGAGTTAGGGCCCTTCCCTACAAACAGCCAACACAGGCCTGGCCAGTGGACGAGAGCTCTGACAGGCGACCTGCAGCCTGAGAGACCTGGGGCAGCACCAATCGGACATGCCCACGTCTCTCTGGCCAGGAGAGTTTGGTGGTGCTGCAGCCTCTGACTACCAGGCCGCACTGCCCCCATGGACCTGGCTGCCTGGCAGGGAGAGGCTCCCGCTCGCAGTCTGCCAAGGACTTAGTAGGCACCGTGCCCCAGCTGAGCTGAAACTAGAGCTCAGCTGCAAGTGAGAGAGGTGCTGGGGCTCAGGCAATTGGTTTCCATTCATAACTAAAGCAGCTAGCCCAGAAGTGCCAGCACTATGCCCTGCCAGGCCCAGAGGTGCCAGGGCCAAACCCCTAGAAAGTTTTGGGAAGTGGCACTGGGGTTTCACCTTCACCAATAGAAGTTCAAATCCCCCCAGCTGTGGATCTCTGAATCTGACTTGCCCCTCTTAAGGCCCCCACATTTCAAAGGGCTCCGTGTGAGCGCACGGTGTTTGGGTGCCTGAGAAAGGTCGACCTTTACCCAGAGGTTGTTATGCAGCTGTAGCGACACAGGAGCTGCCTTGTGACTGACAAACAGAGCCAGCCCTCGCTGGCAAGCGCTGGCCGAGTGAAGTGGTGAATGTGTTCAGGGTGGTGCACGGGTTGGAGGGCACTGGCAGAGATAAGGGGTGTCATAAATCTAGCGCTAGAAAACATACCGGCCCCGACCCACGTGATCTCTGTCTACGACTCTGTATCCAGCTGCTGAAAAGTTCTTTGTACTCAGATAAACCCGAATGGGGAGCCCAGGGAAGGAATGCATGTGATCAGTAATGGGACGTAGATAAGCCTTTCCCCGACTCTCTTCACTCACCCACCACTGTGTCTATACAACCAGAGGGGAAGCGCTGGGGACTGGCAGGGGAGTTCTGCTGTTGCAGATGTTTTCTGTGCTTTATAAAATCATGACATTTAAGGTACCTCGGGGTACTCCATCAGCCCCCCTTTCTGAAAGCCAAAAAGACTTTTTCCTTCCCATTGGTAAAGGGGCCCCAGCCAGAATATTGTGTCTAAAGCTGATTCCATGGCAGGAATTCCTATAATTCTGGTGTCCG
This sequence comes from Pelodiscus sinensis, assembly GCF_049634645.1. NCBI lineage: Eukaryota > Metazoa > Chordata > Testudines > Trionychidae > Pelodiscus > Pelodiscus sinensis. The sequence continues at coordinate 1,845,331 of NC_134734.1, forward strand.
TTTTAAAATTAGTCTTGTGAACTAAGTAACTGGGTGTGATTATTGGTGTAATGGCAATTGTACTTGGATGTTCCTGTTGAAATATTCCTATTGTGTCTGTTTTGTGTATGTAAATGAGGAATGTGTGTGCTAGGAGAGAAACACAGAGCGAAGGTCAGATGTTCTAGGGAGAAGTCAAGGACAGGTGTAAAAGTACCAGGAGATTGCTGTCTACCCCTATCAAAATGTGAATAAAAAGCCAATTGACAACTGTAGAACAATGTTTCCCAAACGGTATTCCTCAGAACCCCAGGGTTCCGCGACGTGAAAATAAGGTTCCACAAAAAAATTCTGTTACAATCAGGGTATGTCTACACTACCCCGCTAGTTCGAACTAGCGGGGTAATGTATGCATACCGCACTTGCTAATGAAGCCCGGGATTTGAATTTCCCGGGCTTCATTAGCATAAGCGGGGAGCCGCCATTTTTAAATCCCCGCTGCTTCGAACCCCGTGTAGCGCGGCTACACGGGGCTCGAACTAGGTAGTTCGGACTAGGGTCCTATTCCGAACTACCGGTACTCCTCGTGAAACGAGGTGTACCGGTAGTTCGGAATAGGCACCCTAGTCCGAACTACCTAGTTCGAGCCCCGTGTAGCCGCGCTACACGGGGTTCGAAGCAGCGGGGATTTAAAAATGGCGGCTCCCCGCTTATGCTAATGAAGCCCGGGAAATTCAAATCCCGGGCTTCATTAGCAAGTGCGGTATGCATACATTACCCCGCTAGTTCGAACTAGCGGGGTAGTGTAGACATACCCTCACATTTTATGATTTAAATAATAATAATAATTAATATTGTGTGATTTTTGTTTTTAAACATGGGCAATTCAACTAAATATTGATCTCATGACTTCATTTAGCACATGTTTATTGTTAAACTTACTTATTTGTGGTCTCCTGTTTCAGCTTCATATATTAGACTCTTATTAGGGGTTCTGCAAAATTCTTTCGAGTTTAAAAGGGTTCCGTGGCCGGATAAAACTGGGAAGCGCTGCTCTAGACGATAAGGCAGTCCCGGGGGCTGCATGTTTATATTTTCTTTCCTAACACGTACGGCCAGTTACATTCTATCTTTGTAGTCACCACGTTTCGAGTCTCTGAACTCCCTTCCCTGTGCGTCGTTGCCAGTGAGCGTGCACGGAGTGTGTTATGACTCTGCCCAGGTGGTGTCTCTCCATGGCCTGTCGATGACGTGGTGAGTCAATCGATGGATGAGATGGTATCTCCCTGGGGTCCAGCACTGAGAGAGACGTGCGGGGTGGGATTTGGCTGGGGCTTTACTTGGAGATTCGTGGGTGGCTCTGGGCGCGTTCATCCCCACATGATTATGCTGAGGGATAACAGCGCTCAGCGGGGCTACTGATGGTCACCAGCAAGGCCGCGTGAGAGACAGCCCAGGCTAGAGACAGTGAAGGGGAAACAGCCGTCCCAGGGGACCCCATCCCCGTCTGTACCGCAGCGAGCTCTGGCCCTGCCTGTGTGCTGTGTGGAGGGCCCGGCTCAGCCAGACCAGGGAAAAGGGGGGCTGGGCTGGCAGATGTGGCTGGCTCTGTGGCATCTCAAGCACCTCAGGTGACATCCCAGGTCCTGAGTGTCACGCTGCCCCATGGGAGAACTCTACTAGCGCCAACCGGCAACGCCGACCCTGCTGCCATTGCACTGAGCATCCTCTGGGGGGCGTCATTCAGAGTCGCATCCTAGGCGGGTAGCAGGGAGCCGCACAGACGCCGGCTGGGCACGGGGACAGGAGAGGAGCGGAGCAGGCCCTGGTTAATGACAAACACCAACAGCAGGACATTTCAAAGGGCCTCGGAAGCAGGAAGAGTCTGGTCTCTGTTGGCAGCGCTGACCCTGGGCTCTGCTTCTTGGCTCTCAGTCCTGGCTCTAGGCAGAGGCCAGTCACCTCCTCTAACCGCTCAGCTGTGTCTGCTCCGACACTGGGCTCAGCCGCCCTGTCCTGACCAAGGGCCGTCTGAGCAGCCCACAAGAGATAAGAAGGAGACAAGAGCTGACAAGGGGCCCAGCCCAGGCTGTCGTGGGATAAGAGGGAAGGTCCTTTCATGGACTGGTAACGGGTTAAAAGACAGGAAACAAAGGGTAGGAATAAATGGGCAGTTTTCAGATTGGAGAGAGGTAACTAGTGGGGTCCCCCACGGATCTGTTGTGGGACCAGTCCTATTCAACTCATTCATAAATGATCTAGCGAAAGGGACGAACAGGGAGGTGGTGAAATCTGCAGATGACCCCAAACCGCTCAAGAGAGTTAAGACCAAAGCAGACTGTGAAGCTTCAAGAAGATCTCCCCAAACTAGGAGACTTGGCAACAAAACGGCAGATGAATGTTGATGCAGATCAATGTAGAGTAATGCACACTGGAAAAAATAACCCCACTAGCCATTCAATATGACGGGGGCTGATTTAGCTACAACCGCTGCAGAGAGAGATCTAGGAGTCACTGTGGACAGTTCTCTGAAAACACCCCTCCGTGTGCAGCAGCAGCCAGAACAAAGCTGGGGCGTCTCGGACGCCGGGGGGCTGAGCCGCCTGCCCTCGCCAGGAGGAGATGCAGAGGGCGGGGGTGCGTAGGGCCAGCTCCAAAGATGAGGTTAGGCTCCTAACTCCCATTGTCCTTGGCTCACACTGAGCGGATGGGCTGGGGGAAGCGCTTCTCTCTGCTCAGCCATTCTGAGCTAGGGACCCGTCCCTGTGTCCCTCACCCAGGTCGCCCCATTCTCTGCAGAACCCAGAGCCAGAGAGAGCCCCCCAGCGAGCCAGTGGCTGGGGCTCTCGCTGGGGAAGTGGGAGACCTGGGCTCTAATTCCTGCTCTGCCTGCTGAGTGCAGGGACCGGCAGGGTCTCCGACATAGGAAACTTGCCTTGGGCCTGAGGGAGCAAGTGGCAGAGGGGAGGACCAGGGCCCAGCGGTTCTGGCTCTCCCCGGGATGTGACAAGCCAGCTGCCAGCCACGGTTAGCATGCACGCTCAGTCAGTCACGAGACGCTGCCAGCCCGGTACCAGGTCAGGGCCACGGGCCAATTCCCTCGCTGTTAATGGAGCTCTCGAGGGCTGTAAAAGAGCGTTTGGTGTTTAAAATTCATGCTTAGGGCTGGTTCCTCCCACCGGTCTCACTTGTCAGCGTCCTGGTCTCAAGAAGGGCGAACATCGACATGAGCGTGGCCTGGAACTGAGCTGCCGTGGCTGGTGAAGTGCTAAGGAAGAGCGTAACCAGTGCTTTTTGTTACAAAAACGGTGCCGGTACTCCAGGGGGCTGAAATGCACCATGGCCCCTTTAAGAGCCGTGTGTCCCGAGCGGGCTTCTGCCAGGAGCCAAGCCACCCCAGGAGAATGCCGGTCGCCAGAGGGGAATCCCATTCAACTGAGGAATGCTGGGAAAATAGGTAGCTCAATGTCCCCAAAAAAGCACTGAGCGTAACAGAACCGTGCTGATTTCCAAGCAAGCGGCCAGTCTGGCGCTGACAGGCAGTTTCACACACACACTGCGGGCCTCGCTCCCAGCTGGGAAAGGTAGGCCCAGGCGGGCAGGGTGGCTGTCAGAGAGGTTTGTGAAGAGGCTACAAGCAGGGGTGTAAGGAAAGGACCTTCACCTCTGGACTGTTTGGACTCTGGCACGGAGGGACGGCAGATGTGAGTGGAGATGCCCAGATACCCCGGAAAGACTCTTGGCAAACCGGCCGTTCATTGCATCACTGTTACCGCTGGGATTCCAAACTGTGACTCCCCTGGGAATACATTTGACCTGCATTAAACCTTCCACATCGTCCCTCCTTCCCACTGAGCTCATCGCCCTTCACTCCATTCACTGCCCAACTGGCTGCCAGGGCTGCCTGTGCTGCAGGCTCTGGGGAACCAACTGCTCTGGGCCGGGGGCGGGACGCTGGGACGGGGAGAACTGATGTGCTGGGAGGTTTGGCTGACGGGGCTGTTCTCACTAAGTTCTGTCGATCGGGGGGGAGACAGACGGGGGGCTCAGGGGCGGCCTGTGACTCTGTGCTGAGACTGGGGGTAACCCAGGAGTGCACGGTTGTTACTGACGCGGGGAAGTTGACCTCTAGGACCCCCCACCTGCGTGTGTCTGACAGTCTCCCTGAGACCGGCGCTCACAGCGATGAGCCTCCCCAGACAGCCTGATGGGTGAACAAAGTGGAACAGCTTCAACAGAGCAACCGAGCAGCCCCTGTAGCTCCCAAAGCACAACCCGGAAATGGGAGACTGCCAATGGCCGTGGTGTTCGCTGTAGGGACACCCCTGAGCCCCGGATGGCCGTGGATCCCCAGAGGATTCAGGGGGTCTGGCGCAAAGCAAGTTCAGGGGCCCCTTCCTGGGTCTCCCTGTCTCAGACCTCAGCCTTCAGACATTCTTGTGGGGGCGGGGCCCAGGGCCTGGGACAATTTGCCCCACTTGGCCTCCCTACCCCACCCTGGGCTGCCCTGTGGATTCCCAGCTGTAGCTCTGTTCTACTGAGGGCTTCGTGGCGGAGAGGGGTTGTTGCTGAAATGATTGAAAAATGGAAAGAAACCTGCTTAAAACCCTTCCCCAGGGACTTACCTGCCTGGTTCTTTTCCATCTCTGACTATTTCGTTGGCCTGGAGAATGGAGGCTGCTTCTGTCTTCTTGCTGCCCACGAACTGCTGCAGCACCTGCTCCGCCTGGGGACGAGGGGGCAGGTCAGTCCCTGCACTCAAGGCTGCGCTGGGCGCGAGGGGCACAAGGTGCTGATCTCTGGGCGGGGGCACCAGCAGGGGGAGAATTGCCCGACAAGAACTCAGCCACTCGCCAGAGCAAATCGCCCCCGAGACGCGGCCGGGAGCTGGAAATCCGTGAAGGGAGGCTGCCGAGTGACCCGCAGAAAACCCCCAGAGCCTGCCAGTGCCCCAGCTGCAGCTCGGAATCCCACTGGGCGTGAACGTGTCATTTATCCTGACACGCCAAAGCCTCTAATCTGTCCAGGTCACTCTGGACCGTATCCCTGCCCTGCAGCGTATCTACCTCTCCCCTGGATTAGTGTCATCTGCAGACTTGCTGAGGTTACAATCCATCCCTTCAGCCAGGTCATTAATAAAGATATTGAATAAAACCAGTCCTAGAACCGATCCTTGGGACACTCTGCTCGAAACCGACTGTGAACCTGGCATTGAGCTGTTGATCACTACCCGTTGGGTCCTACTGTCTAGCCGGCTTTCTCTCCACCTTACAGTCCATGTATCCAATCCAGATGGCCTTAACTTGCTGGCAAGAATACTGAGGGAGACTGTATCAAAAGCCGGAGTACAAGTGTGGTGTCGCTCTCCCAGCTGGTGGCACAGGAATGGCTGGGGAGTTCTTTTGTCTCCAGGAATCCAGGCTGGGAGCCCCATTTTCTCTGCCCGAGAAAGCAAAGCCCTGTCTGTGCAGTGTCAGCTAAGGCACTGCATGGGCACCGACTTCCCCTCTCGCTGGGAGGCCGGGAGTGGGGGGGTGCTGGATCGGAGGTGAGGAGTTGGTCAGTGGGGCCACCCGTGGGTGAGAGGCACAGGAAGGAGGGAGGCAGAGGCAGACTCTGGCTGCCGAGGGGGGCTCAGAACCCACCAACCCCCCAGAGTTAGGATTCACTAGTCCAGGTCAGTGAAGGGCCAAGCCTGTGGACAGAATCGTTAGCAGGAGGCCTAGCTAACAAAGGGTGAAGCACGAAACACAGAGCTAGGCTGTGAGCCAAGGCAGCCCCCTCACAGACCTTGGCATTGAGCAGGGTCTGGAACGGATTGGAGACAAGTCCAGGTGCAAACAGTCATTGGGGCTGATCTTGAGTTGCAGACCCACAACTCACTGAGAGGGGCCTGGAAATCCGCTCCCCAGTTCAGGAAGAGCTGACGGGGCGTCCTCCCCGATACCGAGCAGGGCTCAGGGAGAGGGCTGACACGTCAGTGAGTGATGATGTGCACCCCTCACGCATGGCAACGTGTGTGTGTGTGTGTGTGTGTGTGTGAGCGCACTGCTAATTGTGCGCTGTTGCCAATGCCGTGTACTGCTTATTGTTCCCTTTGTCTCTATAGGGATGTACCTGCAGGCAAACCTATCGAGAGGCACCACCTGTCATTCCTAAAGACTTGGAATGGGGATTTAAGCCACCTTCTCCAAGAGAACCTGAGGGTGACACCTGTGTGGTAGCAAACGTGAACCTGAGCGATGGGCGGAGCACACATGGAATCTCTTAGACGATTGGCTTATTGGGCTCATCATGTCTTGGTGCTCGAACCTATCCAGGGGCTCGGGAACTCCCAGCCCGACGCTGGAACTCCCACCCCATCACTTCTCTCTGCCCATCCGCCAGATGTAATCGCTGGTAATCAGCTGTTTGGCCCTGCCTCTCGGAGCCTGATAAGGGAAGGGACACTCCACCCTCTGTGTGTAATCAAAGCCATGGTGCTTGAATCTACACGGCGTCAAACTTCGGTTCCTTCAGTCAGGAGACAGGAATTCAGCCACTCGCGCTCTGGGGGGTTATTTGGCTTTTGCCCGGCTGTGACTGTGGCAATAGCTCAGGGGTAGAAGGTGCAGGACTGGAGGCCACCTGCCCCTCTGCAATGCCGTTAGCACCGAACAAACCCGCCTGCTTGTTCTTCCAAGCGGTTACCCTGCCTGGCGAGTCAGCGCAGCTTTGAGGCTTCACTGTGCAGAAGAAAATGCAGCTTCTAACCATCTTGGTGTGAATGAAACAAGACTCAGAAACTGTCTCTGGAGGTTCCCAAAACTTTCCAAACCGTTTATGTTTAGCAGTTCACATCCCCCGTCTCTGCTGCTGCCTGATTCTCTGCTTCCTGATCCAACTGCGCTGGGTGGGGAGCAGGCAGCTTGTAACGCTCAGGACCTAACGCTGCAGCTCCGCTGTCTGTGCAAGTTTGCAAGAGGCCAGAAGCGCATCTCTTACCTCCCCTGGAAAGGCTCCAGGTGCTGATTCTGTCGGAGTCTGACGTCCTGCAGCAGCCTGGCTGTTTGCCTGGGATCTCTGCTCCTCGCCCGCTCGCCCTGGCTCCAGCTGGCTGCTTTTCAAGCCCCGTCATTTATAGCTTAAGACTAGAAAGTGAAAGGAGCAGTGATGTCTGCCCCAGGCCCCGTAAGTGCCCCCTTAGTTAATGAGTAAGAGAACGATGGCTGGGGGGAGGGGTGGAAGGTGGCAGGGAGCTGAACTGGATGGGAGGGAAGGGGGGGCCTGGTTAGAGAGGGAAGCCGGGGCCTCCAGGTGCTACGTGTGGGGCGGGGAGTGGATGGCAGTTTTGTTCCTCCTCCCTGCTCTCATTCCCCATCCTCTCTCCATTCCTGACCCAACTGCTGCAGCGCAGTCCAGCCATGGACCCTGCCCTGCCCCCACCTCCCCGGCAAGCCCCAGCCCCCCACTCTGGCACAGCCGGCCTGGACCAGCCTTGGCAGGGGTTGGTCCAACCTGGCCTTAAAACCCTCCAGTGACGCAGTCACCAGCGTGGCCCCTGGGAGCCGATTCCAGAGCTGAACGGCCCGGGGAGGTAAGAGCCTGTCTCCTGCTCTCCATGCTACTTCTCCTCTGCTGCAGGTCGCACCCGCCGCGTCTTCCCTTCCCTTCCCAGAACGTGGGGAGCTGCCCCTGTGCACTCTGCACTTACCGCGGTGCCGCTCCTCCCGTCTGCGTGCAGGGAGATCCGTGCTTTCTCCCAGAACAGCTTATTCCTGTACGAGAAGGGGAAGAAGCCACCTGCTATCCAGGTACCCACCACCGCACGGCCCTGGCTGTACTGGTGTATCTGGGGGACATCTCCTCTGGGATCCCAGCCCACGTCATCTCGCCGCACTACTGCCGACGACGCAGCCATGCTGAGGGTCGAAGAGGGCCCACGGCTCCCCTCCGACACAGAAGAACCACAGAAATCACATCCCTCGCCGGCCCCGTGGTCCTCGGTCATGTAAGGACAGAGCAGGCCTGAGGGGAGGTCTCCCTGCAGCCGGGGGTGTGGCCCTCAGGGCAGACAGACAGATGGACGGACTCTGGCTTCGCTCCAGCTGTCAGGCTGAAAAAGGGTTTATTGGGGTGACTTGCGTTCACCGCCCACGTCCAGCTCCGCCCAGCTCCCTGGGTCCCAGCTCCGGCTCCCCTCCCCCGTGCTCACACTGCTGTTTCTCATGCCTGGTGTGAGCAGAGCTCAGGAGAGTCCATCTGCCCGGGCCGGAGTCACACCACCCCCAGCTGCAGTATGGATGGAGCTGGAGCATCTCAGGTGCCCCGGGCCAGGAAGCCCTTTTGCAAAGGGGAAATGGACCTTGTGAAGTTGCCAGGTTGGGGGGAGAGGTAGATACGCTTAAGGGCAGAGATAGGGTACAGAATGACTGAGACAAATTGGAGGATTGGGCCACTAAAAATCTGATGAGGTTCAACAAGGACAAGTGTAGAGTCCTGCACTTGGGACGGAAGAATCCCAAGCATAGTTACAAGCTGGGGACCAACCGGTTAAGTAGTAGTTCTGCAGAAAAGGACCTGGGGGTTACAGTGGATGAGAAGCTGGATATGAGTCAACAGTGTGTCCTTGTAGCCAAGAAGGCTAATGGCATATTAGGCTGCATTAAGAGGAGCATTGCCAGCAGATCCAGAGATGTCATTATTCCCCTTTATTCGGCTTTGGTGAGGCCGCATCTGGAGTATTGTGTCCAGTTCTGGGCCCCCCACTACAAAAAGGATGTGGACGCATTGGAGAGGGTCCGGCGGAGGGCAACCAAAATGATTAGGGGGCTGGAGCATATGACTTATGAGGAGAGGCTGAGGGAGTTGGGTCTGTTTAGTCTGCAGAAGCGAAGAGTGAGGGGGAATTTGAGAGCAGCCTTCAACTTCCTGAAGGGGGGTTCCAAAGAGGATGGAGAGAGGCTGTTCTCAGTAGTGACAGATGACGGAACAAGGAGCAATGGTCTCAAGTTGTGGTGGGAGAGGTCCAGATTGGATATTAGGAAAAACTATTTCACTAGGAGGGTGGTGAAGCACTGGAATGGGTTCCCTAGGGAAGTAGTGGAGTCTCCATCCCTAGGGGTGTTTAAGTCTCGGTTTGACAAAGCTCTGGCCGGGTTGATTTAGTTGGGATTGGTCCTCCCTAGAGCGGGGGGCTGGACTTGACCTTCTGAGGTCTCTTCCAGTTCTATGATTCTGTGATTCTTGTGAGGTTGCCAGCCCCCAGGCCCAAACATCACCAGCAACCTGGGGCAGGAGGGTGATATTAGCCAGGTGTCTGGGACGCCCGGTGACACGCTCCAGGTGGACGGTCCCAGATTCTCGAAGCCCAGAGAGAGCGGGGCCGGGCTGTGTGCTGTGCCCGTTGTCGTACATTCACTTTCACTTCCCACCCTACTCAGCACCCAGAGGCGCCAGGAGAGAGGGAGGGAGGCAGCGAGGGGGATGGTGAACTCGAAGCAGCAGCAAAATCCCTTTGGGTTTCTCCAAGTACGTCGGAGAGGCCGTTGCACTTGGGGTGGAGGGTAAAGAGACTCCTCTCCCGTCTGGCTCTCGCTGACCGTGGCTGCTGCTGCCCTTTGCTGGCAGGTACCAGAGTCATTTCAAACGACACGTTCAAAAGGAAGAGCAACATGGCTGCTGAGTCACGTGACATGATGGGCAATCCTAGACTCAATGGTAGGACTGGCAGGGACCTCAAGAGGTTCCTCAAGTCCAGTCCTCTGCCCTCCCGGCAGGACCACGCACTGTCTTGATCATCGCTTCCCAAACTGGAAAATTCAAAGGGGGGCACGAGACTGAGAAATTTACATTATGAAAAAAAAATTATCAGCGTAACAAAATTTTAATTTTCAAATTTCATACCACAAAATGTGATTTTTAAAATGTATTGCTGTATTTATTTTGCCTTTCGATATGTACAGGGGACTGGTCGGTCGGTGAGAAGGTCGAAAAATGATGTAGAAGGTGATGGAACTTTTTCAAACTTTCTAGCAAGTTTGCAGGAGTGTTCCGGACTGTTCTATTATGGGAATAGGTAGCCAGTCTTGTGCAGTGGCTGGTGGTGGGGTATATATAAGGCAGTATGTGTCCGTATGTCATAGTAGTAGTAGTAAATAAAAATTTGCTTTGATCAAAGTAACTTGTAGCTGTTAAATTTATTTGAATAAAGAAAATTATTTTTATAGATTTTTTAAAATTAATATATTATGGCCACGATTAAGAAAAGGAAGTACAATGAAGACTACATTAAGTATGGCTTCACTGACGTGGAATAAAACAGGATTGTTCATCCTCAATGCATAGAATGCCACACAGCACTCAGCAAAGATTCCTTGAGACTTATTCGTCCTGAGCAACACTGGACAAAGAACCACAGCGCTATGACAGACAAACCAAAAGATTTTTTGCTGATAAACTTCAAAATTTGGAATGCATGAAGCTGGACACAACTGGAGCTTTTCATCAAGTGTCGGCCAAAGCGGTAGAAGTATCTTATGAACTGTCATTACTCATTGCTAAAGCCATGAAAGTGCACATAATAGGAGAAACTCCTGGGAAGGGTTACTTGTTGAAAGCAGCTGATGTTGTGCGTGGTGCTGAAAGCAAGGAAAAGCTATTGGAAATGTCACTGTCCGACAATTCCATGAAACGTCGCATCAATGATCTGGCGAAAGATCTTAAACTTCAAGTTGTGGAGGGAGCATTGGCTTCTCTTTTTTTCACAATTCAGTGCGACAATACTACTGATGTAGCACAATGGTGTCAGTTGCTCGTCTACGTTCGATTCATTGGCGATGGAACTGTGAAAGAAGAACTGCTTTTTTTGAAGGAATTCATGACCACATCAAAGGATTATTTACAGACTTTTTTTTTTTTTTGCAAGGGAGGGCCCTTTTTTATTAGAACGGCTGCAAAAACAAAAAACAAAGCTAAAAACAAAAACCAAGACTGTTTTATCACAATTTTCCTTTTTTTTCCTTTATAACATTTACACAACGTTCAGCTACTCCAGACTTTACAGAGTTAACTTCTCACCCACTCTTCTGCCTTAATGTCCCACAATGACACTTTCAATCACTCGCACTATCACTGCATCAACTTAGCACTATTCACAGGGATGTGAATTTCCGAGGTCTGTACATTTTTCTTCACTCTTCTCGCTATGCCTCCCCCAGTCAGTTTTTATAGTTCATTGGTTCTGTGCCAACTTGTCTGATAGGGGTTTTTCTTGCCAGATGGTTTTGTCCTTCCCCCCTTGGCTATGCATCATCGGACCTGTGGTTCTCGCAACAAGCAGGTGGGAAGACCCAGGTGGCCAAGGCCTGGGCAGAGGGGTGCTGGGTGCGCACAAGACCTGGCCCTCTCTGTCCAGTGCTCCCTGTGCAGCTGTGCCCACCCCGCTGTGCGGAGGGAAGGGGATTCATAGAAGTGCCTGGGCGCAGGGGGGTTAATTCCTTCCTGACCCCTGCTGCTGGCTGCATGAAGCCTTGAAGCACGAGCCTTGAGAGCACAAGGCCTCTACCAGCAATGAACCCAGGGCTGCTGAGCCTCACCCCCGCTCTCACAAGCAAACCTGTCACCCCCACACTCAGGCATTGGTCCCGCTCTCTGCTGGAAGGAGTCAAGTCCTTTGTCCCCAGCTCCTCTCCAGACCTTCTGAGAGGCAGGAACCTTCCTCCCTGCCCCAGCCTCAATGTGTCCCTGGCTCTTGGAAGGGGGGTTAGCCGGGGAGGGGAGCAATAGACACATGGTGCAAGGGAGGCAGGTGAACCCTGCACCAGGCTCAGTGCAATTTCTGGAAGTCCATGAGAAGAGGCAGTGTGGGGGGAGGGGAGGGGCAGTGAGGTCCATGGTCCTGGGATTCATTAAACAACCGGCCAGTGAGCGGGAGACACGTGGGCTCGGGAGAACGGCCGTGAGGTGGGGAGGTAACTGGCCAACCAGTCACAGCCACGGAGGGACTCTGCATGGAAACAGCCAGCGTGGAAGGGGAGCTCCGGGGGGATCCATGGGGACCTGGTCTGGGCCCAGGGCTGTTCACATCCCTGTGAATGCCGGAGGGGGTGCAGAGAGATCAAACCGCAGAGCACACCAAGGGGGGGTGGCTGCAAACGCTTTGTGGCATGTAACCGGCCGTCTCCAGTCCCCTTCTCCAGCTCGTCCAGGCCCGCCTGTGCTGTCGCTCTGCCCACCAAAGGCCAAGGGGAGGTGCTGCACACAGGGCGGGTGAAGCAAGCGCCCCCCACAGAACGGGGGTGACTGGCTTGGCAGCGGCACTGCTGGGAAGGGCCAGGCAGCTGTGCAGGAGCAGAACCCCCATGAGGCAGTGACGAGAGGCCATTGCAAGCAAAGGAACCAGCGTCCGGTTGCCTGGCAGCGATGCAGCATGGAGGCTACAGGAGATGGTGGCTCCCTGCGGCCCAGCGCTGGCCAGGCTCAGTGAAGAGCATTAATACCTCACAGGCCTGAGTTGTTTGTGGGCTGCCCAAAGATGACCACCACCACCACAGGCAGGAATGGAGGGTGGAGATGCCGGGAAACATTCTCTCAGGAGGGAGGCAGCCATCGTAGCCACCCGCTAGGCCAGGTACGGCCACCCAGGTAAATGAATAGAGCCGGGACAGCAGCGGAAAAAATGTGAAGAGCTGCACCGGAATCACTGAGAAAAACACCGTCCCTTTAAAACGGCAGACTAGGCTTTTGTCACCATCTTGTGACACCATTTTGCCAGGCCAGGTGGCTCCCCGGCACCCGGTGAGCACAGGGGGTCTATGGGACGGCTTCCCGAGCCCGGGGTAGGCTTTTCGAGCCTCACTTTCAGGGGTGAAGAGCCACGTGTGCCTGCTGAGCCACAGGTTGGCCACCCTGGACCTAGACCTAGCCCAGGTGCTGGCTACTCACAGGGTCATTTTCCTGCGGGAGGGGTCAGAAGACGTTGCCTGGGCCCTGAGGGTGCTGGGTGAGATGGGAGAACAAGCTGTAGACCCCAGGCGGGGGGGGGTGCGAGTGGAGGAGGGAGCCCGCGAGGAGGCGCGGAGGGGGAGGGGTGTGAACATGGAGGCGCCATCCACTGGGGCAGGCGCTGAAAGTTGGACCCAGACGGCGCTAAGAGCTGAGCCCAGAGTCTCGAGCTCACGCAGGGGGTGCGGGCGGCAGGGAGGGGCCCTGCAGGGGGGGGGGGGGGGCATTGGCTCAGTGAGCCGGGAGGGGAAGTGTTTCCATTTCACGCCCTGGCAGCCCTGGCCACCCAGCCTCTCTGCAAGTTCCAGCCAAAAGCCAAGCCATGGGGTGAGCAGGGCCAGGGTGGGGCTGGCAGAGGTGGCCTGGGCCAGTGTGAGACCCGCAGCACGGAGAGGCAGGGCGGGGTGTGGGCGAGGAAGGCGAGGAGATCCCTGAGCAACACTGGCCAGGCACAAGTGGCGCTCTGAGGGCTCCCACTGCTGGGTCCACTTGCAATGGGAGGGGATGAGGGGAAAGGCAAAGCGGAGACAGAGCATCCAGGGAGGGGGAAGGGCATCACCCTGTGATCCCTCCCCCCACACTCACTGCAGGGACAGGACAGCAGGGGTATCACCAGGGACAGGCCCCACGTGTGAACCGGGGCCTGAGAACGTAGCCAGGTAATTCCCATTCGTGGCTCAGAGCCTCCTGCGGAGCCCACTCGCCAGGGCTTTGGTTCAGGTAGACCCTGGCCGGGAGCATGGCCGGGCAGTGACGGAGATGGGGGGACTCTGAGCAGGAGGGGCCTGGGTCCCATGTAAAACACCCTCCCTGGTGCAGAGAGCAGCTGGGCGTGTCTGGCTCAGATGTGGAGAAGAAACGTCTGACGGTCCCAGGGGCGACTCACATCCTGGCCCCTAGGTGCACAGAGATGCCCTGGGTGGTGAATGCTCCACCCCAAGGGGGATATGGGGAGTGTGGTCTGCAGCAGGGGAGGCACAAAGGGACCGGCAGCCAGTACTTTGTCAGGTCGATTCTCCGAGTGACGGACGTTACACCCATCAGGGGATCGCTGTCCGGAGGGTCACATGCACCCAGGAGGCAGGGAGGAGCCACAGCTAGAGGAAACGCATGTAATGGGGTGTGTGTGTGTGTGTGTGTGTGTGTGTGTGTGTGTGTGCGCGCACGTGTGCATGTGTCTAAGTGAGTGTGATGACGGACGTGCAGACTGTCATGTGGATGGCGGTAGCGGGGAAGTGGTGCTGGCCCACAATGTGGCACATGACGTTGGCATGCCCTGGGGAATGTGGCCATGCGGTTAGGAACGTGCAGCAGTTGAACATTCACAGGGCTGTGGCCATGCGGAGAAGCAGGACGGGGGCTCACAATGGGCACGGCCCTCATCCTGGTGAGGGAACTGGAGCCGGGCTGTGGATGTGGATAAGGAAACTGTCACAAGAGGGCGCTGGTGCTGCTCGAGTGATCAAGCCCAGCAAACAGAGCTCCTGAGGGTGTAATATGACCAGCTCAAAGAACAAGAGATCCACAGCAGACAGACTGTACCCTTGTCAGCAATGCATTGCAAGCAGTTCAGGAGCTCTGTATGTATATTTAGTACTAAAACAATGAAAACAAACAGCGAAAGCCATTAAAAGGCAATGCAAGCAATAATTAAAAGGAATACTTAACAATTTCAATCTAATTCTTAATCCAATTTAAAACACTCACACTCACACTCACTCACACTCACTCTCTGGGGCTGGCCAGATCCCAGGTAATGTTGGTTAATTTGCTTGAGGCAGAAGTCCAAAACGCACGTCACCCCAATATGCCAAATTGATGGACTCCCCCTCGTGGGGGGGAATGGCGGGGTATAGATCAGGGCCGGTCCAGTGAGATGACATCCACTAGTTACACTCACTCCAGGTGGGGTGATGTCTATTAGTGACCCCTCCCCCATTCTTCTTACTGGAGTGTCCACGACTGATCCAGAAATATCTGGTTTTTGCACCGTTTGCCTCACCACGAGTGTGAAACAATGGCCTGTCCTTGGTTTCACAGTCCTTTTTCTTAAAGTTGTAAACAAGTCCATAATCCTCCAGGGCTCTTGCCTGCACCTCAGCATGGCCTCTCTTCAGCTCATGTCCTGTGGATTCGCCCATGCTCACCATTCACACTGCTCATGATTCGTGACATGATCGGCCTCTCTCGTGTCACGAATCAACCCAGCCCAAGAGGTGGAACGTGGGGAGGGGCAGGCATGGAGACCACACCTGGCGGTTGGATTTGCAGAAAGGTGTTGAGCAGGCCTTGACTCAGAGTGGGCGGGTCCCTCTGGCATCCTAGGGCAAAGGAAGAACGGGGAGTCGAAACATTCCTCAGTAACGAGGGGAAACCGGCTCCCTTTGGGAGAAGAGCATCAGCCCCAGCCTACGGAGGTCCTGGTGGAGGGGGCACCCAGGGCTCAGTGTGAGAGGGGATGGGGGGAAAGAGGGAAATGGGGACATTTTCCTAATGTCCAACCTAAACCTCCCTTGCTGCAGTTTAAGCCCCTTGCTTCTTGTTCTATCCTCAGAGGCCAAGATGAACAAGTTTTCTCCCTCCTCCTTATGACACCCTTTTAGATACCTGAAAACGGCTCTCATGTCCCCCCTCAGTCTTCTCCTTTCTAAACTAAAGAAGCCCAATTCCTTCAGCCTTGCCCCAATAGCTCACGTTCTCTAGACCTTTAATCATTCTCGTTGCTCTTCTCTGAATCCTCTCCAATTTCTCCACATCTTTCTTGAAATGCGTTGCCCAGAACTGGACACAATACTCCAACTGAGGCCTAACCAGCACAGAGTAGAGCGGAAGAATGACTTCTCGTGTCTTGCTCACAACACACCTGTTAATGCAGTTCAGAAACATCTTTGCTTTTTTTGCAACAGCGTCATACTGCTGACTCATATTCAGCTTGTGGTCCTCTATAACCCCTAGACCCCTTTCTGCCCTACTCCTTCCTGGGCAGTCGCTTCCCATTCTGTATGTGTGAAACTGATTGTTCCTTCCTAAGTGGAGCACTTTGCATTTGTCTTTATTAAACTTCATCCTATTTACCTCAGACCATTTCTCCAATTTGTCCAGGTCATTTTGAATTATGACCCTATCCTCCAAATTAGTGGCAACCCCTCCCAGCTTGGTGTCATCTGCAAACTTAATAAATGTACTTTCTATACCAATATCTAAATTGTTGATGAAGATATTGAACAGAGCCGGTCCCAAAACAGACGCCTGCAGAACCCCACTTGTTATGCCTTTCTAGCAAGATTGTGAACCATTAATAACTACTCTCTGAGTACGGTTATCCAGCTAGTTATGCACCCACCTCATAGTAGCCCCATCTAGGTTGGATTTCCCTAATTTATTGATAAGAAGGTCACGTGAGACCGTATCAAATGCCTTACTAAAGTCTAGGTATACCACATCCACCGCTTCTCCCTTATCCACAAGACTCGTTATCCTATCAAAGAAAGCTATCGGATTGGTTTGACATGATTTGTTCTTTACAAATCCATGCTGGCTGTTCCCTTTCACCTTATCAGCAGTGGTAAGAAGAGCATCATGACTGAAGCCAGCCAACAGAGTGGAGTGGGATGGGGCCAGGTCGCTTCACTTCCTGCAGCTACCAGAGAGTGCGGGGGAAGGGGGAGAGTGACCCCTGCTGCCAGTTCAGAGGCCCCCTGCTAATCCCCAGAGTTGCATTGCTCAGGGAAGGGGGCTTGACGGAAGAGGTGGAGTGGGGCTAAGGGGGGGACAGAATAGGGGCAGAAAGAGGCAGAGAAGGGGCACAGCAGAAGTGGGAGCTTGGGGAAAGAGGTGGAGTAGGAGCAGGGCAGGGGTAGGAAGAGGTGGGACCTGGATCATTATCCTGGGCCCTGCACCCTCCTAGGAGGGAATGTTGACATATGAGAACTGTAAGTCCCTTCCCAAGTTCCGGAGAGCAGTTGCCACAGACCCGTCTGCCCTTGTTCTCCCCAGCATCTCTCAGGCTATGTCTACACTACGGTATTTTTCTGAAGGTATCCCGGAAAAACTGCAGTCTAGACATGCCCTCAGGCCCATCTCTTCACCCATTTGTGTCCCAGTCCCAGCCTTGAGAAACTCCTGCTCAGCCGTGGGTTGGATATACTCAGTACAGACAATTGTAGTACATTGAGGGTCAGTACCATGGAGTCAGCAGGCCTAAATAGAGGCCTGTAACATGAAAACAGCAACAGGCCTGCAATCTCGTGAGCAAGACTTTGGTTCAGTAACACAGGAGCCAAGAAAGAGGCCCTACTGATAACTGTGTGATTGTGTAAGTTAGGTCGAGCATGGAAGGACACAGGGAGGCACTGGGTACAGACTGTAAGCCAAAGGGGCCTTAATAAGACCCTTTGTAACGGAATTCTTAATAAGAAATATCTTGGTACAAAGACTCCCCAAAAACGAATGCACATACCGACCTAGGTTGAGGACCAAGTCGAGATTGTAGTAAGTAAGCCCCCCTTCCGTAAGGTGAAGGGTGGTACCTAGGCAACAGAGGGTGGCAGCCTGATACGTAAAGAAGTGATGTAAGTTGTTTGTACCTGGCTATAAAAAGACACCGCAAAGGGTGTTCTCCGGCCGACCTTGGGGGTGGGGGGGGGTGCACTAGGTGCTTGAACGGCAAGTGTCATTGCCTGAATTTACAGAATGCACAGTAGCTTAACTTTGACTAACCATTGTTAATATCTGATCTACGGCAATAGCCTGCCTGGTGTTGGTACCTTGTCAACACGGGCCATAGTGCCCAGTGGTGTAACATTGGACTGAGCTTTGTATTTGGTAGAGCTTTGCATTTGACAATAAACCTGCTCGATTGATTTCAACCCTTGCCTGCGTCTGTCGTTTCCGGGGCTCTCAGAGATCTCCTGCGTTGACCCAAGAGCACGGGGTCTAACACTCTACATAAAGGGAGCACTGATTGTTACACACACAGCCGAAAGTTTATCATCACCGATGGAGTAGAGGTCCTGTCAGGAACACGTCAGGAATACCCGGGCCAGACGACACTGACAGTTCAGACCACCAAAGGTACCGAGGTACAGAACACCGAGGTATGACAACAATCTTCAGAAATCTTAGCTGCCAAACTCTTAGGCTCTCCCATTGTACACACACACTGCCCTGACCATCCGCTGACAGAGTTGGCGTAGTCGGCAGGATTGTGTTATTGGTTCAAATACAGCAGCATGAAGCCAGTCACGACTGACATGGATTTTAGCTGTAAGGAGAAAGAGTTTGCCCAAGAGGGATGGGGCAACCCTAAATGGGATAGAGATGTTAGGGAAAGGCGCTTGCACCTGGCTGTTAAAGGGTGTGTGGCAAGCAGCCTGCTCCAGTACTGGGACTTTTTAGTAACAGAGCTGATAAGGGTACAGAGAGAGAGATACGAACTCTGGGAGCAATGCCAGAACCTGGATACCCGGGTGCGAACCCTAAATAAGGACATGGAGCACCTACAGGAACGGCTCCTCCCGAGGCTAGAGAGGGGAAGGAGAAAGTAATTAATGGAGAAAAATGAGCTTTTGGAGCTGGCTTTAAGACTTCGCTGGCTCAAGCCCCCGCTCTCCCGCCTTCCACTGTAACCAAGATAAAACAGAACAGCATTCCAGCCGAAGCTATGGCTCCGGTCTCTGAACTAATTAAAGATCTGGAAAAATGAGGAATCTTAATTCGTACCTACTCCCCATATAATTTGCTCAGGAAGCATGCTCGCTGGGAATGGGCTCAGGAAGCTCTGAGGCAGCTGATAAATGAGATACACTGTTATCAGTCTCTGGGTCCGATTCACCCTAATGCCCCATTTCATTTGTACCTCACTGTGGGAAACACAGGGATGTCCTATGCCTTATGGCAAGAAGGAGAAAATGTACCCGCCGTCCCATACAATTTGGCTCGAAGTTATGGCAGGGGTCACAGTAAAATTACATGCTTTATGAAAAGTGCTTTTGGCAGCCTACACAGCACTAAGGGAAACAGAGGAGCTAACCCAAGCTCAAGCCATAACACTTCACACTCCTCTTCCAATCACTAAACTCATATTGGAGGGAAAGGAGTTGCCACCGGGAATAGCCCAAAAGAAAATGACTGTCCAAAGATGAGCACTCTATTTACACCACAGACTCTGCTGCAGCCGGGATGTTATGAAAACCCTGGACTGAGAACTTTAAAATTAGTAACAGCTGACTGCAATAAATAGCCAGTCAGATTTACCTACTGAAAGGAATCAGGTGTGTGTGGAGCTAATTGGAGAGCCCACCTTCCTTACCAAATTGATACTAGATACACCTGTGTCATTGGAAAAAGTCATTTAGCAGGAATCAGAATGGACCATAAGAAGGAAAAAGCATGTGAAAGGGGAAGGCAAGAAGTTTGGAGCCCTATGGGCACAGTTAGAGGAGTAAGGAAAGTAACAGACATTGGAAAGTTGCTAGGAATGAGGAACATTTTCTTTGAAAGGAGAAAGCAAGTGATTTGAGGGAATGTGAAGGTAAAAAGTGGACTCTGTAGGAGTGTGGAAGGAATTAAGCGATTGTTGTAATATGCAAAGGGAAACCTGCTTTAAAAATGACACCTCGTTTCTTTGCAGCCTCTTTCTTAAGCAGTGTGCAAACCATCTAGGCAAAGAAACAATCAAATTTAAACATTTGGCTACGGACACTTTTGTTAAATCTGCAAAAGAAAAATTAGGGATTCTACTGATACTTCATTGGTTAACTGCATAAAAGAATGAGCTCTATATATTGTAACTATTTTGTGTAAATGAACTAGTTTTATTTTGTTTTGGATAATGTCCTCTTGCTTAAAATTGCAAACTGACAAGGCACAAATTGGTTAGTGCTTGTGTTGGGCATTCAATTCTTCAGGTTAAATTTAACTCTCCTAAAATAATAATTTGTTTTTAAAATTCAAGCTTTGAAACTTCACTGTCTCTTTTCAAGGCTGAGCTGATAACACTTTTGGCTTGCTTTCAAATCCATCATTATATGCGAATACAGGCTGCCTGGCTATTTCAAAGGAAAGTGGACAGGGAAGGCTGCGGTGGTCTCAGCAGACACATGCGCTGCACCCCTGACTGCAAACATAGAGGCTGTGTCTACACTGGCACCCTTTTCCGGAAAAGGGATGCAGATTAGCCAAGTCGGAATTGCAAATGCAGCGGGGATTTGGGTTGGGAGCTGATTCTGGGGCAGGGGTTGGGGTTCAGGCTCTGTAAGGAAGTTTGGGTCCAAGGGGCTCAGGGCAGGGTCAGGAGTTTGGGGTGCAAGAGGGGTTCATGACTGGGGCAAGGTTTTGGAATTCTGGCTCCAGGTGGGCCCTGTTTACCTCAGGTGGCTCCGGGGTGGGGGTGCAGTGGGGGGGGGGGCTAAGGCAGGCTCACTCCATCTTGGCCCCGCACCATGCTCAAAAGCAGCAGCAAACTCCATCCCAAGCCCTGTTGTGCCCCCCTCCTCCATTCTGTGGAGATGTAATACAGTGTGGGAAGGGGGCACCCTGACAGCAGCACCCTCCTGTCCCTGCCCTGCCCTTCAGAGAAAGCAGGAGGCTCCCAGGGAGGGGCAGCTTCAAGGCAAAGGGCAGGAGCTGCGCAGCAGTGGGGGGAAGGGGCAGCTGACACTTGCCAGCCTCTTGGCCAAACCAGGCAGGATCCTCTGTCAGAGGTTCCACGATCGATTGGTTGGTGACCTCCGGGTTAGAATTCACTAAACTTTTTTGTTATTTTAAATGTGAAATTCACTTTGCTCTGCCTGCTCTCACGTACAGCGACATGCATCCTGCTCCTGGTGCTGAATAACATCACTATTATTTACTGTCAGTGCAAGTGTAAATAATTGTTCCCTAGGAGCGATCGGGGCACATTCGTCTTTCGCTGTTTAAAGGGGGCTGGCCTGGATGATAGATCTGAGGTCTGATCCCATTGGGGGAAGGGTACCCCAGGAAGCTGGGCCCAAAACTTCATTCCCCTCAGACATGAAGAATTTCAGTGTCTGTGCTGCTCTGCAGGCGAGGGGGTTGGGAGAATGTCAGCTCTGGGCCGTGGGTGGGGGAGACCAGGGAGCTGGCCCAGAAGGACAGGGTGGTGAGATGCCTCAAAGAGCAAGGAGGTGAGTGTCAGTGGCCTTATCAGCACTGTGGGAAGCACCCCCAAGGGGTCTTCTGTGACTGCCCCCCCATCACACCATGTACATGCCCTGAGTCGCAGGATTAGCCCATCATGCGGAAACTGCACTTCTGTTTTTAGCACATCAGTTCAAATACCGATAGCATGGGTATATCTCCTTGAGCTGGGAGACATACCTGATAACACACGGAGAGGGGGGCAGAGTTAAGGTTGTATAGGCAGTAATTTGGCAGTATGAAAATGACCAAAGAACCCCACAAAAAGGTGACGGTTTTGTACTCAGTTCTATAGTCCTTTGCTTACTGGCAAATCTTCACTCCATAAATGCTTTAAACAGTTCTCTCTGCAAGTTTCTCATGATTCCAGAAACTCAGGCAGATTTGACTTGTGGGAGCTTATTTATATTAAGCCCAGCTGCTATTTTGAAATACATCTTCACACAAGTATATGGCTACGTCTACAGTGGCACTCTTTTCCGGAAAAGGGATGCTAATGAGACACTTCAGAATTACAAATTCCGCGGGGATTTAAATTTTCCCTGCGGCATTTGCATGAACATGGCTGCTGCTTTTTTCCGGCTAGGGGTTCTGCCGGAGAAAAGCGCCAGTCTAGACGGGATCTTGCGGAAAATAAACCCTTTTCCGAAAGATCCCTTATTCCTACTTAAAAGTAGGAAAAGGGTTTATTTTCCACAAGATCCTGTCTAGACTGGCACTTTTCTCCGGCAAAACCCCGAGCCGGAAGAAAGCGGCAGCCACGTTCATGCAAATGCCGCGGGGAAAATTTAAATCCCCGCAGAATTTGCAATTCCAAAGTGTCTCATTGGCACCCTTTTCCAGAAAAGAGTGCCAATGTAGACACAGCCCCTGTGAGTGGCAGTTCATAAATGCTACTATAGACACGAAGAAGGCACAAACCAGAGAATTGCTACCGGATGCTCCTGGAAGCCTTAGAAGGCGATCTTTACTGGAATGGAATAGACGGATATTTCTCAGATGCAGAAGAGGTGTCTTGATCTCTGGCTCTTTTTTCTCCTCTTCTCCTCTTACATAGGAGTTAGATGTTTGCTATAGTGTGTAATGCAGAAAACTGAATATCTCCAAACATGTTTGTCTTTCAGTTTCCACTCCTTTCTCCTGCCATTGGCACATACTTGCAGGTGTTCCCATATCTCCTACCACTGACAAAATTCCCTCCACCCTTTCTGCTGAGCAATAGAACCAATGTAAATAGAAATCAGACTTGCCTTTAAGGAGTGGCATATTGGATTAAACACAAAACCAGGAATCAGGATTCCTGGATTCTATTTCTAGACTTAACTTTGATAGGTGCTACACATGCAAACCGCTAGTTCGAACTTAATTCAAACTAGCGGAGCGCGTAATTCGAACTAGGTAAACCTCATTCCACGAGGACTAACGTCTAGTTAGAATTAAGTAGTTTGAATTAAGGGCTGTGTAGCCACTTAATTCGAACTAGTGGGAGGCTAGCCCTACCCAGCTTGCCCTGGTGGCCACTCTGGGCACCACCAGGGAAACTCATCTGCCCCCCTCCCAGCCCCAGAGCCCTTAAAGGGGCACGGTCTGGCTATGGTGCTTGTGCCAGGTGCAAGCCTGCCAGCACCCAGCCAGCAGACCCTGAACCTGGCACGGCATGAGCCAGCCACCCGCTGCCACCCAGCCCTCCGCCTCTACCCAGCACCAGGCTGGCGGCTCCCAGGATCCTGCCCAGGGCCTGCAAAAGGCGGGTGCCTGCCTTGTCTAGTGCGGAGATCGTGGACCTCATCGAGGTTTGGGGGGAGGCCTCCAACGTCTACAACCTCTGCACTAGGCACAGGGAAGTGGCCGTCTAGGGCAGGATAGCTGCCAGCCTGGCCACCAAAGGCCACATGCGAACCCAGGAGCAGATTTGCATGAAAATCAAGTTGGTCCAGTGAGACCCCCGGCCCTGAGCTTAGAACATAAGAACGGCCGTACTGGATGAGACCAAAGGTCCATCTAGCCCAGTAGCCTGTCTGCCGACAGCGGCCAGCACCAGCTACCCCGGAGGGGATGGACCAAAGACAATGACCAAGCCATTTCATTCGTGCCATCTATCTCCATCCTTCCACAAACAGAGGCCAGGGAGACCGTTCCTACCCCCTGGCTAATCGCACTCCATGGACCCAACCTCCATGAATTTATCTAATTTCTGTTTAAACTCTGTTATAGTTCAAGCCTTCACAGCCTCCTGTGGCAAGGAGTTCCACAGGTTGACTATTTGCTTTGTGAAGAACTGTCTTTTATAAGTTTGAAGCCTGCTACCCATTCATTTCATTTGGTGTCCTCTAGTCCTTCTATTATGGGAACTAATGAAGAACTTTTCTTCGTGCACCCTCTCCACACCACTCATGCTTTTATAGACCTCTATCATATCCCCCCTCAGTCTCCTCTTTTCTAAAGTGAACAGTCCCAGTCTCTTTAGCCTTTCTTCATATGGGATCTGTTCCAAATCCCTGATTATTTTAGTTGCCCTTTTCTGAACCCTTTCCAAGGCCAAAACATCTTTTTTGAGGTGAGGAGACCACATCTGTACACGGTACTGAAGATATGGCGTTCCATAGTTTTATACTTCCCCTCCTCCTTCTTCCCCTGGCTTCCGCCTTCCAGCTCCCTCCTCCCAGGTTTCCCCCTCCCCTCTCCCACTCTCTCTCTTCCCCTCTCCCACCTCCTTTTTCCAGTCTCCCCAGAGGTTAATCTCCCCCCTCCAGTTTTGTTAAATAAAGAGAGTTTCTATTTTTGACCACATGTGTCCTGTATTTTTTACATCAGGAAGGGGGGCTGGGAGGGGTAAGTGGAAGGAGGTGAGGAAGGAATGGGGTATGAGCCCCTGATGGGGAGAACTGGGGTGGCTCTGTGGGCTCCTTGGGGTGGAAGCTCTTCTGCAGGGTCTCCTGGATCCTGACAGCTCCCTGATTGATTCCCACAGATGGGAGCCTGCGGCAATTGCAGCCGGGCTGATGTCCGAGTGCTGTGATGTGCCGAGTGTGGGCACTCAGGGCACTCCAAGCCAGGAATGCTTTGCTGTCCCTCATTGAGGTAGACAAGCGAGCGGGGAACCCTGAGAACTGTCTGTCCGGGGTGGGGGTCGGGTCCCTTTAAGCACAGCCCTCGGCTAGCCTGAGACAACAGCTTCACGCTCTAAGTCCTAACCTGATGCCCTGCCGGCACTGCTTCCGGCCAGCCTTAACCTCGGTTCAGGGTCCACTCAGTGTGGACATGCTAGTTCGAATTAGCAAAACGCTAATTCAAATTAGTTTTTAGGTCTAGATGCGGTAGTTCGAATTAGCTTAGTTTGAATTAACTAATTCGAATTAAGTTAGTTCGAATTAGTGCTGTAGTGTAGACGTACCCTCACTGATCTGACCTTCCAGACCTCACACCCTTCCCAGGTCTGAGAATGGAACACAGGAGTCCTGATTCCTTGTGTTTTATTTGACCCAATATCCCACACCTAAAAAGTGAATTATTTTGATGTGCATTACTTTATCACCCAGTGGAAGGATTGAAAACGAGAGGTGACGTTGGTAGTGACAGAAGAAATGTGCATAGCTGCCAGTAGGCAGCAAGAGCAGGAAAAGGGTGTGGAATCTGAAGATATTTGCAAGAAACAAATAGCTCTAGAGATTTCCAGGTTTGTATATTACACACCCAGAGCAAACACCTGACTCCTATAAAAGGGAAGAGAGAACAAGATCCACAAGGAGCGAGACGGCAGGATCAATACATGTCCTGTACAATCTGAACTGTACTCCTCTACTCTGTTTCTGCAAGGATCTTCGACTCCTTCAGGAGCACTGGGTAAGGCAATTCCCCCATGCTCTGCACCTCACTCACCTCGTCTGTAATATCTTATGAGCTGCTGCTGTTTCTTCAGACCCATTCCATGTTAGCAGCTGAGCTGGGTGTGAACAAGCTCCCACAACCTGGGACTCGGTCCACACTGCAAAAATCCCCATGGGAGTGTATGTCTACACTACAGCACTAATTCGAACTAACTTAATTCGAATTAGTTAATTCGAACTAGTGCATCTAGACCTAAAAACTAATTTGAAGTAGCGTTTTGCTAATTCGAACTAGCATGTCCACAATGAGTGGACCCTGAACTGAAATTAAGGCTGGCCGGAAGCAGTGCCGGCAGGGCATCAGGTTAGGACTTAGAGTGTGGAGCTGCTGTCTCAGGCTAGCCGAGGGCTGTGCTTAAAGGGACCCGAACCCCACCCCGGACAGACAGTTCTCAGGGTTCCCCGCTTGCTTGTCTACCTCGACGAGGGACAGCAAAGCAGTCCTGGCTTGGAGTGCCCTGAGTGCCCACACTCGGCACATCACAGCACTCGGCCATCAGCCCGGCTGCACTTCCCGCAGGCTGCTGTCCGGGGAGGTCAATCGGGGGGCTGTCAGGATCCAGGAGACTCTGCAGGAGAGCTTCCACCCTGAGGAGCCCGTAAAGCAACCCCAGTCCTCCACATCGGGGGTTTGTGCCCCATTCCTCCCACACTTCCTTCCACTTACCCCTCCCTAGCCCCCCTTCCTGATGTAAAAAATAAAGGGCACGTGTGTTCAAAAATAGAAACTCTCTTTATTTAACAAAACTGGGGGGGAGGGGACGGGGGGGGACTAACCTCTGGGGAGACTGGGAAAAGGAGGTGGGAGAGGGGAAGAGAGAGGGTGGGAGAGGGTAGGGGGAAACCTGGGAGGAGGGAGCTGGAAGGCGGAAGCCAGGGGAAGAAGGAGGAGGGGAAGTATAAAACTATGGTATGTCATATCTTCAGTACTGTGTACGGATGTGGTCTCATCCCCTCAAAAAAGATGTTTTGGCCTTGGAAAGGGTTCAGAAAAGGGCAACTAAAATGATTAGGGGTTTGGAACAGGTCCCATATGAAGAGAGGCTAAAGAGACTGGGACTGTTCAGCTTAGAAAGGAGGAGACTGAGGGGGATATGATAGAGGTCTATAAAATCATGAGTGATATGGAGAAGGTGCACGAAGAAAAGTTCTTCATTAGTTCCCATAATAGAAGGACTAGAGGACACCAAATGAAATGAATGGGTAGCAGGCTTCAAACTAATAACAGAAAGTTAGCTCCAAAGCTCCATCCATTTAAGCCTGAAGGTTTATTTATGATCAGTTAAATTCCTGGCCCGGGGCGGGGAATTATTTACTGGTATTCAGGTTACAATGTACTGGTGGAGCCTGTGGGGGAAATAGGACTGACAATATCATTTCTTTTCCTAAGAAGATGGCTGATCTCAAAGCTCCCTCTGGTGACCTATATGAAGAATGTAGAAATGCTCTTCCTGGTTTGTCTGTGGAGCAAACTAAACAAATCGAGGCTGCTGTCAAAGCTGGAAACTTCTCAGGAGCAGCATCTGTGGTGCAGAAGTTTAAGAATTTTTCAGACTCTGAGTTCAATATTGCCATCACGGGCAAGTCAGGTTCTGGAAGATCATTGTTGGTCAATGCCATCCTGGGTTTGGGAGAGGAAGATGAAGGTGCTGCTGAAGCCGGTGTGCTGGAAGTGACCAAAGAACCAGTACCATATTGGCATCCTACGTGCCCCACGGTGATAGTCTGGGACCTGCCAGCAATCAGGACCCCAGACTTTCAGCCAAACACTTATCTGAAACAAGTGAAGTTCAGTCGCTATGACGTCTTCATCATCATCGCTTCAGAGAGGAGAAGAAACTGCCATAGTGCGCTGGCCCAGGAGATCCACCGGCTGGGGAAGAAATGTTACTTTGTGCGCTCCAAAGTGGACTTGGACTTATACAATGAAAAACACAAAAGGAGATTTAATGAGGAGAAAATACTGCGGAAAATCAGAGAGGACTGTGTCAAGAACCTGCGAAAGGAAGGGATGAGCTCCCCACAGGTTTTCCTCGTCTCGAGTAGGGAATTTCAGAAATACGATTCCCCGCAGCTGCAGAAGACTTTGCTAAAGGAGCTTTACGGCCACAAGACAGAGATGGCCGGGACCACTGAAGCCTCCGGGAGCAGTGGGTAAGAAACCCCTTTGGTCCGTTCCTTGGTCAGGTCGTTAGTTAATATTTAAAATAATATTAAGTGAGAAAAACATCAAAAATAAGGATCCTGTCCCATCTAGTGTGAGGAGCCAAATCCTGGAACCAGAAGGGAGGTAGCTCTTGTCTGTTGTCTGTGAAACAGATTCCTGTTGTCTACGAAAGCAACAGGACTGAGCAGCATAGTCCTTACACAGGCCACCCAATAACCCTTCTTCTGGGGTATCGTTCACCTTCCAGACTCTGGATCGAAGGCAAGATTTGGTTTTTAGACAGGGAGCATTAATAGAGCCATAGAACACTTAAAACTGGAAGGGACCTCGAGAGGTCATCAAGTCCAGTCCCCTGTCCTCATGGCAGGACTGAGTACTGTCTAGATCATCCCTGATAGACATTTATCTAACCCGGTCTTAAATATCCCCAGGGATGGGGATTCCACAACCTCCCTGGGCAATTTATCCGTGTTTGACCACCCTGAGAGGCAGGAACTTTTTCCTCATGTCCAACCTAAACCTCCCGTGCTGCAGTTTAAGCCCGTTGCTTCTTGTTCTATCCTCAGAGGCCAAAGAGAACAATTTCTTTCCCTCCTCATTGTGACACCCTTTTAGATACCTGAAAAACACTATCATGTCCCCTCTGAGGCTTCTCCTTTCCAAACAAAACAAGCCCAGTTCCTTCAGCCTTCCTTCGTAGGTCATGTTCTCTAGACCTTTCATCATTCTCGTTGCTCTTCTCTGGACCTTCTCCAATTTCTCCACGTCTTTCTTGAAATGTGGTGCCCAGAACTGGACACAATACTCCAATTGAGGCCTAACCAGCGCAGAGTAGAGCGGAAGAGTGACGTCTCATGTCTTTCTCACAACACTCCTGTTAATGCAGCCCAGAATCATGTTGGCTTTGATTCATATCTCTGTAAATTCATGGTGCTCAGGATCAATGGCCATACCATGCCATCGTGAGCCACCTCGTTACTCTGACATCAGGCTCCCTACAAACACACTGGCTTGGAACTTAGCCCCAGTCCTGCTCCATCCCTTAAGATCATATGACGCGGGGAATTTATTTTGTTACAGAAAAAAAAGGATGTTGCTGATTTCACCTTTAAACTAGCTTGCTGTAGCCTTTCCAGCACAGCACCCAGTTTCTGCAAGAGATCCCCAAATAGTCTCTCAATTACAATGGTGCCATCCAGATACACCAGGCAAAATGTGTCCTGTAAGTCTGCCAGTAAAGCAGCCATCAGCCTTTGGAACTTGTTGGTGGCACCACAGAATCCCGAAGGCATGGCATGACATTTGGCAAGGCTGTGTTCACTGCTGAATGCCATCGTCAGTCCATCATTGGTGGTTGCCTCTACTTGCCAGTGACAACTGGCCAGATGCAGGGTGGCGAGCAAACAGGACTTTGTCCACGAGTCTAGAGCAGTGTAGATACTAGGAATTTTCATCAACTCCAAATGGGGCCTCTCTTTACCTTTTTGTTGCAATAATTTGCTGAGCTCTGCCAGGTCATGGAAGAGACATTTCTTTGATCCCAGATTCACATACCTGGAATCTGCAGTCTTGGTCTAGTGCCGTGTCACGTTTCAGCACCCCAGTCTTTCCCAAGTGACATCAAGGTAATTTCCCAGAGGTTCCAGTTTGCATGGAGTTTCCAGGTAACAGATTCATGGGATCATAGAACCCCAGGGCTGGCAGAGACTTCAGGAGTCAGAGTCCAACCCCCTGCCCAAAGTAGGACCAACCCCAATTCAATCAGCCCAGCCAGGGCTTTGTCAAGCCAGGACTTAAACACCCCAAGGGATGGAGATTCCACCCCCTCCCTCCTCTCTAGCGAACCCAGCCCAGTGCTCCCCCACCCTCCTAGGGAAATAGTTTATCCTACTATCCAACCTAGACCTCCCCCCTGCAACTTGAGACCATTGCTCCTTGTTCTGCCATCTGCCACCCTTGAGAACAGCCTCTCGCCAGCCTCTTTGGAACCCCCCGGCAGGGTTTGAAGGCTGCTATCAAATCCTCCCTCACTCTTCTCTTCTACAGACTGAACAAACCCAAATTTTTCAGTCTCTCCTCATAAGTCATGTGCTCCATCCCCTGAATCATTTTTGTTGCCCTCTGCTGGACTGTCTCCAACGAGCCCACATCCTTTCTATAGTGGGGGAACCCAGAATTGGACGCAGTACATCAGGGTCCAGATTCAATGCATCTGAGGGTACTAAGGGAGTTGACAAATGTCATTTCAGAGCCTTTGGCCATTAGCCTTGAAAACTCATGAGATTGGGAGAGATCCTGGATGATTGGAAAAAGGTAAATGTAGTGCCCATCTTTAAAAAAGGGATGAAGGAAAATGCAGGGAACTATAGACCTGTCAGCCTTACCTCAGTCCCCGGAAAAATCATGGAGGGGATCCTCAAGAGATCCATTTTCCACAGAAAACAATGGGCTCTGCTACCATAGGCTTAAAGACACAACAATCAACCAATACCGGTTAATGAAAACCAAAACCCCCCCACTTTTATTAACAAAACAAAACTACTGTTGCAAGCATAGTAAATGACTGGGTGTTAAATAGCCATGGAATGAAACAGAGTAATGAAAAATCCCTGGGCTATAATCCTTAGTTACAAAAGAGAAAAACAATTAGCCAGCTCAGACATGATCTCCAACCCCCCAAACAAGGAAAACAATAAAGACTGATGGACTATCTAAACATTTTCCTACTTACACATTTTAAGAAGTCCATTCCTCAGAAAGCCCATCTCCCTCCATACCTGGAAAAACTGCTTTGATCTCAAACAAAGAAGAGAGAAAGAAAAACCCTCTCTCTTGGTTTGAAATTCCTTATCTGCATTTCATTGGCTGAATGCCTGAGCCCCCTCCCTCAGGTGCATCTCCAGTTGCTTAATCTTTTCCTCACTCTCCAGGTAAATCAGATTTTCCTTAGTAGCTCCTATTTGTGTCACCTGGCTAGACACTCACCAGCATCCTGCCCCTGCCCCCTGGCCAGACACCCAGCTGCACCCTGGTTCTGCCCCCTTAGTGAGTGATGGAGGCTTCTGAAGGGGCTTGGTTTTTTTGCTTCTCACTTGTGTCATCTCCAACTGATTTTTCTGTGGGTCAGTGACCCCAACCCAAAAAAGGTTCTCCACTCCTCCCATAAGTAAAGACAATGTTGAAACCTTTTTGCTGGATATAATATTTTATTTAAAAATTAAGCTTGGCTAACAAGCCCCCAGTTGGGCCCAGACACCATCTGGTTGCAGCGTCATAATATTCCTGCACTCCTCACATCCCAGACTTGGGCCCATCAAACACCTGAACCCCCTGCCCTGAGCCCCTCTTATTCCCAGACACCTGCACCCCCAAGTCCCCAGTCCCCAGCCACAAAACTCCTGAACCATCCATACACCCCAAACCTGTGCCCTGAGCCCATCATATATCCAACTCCCCTGCCCTGAGCCCCTTCTCTTTCCAACCCAAACTCATGCACCCTCAGGGTATGTCTACACTGCCATCCCAGTTCTAACTAGTGTGGCTAATGTAGGCATTCGAACTTGCAAATGAAGCCCAGGATTTAAATATCCCTGGCTTCATTTGCATGTTCCCATGTGCCGCCATTTTTAAATTCCCCATAGTTCGAACTACCTGCCCGCGGCTACACGCGGCACGGGCTACGTAGTTCGAATTAAAGCTCCTAATTTGAACTACCATTAAACCTCCTTGCAGGAGGAATAATGGTAGTTCGAACTAGGAGCTTTAATTCGAACTACCTAGTCCGCGCCGCGTGTAGCTGCGGGCAGGTAGTTCAAACTACGGGGCATTTTAAAATGGCGGCGCCCGGGAACATGCAAATGAAGCCAGGGATATTTAAATCCTGGGCTTCATTTGCAAGTTCGAATGCCTACATTAGCCACCCTAGTTCGAATTGAGGTGGCAGTGTAGACATACCCTCACATCCCTACCCCTACCATAAGATTGACAGAAGATAGCCCGAATACCTCATGAAGCTGGATTTGACCAGGTCTGATGTAAACTTTAAATAAATATGTGAAAAGATGTAGCAGCAGAAGTCTTATTCAGTAAAGTCTGTCAGTACAATGGTTCATTTATGCTGTTATTAGTCAAGTCTGTCAGTACAATGGTTCATTTATGCTGTTATTAGTCAATGTGTCAATTATCCATAATATGAAGTTGTATATCCTCAGTCATGCAAATGGGCATTCTTGAACGGCTCTTTGTTGACCTCTCGGTCTAGATTTTGATGTGGTTGGCTCTTTGGTTTGAAAAGGCTGCCGAGCCCTGTAGTGATATGAAATCAGGTGGTCAGAGCCTGGTCAGTTACTGGGAGCCGGGGGGAGATTTCCTGTGACTTCAGAAACTTAAAACTGAAGCACTGCAATTTTTTCTAAGGCTTTTCCTGGCAGCTCAGTGCTCTCTGGCCACTGCACTGAGACATATTTCATGAGGGATAAGGGATCTTTCGAAAAAGGCTTTATTTTTCGAAAGATCAGCGTCTAGACTGCCGCTTTTCTCTGACAAAGCTCCGTGCCAAAAAAAGCGGCAGCCATTTTTATGCTAATGAAGCACGGGAGATTTAAATCCCCGCTTCATTAGCAATTATGATACGTCTAATTCACATCCCTTTTCCGAAAAAGGGATGTAGTCTAGACGTAGCCTTTGGGTCTCACTTTGGTTGCTGGGATTATTGTGCAGGTGCTGGAGACTGGGAGTGATCTGTGACATACAGCATGTCAGACTAGATGATCTGTCCTTGGACTCTGTCTCTATGGCTACATCTAGACTACAGAGGAAAGTCAGAAAAAGATACACAAACCACAATTTCCATATCTTCTCCTGCTTTTCTTTCAGAAGAGGTTTTTCCAAAATTTGGCACATCTACACAGTGCGAAATTTCAGAAAAACCTGCTCTTTCAGCACTTTCCTTCTTCCTTGTACAACAGGGTTTATAGGGTTGGCGAAAGAATGCATCTGCTTTTCTGATTTTTTTTTTCAGAAAAGCAGATGTGTGCCTTGCACATAGCATTGCTTTTCTGCAATACCTCTAGTATCCCGGAAAAGCACTGTAGCCTAGATGTAGACCATGACTCTGACTCTACCGACTGTGGTTTTGACAATGGCTCTTGTGATTTTTTTTCTCAGAGTGGCAGAACATTCAAAATCTCACTGGGAAAATTTGTTTTTGAAATGGGGCAGCAAACTGCCTGGTCTGGCTGAGGAGGAAACTCAAGAGTTCCAGAAAGCTGCCAAAACTGGGAACCTCTCAAAAGCCCTTGCTGTGGTGAAGAAGTCCGACGAGTTGCTAAGAAATACCAAACTCAACATCGCTGTCACAGGGAACGCGGGCACTGGGAAGTCGTCTTTCGTCAACGCCATCAGGGGCCTGACTGACAATGACAAAAGTGCAGCTTGGACTGGGACGATGGATGCAACAAAAAAGCCAATTCCTTATGACCACCCCACGCACCCAAATGTGATTGTGTGGGACCTGCCTGGGATTGGAACGCTGGATCATCCAGCAGAAACATACCTGAAGGACGTGAATTTTGATCAGTATGATTTCTTCATCATCATGGTAGAGGGGCGCGTCACTGAACTTGACATCATGCTTGCCAAAGAGATCCAGAGGTCGGGGAAAAAGTTTTACTTCATCCGCTCCAAGGTGGACATGGACTTGGTTAATGAAAAAGAGAAACTGAATTTCAGTGAACAGGAAACTCTTCAGAAAATCAGAGACAACTGTCTGGAGATGCTGAACAAACTAAATGTGAGCACCCCATGGATTTTTATCGTGTCAAGTCGGCATTTTGATAAGTACGATTCTCCCCAACTGCAGGAGGCTTTGGCAAATGACCTGGACACTCACAAGAGGCACATTCTCCTCTGTGCCCTACCCAGCACCTCTGAAGAAATCTTGATAGAGAAACAGAAGACCCTGCAGGAACAGATCTGGAAACAAGCCCTGAAGTCCTGCGCTATCGCTGCTGTTCCGGTGCCGGGTCTCTTGGTTCGGTGTGAAGTCAACATCTTGGTGGAGAACATGGCCGAGTACTGCAAGGCCTTTGGCCTGGACGACGACTCCCTCTCGTCACTCGCTAAGCAGGTGGGGAAGTCTGTTCATGAGCTGAAATCCGTGATACAGTCTGCAATGGTCAAAGACGTAACAAGAGAGGAGGCTCGTAAACGGCTCAAAGAGGCCACAGGGAAACGTATGACGACAGCTAAATATCTTATCATTGTGGTACCACTGATAGGTACCGGGATAATGGCAAAGAGATCTTACAACATCACATATGAAATGCTACAGACATTTCTGGATGAAGTTGTACAAGATGCTCAACGAGTCCTGAGAAAAGCTTTTGGAGGAGCAGAGAGGAGCCAGTAACAATGTTACATGGCAGAGCTTGTCCCCAGCATCCCAGGGTAACACTGCCACACCCCTAGCGTCTTCTCTGCAACTGTAGTGTCTCAGACCCCAGCAAGACAACAAACCATTTTCAGCCGGCATGTCCAGTGCCAGTTCTCACTGTTTCCCCTTCCAGGGATCTCGGGAAGTCCTGCTGCTCCTGCCTCTCTCAGCCAGTCCTTCCTTAGTGGGTCTTTCTAGGGTCTGTCTACACTGCACATTAAGCCTGGGCTCTGACTTAGATTTGAATCCAAGCCCTGCTTCCTTCCACAGCCAGATCAGTCTGACTCGGGCCAATGAGCTCGTAGGTCTAGGGCCTAGAATTCTGGTGGGGACAGGTTAGAGCCCCAAGGCTACGTGACGTAAGGCCACGCCCTGTCATTCTGCAGCATGGACACAACTGGGGCACCTTAAACACTAGGGCTGTGTCTAGACTGGCATGATTTTCCGGCAATGCTTTTAATGGAAAAGTTTTCCGTTAAAAGCATTTTCAGAAAAGAGCTTCTAGATTGGCAGGATGCTTTTCTGCAAAAGCACTTTTTGTGGAAAAGCGTCTGTGGCCAATCTAGACGTGCTTTTCTGCAAAAAAGCCCCGATTGCCATTTTCGCGATCGGGGCTTTTTTGCGGAAAACAAATCTGAGCTGTCTACACTGGCCCTTTTGCGCAAAAGGACTTTTGCCCGAACGGGAGCAGCATAGTATTTCCGCAAAAAGCACTGATTTCTTACAGTAGGAAGTCAGTGCTTTTGCGGAAATTCAAGCGGCCAGTGTAGACAGCTGGCAAGTTTTTCCGGAAAAGCGGCTGATTTTCCGGAAAAACTGGCCAGTCTAGACACAGCCTAGCACATTTATTAGGGCATAGGCCTTCCTGGGCAGCAATCCACTTAGCTGGATGCGTGTGTCGACATCACTCGAAGTGCAGACCCCAGCCGGAAGCTCTGCACACTGCACTGTGGAGGCGCTGGCTTGGCATTGAACGGGAGGCCCAGCACGTGTAAACACAGTGAAGTTTGGAGGCTCATATGCAAACATGGGAACACAGAGAGCACAAGCTCATGTCCCATAGGCCAGGTTTACGGTACAGTGCAGACCTCCCTCTTGGAGCTGTGTAGCCCCAGGTCATGCCCTGCCCCCAGTTGGCCCAGTTGGGAGCATCTCTTCTGGTGGTAGTAGTGGTTGGGCCCACTTCACTTCCAGGGGCTGCCAGTCACTTTGTGAGAGACAGCAAAAAAGCAACATGTCCGACAGCAGCCCCCTGGCCAGCGGAGACTGGATCTGAGGAGATAGAACGTGGCAGGATGCTTTTCTGCAAAAGCACTTTTTGTGGAAAAGCATCCTGCCAGTCTAGACGCACTTTTCCGAAAATGCTTTTAACGGAAAACTTTTCCGTTAAAAGCATTTTTGGAAAATCATGCCAGTGTAGACGTAGCCGCACTGTAAAACTTAAAACAAAAATTCAGTTTTCTCCAAGTTTCCTTTGTGTTGATGTACTCCCCAGACTGCTCTCAAGTACCCATAAGGGTACGTGTATCACTGGGTGAGAAACACTGAGTTAGAGCAATCTTGCTACATTGCACAGGGCTGTGAAAAATGTAACACCCTGAGCACCGTACTTAGGTCAACCAAACCCCTACTATAAATTTGGGCTAAATCAACAGAAGAATGTTTCGAGCAACATAGCTCTTGTATCTCAGACAGGTGGAGTCACAACTTTGATGGAAAATCCCCTTTGGTTGGGTCAGGAAGCGTCTATACCAGAGGCTCTCAGACTGTGGTCTGGGGACACCATTCAGGTAGTTCCCTCTAAGACATGCACCTGGGCAGCCACCCACGCGAAAGAGGGCTACACACTGTATAGTGCACCCTACCTAATTAGGAGAGCCATGCAGGCATGCCTCCACTAATGAGGTGTCTGGATCTTGGAGAAGATACATGTAAGGTGAGGTAGGAGTCTTAGGGTCTGTCTACACTACAAAGTTAATTTGAAATAACAGCCGTTATTTCAAATTAACTTTAATAGCGTCTACACAGCCAAACCGCTATTTCGAAATAAATTTGAAATAGTGGAGCACTTACTTCGAATTTGGTAAACCTCATTCTGTGAGGAGTAACATCAAATTTGAAATAGCTATTTCGAATGAAGTGCTGGGTAGACACTTAATTCGAAATAGGGGGCCTCCAGCCCTTCCCAGGGAGCCCTGGTGGCCGCTCTGGACACAACCAGGAAAGCTTACTCTCCTCTCCCCCAGCCCCAGAGCCATTAAAGGGGTAGACCCTGGCCACAGTCACCGTGCCAGCTCCATGCCTGCCAGCCCAGAGCCAGCAGTGGCCACCGGGGCCTCTGATCCAGTGGCCCCAAAACATGAGCCAGCGAGTCACTGGCAGTCAGCCCTCCATTGCTCCCCAGGAGCAGTCTGCCAGCTCCCAGGAGCCTGACAGGGGCTGGAGAAGGCAGGCACCATCCTGGTCCAGGGTGGAGATCATGGACCTTATTCAGGTTTGGGGGGGATGCCCCCAACGTCCACGATCTCAGCCCTAGATGGAGGAACGCGGCTGTCTAGGGCAGGATAGCTGCCAGCCTGGCCACCAAAGGCCACATGCGAACCCAGGAGCAGGTTTGTATGAAAGTCAGGTTGGTCTGGGGAGACCCCCAACCCCGGGCCCTGAGCTTCCCCTCCCCCTTCTTCCCCTTGCTTTCCCCTTCCAGCTCCCTTCTCCCACCCCTCTCCCACCCTCTCTCTTCCCCTCTCCCACCTCCTTTTCCCAGTCTCCCCAGAGGTTAATCCCCCCCGGTTTTGTTCAATAAACCCAGTTTCTATTTTTGAACACACGTGTCTTTTATTTGACATCAGGAAGGGGGGCTAGGGAGGGGTAAGTGGATGAACGTGAGGGAGGAATGGGGCACGAGCCCCCGGTGGGGAGGACTGGGGAGGCTCCGAGGGGTGGACACTCTGCCTCAGGGCCTCCTGGATCCTGACAGCCCCCTGATGGACCCCCCCCCGGATGGCAGCCTGCAGTGAGTTCAGCTGGGCTGATGGCAACAACCCCATGAGACGCCCCGGCGAGCACAGGTGCAGCTCTGGCTCCATGTGGCCAAGTGCTGTGGTGTCCCGAGTGTGGGCACTCAGGGCACTCCAAGACAGGACTGCTTTGCTGTCCCTCATCGAGGTAGACAAGCAAGCAGGGAACCCTGAGAATTGTCTGTCTGGAGGGGGGTAGGGTCCCTTTAAGCAGGGAGCTCAGTTAGCCTCATGGAGCAGCCCCACACACTACGTCCTAACCTGATGCCCTGCCGGCATTGGCTCCGGCCAGCCTTAACTTCAGTTCAGGGTCCACTCAGTGTGGACACGCTATTTCGAAATAGTTTTTGTGTATAGATGCGTTATTTCAAATTAGCTTAATTTGAATTAACTATTCCAAATTAAGTTAATTCGAAATAGTGCTGTAGTGTAGACTTACCCTTAGAGAGAAGAGGAGGTGGGAAGACAATGGGGTGAGAAGAGATGGTGCGGAGAAATTGGGACAACAAATCTCTCTATATCTTTAAAAAAGTTTTTCCTGTGGGATGACAGAGTGACATCATTATATCCCTCTGCGTCCCACAGGAAAAGTCCCACCCGCCCCCAGCCTGGCCTTTCCCAAGGCTCATGTGTCCAGCTGGGGCTGCCCATGGCTGGGCCCTCCCCACCCCTCCCCAACAGCCCAGTGAAAGCAGGGCCAGTGCAGCTCAGGCCTGGCCCCTCCCGATGAGGTGTCTCCAGAGCTCTGGGCTACAGGGCACCAGCCATGAGCTGTGCAGCCCTGGGAGCTGCGTGGCCCTTCTCCATCCCCAACATGGTGCTACAGGAATGGGGGAGCATCCATGAGCCATGCGGAGGGGGGAGGAATGTGCAGGGAGGACAGGGCCCTGTGGCCCTTCCCCCTACCCCTGTACTCAGGCGGGTGGAAGCCATGCAAACTCTCCCCTTCCCTGGTTCTCTGGGCAGACAGGAAGGCTGGGGGGGGGGGGGGGGAGGACCTGGCCTGGCCACATGTGGTTTCAGCCTCACCCAACACCCTCGAGGCTGGGGGAGAGGGCCAGACGTGGTGCGGTGCAGGACGGGGAAGGAGCAAGGGTAGGGATAGGGAGGAGCAGAGAAGGGGCCTGGGCTGGCATGGATGCAGCCGAGCCTTCCCCAGCGGCCGGGGGAGAGCTGAGTTTGTCTCCCTCTCATGGGGGGTTGGCCAGCGTAATGAGCAGGGGGCATAACCCCCAAGTAAATCAATAGTATGATGATGATTTGTATGTTGCACTTTTATCCAAAGCGCTTTCCTATAGTCAGCTCACAATACAAATAACATGTGGAAGGACCATTCACTGGTCCATCAAGAGCCTCAGTAGTGTTCCAGTGGTCCATGAAAACCAAAGGGTGAGAGCCACTTAGCTCTTTAGCTGCAGTATTGTCTACAGCGCGGCCTGCACTATGGAGAATGTATCTCAGCGGAGGTACATCACCGTAGCTACGGAGCATACAAATGCAGATGCAGCATACGCACCCGGAAGGGGGATTCCTGTTGTTTCCACCCAGAGTGGTGGTAGCTACACGGAGAGAAGCAATCTTCCATCACCACAGCTGTATCTACAAAGGGGTTAGTCGGAAGGTATGTGGTTCCTGGTTCACAGGGACATACCCATATTTGCTCTTCTGGAGCGAGCACACTGAAAACAGCTGGGTAACCGTGGCAGCAGGGAGAACGGTGATATGGGTTAGCTGTCCTGAGAGCAAACCTGCCTGGACTCCCACCTCCAAGGGTGAATGGACGCAGCTCCTGTGATTCAGTCCCATTCAGCCCAGCTGAGGATCTGCTCTTCTGCGCACATCCAGTCACCCAGCCTCTCCCCATGGGCTCGAGAAAGGTTCTGAGCTCTGGCTGTGGCACTGAATTAGAGGCTGTATTAACCTGTAACAAAGCTGTGCCCTGGGCAGGGTGTGGAAGCATCCGGCTGCTGAACCTGCATCAGAGGCTTCATAGTTAATCAGAGTCTAGAGATCCCTGAGCTGCACTTTGAGCTACTGCTGATGCCTTTAATCCCTGACAATCTGGGCATCAGTGACCATGTTCAGTCTGAGCTATGGGGCTGGGGTTGTAATCACAGGGTGCTGCGCTGTCATGGTGATTGGTTTGTGTGATGCTACATATCTGCTTCGTGGTCCGTGCTTTGTTACCAATGTGGAGTCAATGTCACCGTTCCTTGAGCTCCTTGCTTGTGCTTTGATCATATTTCCAAACCTGGAGCAGGTGCATTTTATCCTGCAATAAAGTGCTGTAGAATTCAGTCTGACACTGTGCATCTGAGCTGTATTGCTCTTAGGGACACAGGGATTACGAGGCATAAACTGGATACAGCAGGTCGGACACTGAGACTGGGTATTTATACCTTGGGAAAGGGGGTTGGATATCAAGAAAAACATGTTGGTGGGGCTATTAAATCTCCAGCTTCTAGGCTGGAGCCAATCTCTAACTCTGTAGGGCACGTCTACACTAAGCAGAAGATTGACACTGCCACAGTGGATCTCCCAGTCCTCTAATTTTTTCTTCCAAAATGTCGACCAGCTTGCACTTGGTGCAGATGAAATCCGTTCTTTCTTCTGGAGGAAGACAAACATGGCACACGCTGTGCAGGTAACAGCAGCAGACCCATCACCATCCATCGCTGCTGTCCTGGAGAAGGGATTTAAAAAGAAAGGCAAGAGAACCTCGCGCCCTTCCCAACTCCCTCTCTAAACTCCCTGTTAGCACTCACCTGTTCACAAGCTCCTTGGTCACTTGCCCACTGCCTTATAAAGCCCTGGAGTGCCTGAAAGTCCCTCCCCCTACCAAGGCTCAGCCAATCAGCAGAGGCTTCTATAATTCAAACTTTAATTAGAAGCCAACAGTTTCCACCTGCCAATCACAGTAAATCACAGCCCCTACCAATCACAGCCAATCACAGCACAAACTCCATCAAGGGGAGGGGGAGGGCAAATGAGAAGTGGGGAAAAAAAGCCTCACTCACAAACACAGGAGAAAAAAAAACAAAAACAAAAAAAGCACACACACCGACCCGCAATACTACTAACGTAGCACAATGGTGTCAGTTGCTCGTCTACATTCGATTCATTGGCGATGGAAGCGTGAAAGAAGAGCTGCTTTTCTCGAAGGAATTGATGACCACATGAAAGGCTTCTGTAGTTATGAAAACACCGTTGCAGAGTTAACTTCTCACCCGCTCGTTTTCCTTAATGTCCCACAATGACACTTTCAATCACTCGCACTATCACCAAGTCACCACCATTCACAGGGATGTGAATTTCCGAGGTCTGTACGTTTTCCTTCACTCCTCTCGCTATGCCTTCCCCAGCCAGTTTTTCCAGTTCATTGGTTCTGTGCCAGCTCATCTGATCTGTTTTTTTCTTGCCAGATGGTCCCCTTCCATGGACACAGGTTTGCTCTATGACCAATTTAGCAAGGAGAGTGGGTTTTTTAACTAGCCTCTGCATTTTTTTGGTCCTTTTCTTAAAAAATGTCAAATGTCCCATGTTTGTGCATCTCTCCTTGTGGAGAGGGGCGAGGGGAAAAGGCATTTTGCTCAAGGGGGCTGCTTAGCCCGTCAGGGCCGGGTTCTCTGACTTGAGGCGATTAAAAGTCGTCGGTGCAGTTCTCAGCTGTTCCAGCCGCCAGCGCTCTCTGGTGTTACCAGCGCTGCTCTTCAGCACCCTGCTGCCCAGTTCCTCCTGCAGTTCTAAGGTTCGTAAGTTCCTCCGGCAAGACAAAGAGACCCCACACAGAGCCTGCTCCAGCGCCGCCCCCACACACTCCCCACGACGGCAGAAGCCAGAGGTGACTGGCCGCCTGTTCCGCTGGGCTGGCCTCCCAACCCCTGCTCCTCCCTGGAGTGGGAAGCAGAGCCCCGGCCCTGGCCCCAGCCCACTCCCCTGAGCCCTGCGATCCTTGGGCCAGGGCTGGGGCTGTCCATTCCCCCCGCCATGGGGAGTGCGGTGGGGCCTGACCCTGCTGCCTTCTTGTGCCAGGCCCCCAGATCATCCCCCAGCTGAGGATGGGCAGGGAGAGGGCTTGGGGGACGGTGCAATGGGTAGAAGGGGCTGCAGGAGGGGTGGGGCTTGGGGAAGGGGCGCAGTGAGGCAGGGCGGGGGCGGAGCAGAGGTAGGGGAGGCTGCAGGGGTGGGGTTTGCCCCTGACCCCGGGGCTCACTGGGGACAGCCCTGCAGCTAGAAGAGGCCTGGTCGGGGCGCCAGGGGGTGTCTGCAGATTTGTTCACCCGCTTTTGCCTGCAGTTTCTGGTGCAGACGACGCAGGGACTTTGGTGCTGCCCCGTGGCCTGTGCACTGCGGGGAGTTGCCTGGCCGCCTCCCGTTGGTGAACCCTCCTGTTGGGGATGACTGCAGCGCCCCCGTCAGCCTCGCTGGAGGCCGTGTCGGTGGCAGTGTCTGGGCCATGTCTGTGTGGTGTCAGGACAGTGTCTGCGGCTGCTCCCAAATCCCCCTCACTCTGCTCCTCTGCAGACTCTCGCAGGGTCTGGTTCAGCTGGACACACTGCTGAGTGCTGGCATCACTGGCACCCAGGGGCCCTATTTTGAAGTCCCACCCATGTGGGTCCTTGGGGCCCGGCCCATTGCAGGGCCCCTCCCAGCAGACGGGTGACAGTGGAGGTCCAGGCCAGGCCTTGTGGGTCTGTGACACATGGCAGGTGTCCCTGGGGGAGGCTGGGGGTGTCCTTCACTCCAGCCAGGGGCTGCCACTGCTCACGGGGGCTCTTGTCTCCACAGGAGGAGGAGATGCTGGTGTTTGCACTAGAGCTGATTGTGTGAGGGGGAGAGTCCCCGAGAGGCTGGTGTGAGCAACATGGCAGTGTCCTGCTCACTTAGGGTATGCCTACATTACCACCCTAGTTCGAACTTGGGTGGTAGTGTAGACATACCCTTAGCGTGTCACTGCCTTCAGCAAGGGCCCTGGGCCAAGTCACCTTCAGCCTCCTGGTGAGAGCTGGGGACTGTGGGAGTTCCAGGGAAGCGTGTACGCATGGAGCCGAGTGGATCTTGTAGTGTCTTGGACACAGGCTGCCAGGGGCCTGGTTTGCTATTGTAGGGCTCTGGGGGGCACAGACGGGGCCTGAGTGTTGCTGTAGGATTATTCCATGAACTCCAAACCTCAAGCAAAGCCCAGATGAACCCAGACTCCCCATTGCCAGCTCCACCCTTCCTCCATATGCAGGGACTAGCAGATTCCCTCACACACCCCTGAGCACTGTGCCACCGGGTGCACCAGGCTGTACAAAAATCAATAGGGGGTAACCGTGTTAGTCTGTGTCTGCAAAACAGTGAGGAGTCCAGTGGCACCTAAACCACACTTCGGGTATGTCTACAATACAGCACTAATTGGAACTAACTTAGTTAATTCGAACTAAGCTAATTTGAATTAGCGCATCCAGACTTAAAAACTAGTTCGAATTAGCATTTTGCTAATTCGAACTAGCATGTCCACACTGAGTGGACCCTGAACCGGGGTTAAGGATGGCCAGAAGCAGTGCCGGCAGGGCATCAGATTAGGACTGAGAGCGTGGAGCTGCTGTCTCAGGCTAACCGAGGGCTGTGCTTAAAGGGACCCGACCCCCACCCCGGACAGACACTTCTCAGGGGTGCCCCGCTTGCAAAGCAGTCCTGGCTTGGAGTGCCCTGAGTGCCCACACTCGGCATATCACAGCACTCGGCCATCAGCCTGGCTGCACTTGCTGCAGGCTGCCATCTGGGGAGGGGCACTCGGGGGGCTGCAGGAGAGCTTCCACCCCGAGCAGCCCGCAGAGCCAGCCCAGTCTTTCCCATCGGGGGCTCATACCCCATTCCTCCCTCACCTCCTTCCACTTACCCCTCCCTAACCCCCTTTCCTGATGTACAAAATAAAGGACACGTGTGTTCAAAAATAGAAACTCTCTTTATTGAACAAAACTGGGGGAGACTGGGAAAAGACGATGGGAGAGGGGAAGAGAAAGGGTGGGAGAGGGGAGGGCATCTAAAATAATGAGAGGTTTGGAACAGGTCCCATATGAAGAGAGGCTAAAGAGACTGGAACTTTACAGCTTAGAAAAGAGGAGACTGAGGGGGGACAGGATAGAGGTCTATAAAAGCATGAGTGGTGTGGAGAGGGTGCATAAAGAAAAGTTCTTCATTAGTTCCCATAGGACTAGAGGACACCAAAGGAAAGGAATGGGTAGCAGGCTTCAGACTAATAACAGAAAGTTGTTCTTCACAAAGCAAAGAGTCAACCTGTGGAACTCCTTGCTGCAGGAGGCTGTGAAGGCTACAACTAGAACAGAGTTTAAAGAGAGGTGAGATAAATTCATGGAGGTTGGGTCCCTGGAGTGCTATTAGCCAGGGGGTAGAAATGGTGCCCCTGGCCTCTGTTTGTGGAAGGCTGGAGATAGATGGCACGAGACAAATGGCTTGGTCATTGTCTTCGGTCCATCCCCTCCAGGGTAGCTGGTGTTGGCCGCTGTCGGCAGACAGGCTACTGGGCTAGATGGACCTCTGGTCTGACCCAGTACAGCCGTTCTAAGTTCCCGGCTCAGGCTCGGGGGTCTCACTGGACTACCCTGATTTTCATGCAAACCAGCTCCTGGGTGGCCAGGCTGGCAGCTATCCTGCCCTAGACGGCCACTTTCCTGTGCCTAGTGCGGAGGTCGCGGATGAGGTCCACGATGTCCGCACTAGACCAGGCGGGCGCCCGCCTCTTGCGGCCCCGGGCAGGCTCCCGGGAGCCACTAGACTAGTCCCGGGAAGAGGGGGAGGGCTGGGTGGCAGCGGGTGGCTGGCTCGATCCGTGCCAGGTGCAGGGTCTGCTGGCTGGGTGCTGGCAAGTTTGCACCTGGCACTGGCACCTTAGCCAGACCGTGCCCCTTTAAGGGCTCCGGGGCCGGGAGGGGAGCAGAAGAATTTCCCTGGTGGTGCCCAGAGTGGCCACCAGGGCAAGCTGGGGAGGGCTAGCCTCCGACTAATTCGAATTAAGTGGCTAAACAGCCCTTAATTCGAACTAGTTAATTTGAACTAGGCGTTAGTCCTCGTGGAATGAGGTTTACCTAGTTCGAATTAAGCACTCTGCTAGTTTGAATTAAGTTCGAACTAGCGGTTTGTATGTGTAGCGCCTAGCAAAGTTAATTCGAACTAACGTCTCTTAGTTCGAATTAACTTTGTGGTGTAGACATACCCTTCATCGGAAGAGAGGGAGTGGCAGTTACAGGAGCAGGAGTAGATGTAAGGCAGGGGTTGCCTTTGTGAATGAAGCTAATCAAGTCAGGGTGGAAGTGGGTCCCTCGTAGCATTTGGTCTGGATATGTGAATATCCAGAGAGGGGAAATTGCCTTTGTAATGCGTTAACCCGTTGAGATCCTTATTCAATCGTAAGTTGAAAGTGTTGAATTTGCAAATGAACTCCAGTCCAGCTGTCCCTCTTTCTACCAGTTATAGAAATTCAAATCCATTACTGAACATTCAGGCTGGTTACAGGGTTCCCCTATGGGTCTGCGTGTGTTACCTTTCCTGGTATCTGATTTGTGAATGACTCATGATCTCAGGAATTGGCCCCCTTACAGCAGGGTTATCTGGCTATGTGGACTCTCTCCTCAGACCCTGGGCAACCAACTCCTAGAGACCTGCCCGAGGGATCTACTGAGCACCAGTGATCTCTCTGCACACCCCAGCCCTCCACAGCTGTAGAAGCTCCTTACACCAACATTCCCCATGAGGACAGACAACAGGCTGTTGGGAATGCCCAGCACACCTGGCGGCTGAGCTCTGTGGCAAGCTAAACCTGCCCATCAGTGGCACTGCCCTGGGCACCCGCACGGCCCCACAATCTCCCAACAATATGGCTGACCTCGAACGTTTCCTCAGCTCCCGTCCCCGAGCGCCCTCCTCCACTCTCGCTACATTGACAACGTCATCATCATCTAGACCCATGGGAAGGAGACCCTTGAAGAATTCCAGTGGGATTTCAAGAATCCCACCCTCAGCCCAAACCAATCCAGCGGAGAGATGCACTCCCTGGACACTGCAGCCCCATTAAACGATGGTCACGTAAACACCACCCTATACCGGAAACCTACTGCCCATTGTTCTTACCCGCACGGCTCTAGCTTCCACCCGGGGCACGTCACATGATCTGTTGTCCG
The DNA here is from genome assembly GCF_049634645.1 of Pelodiscus sinensis. Taxonomy (NCBI): domain Eukaryota; kingdom Metazoa; phylum Chordata; order Testudines; family Trionychidae; genus Pelodiscus; species Pelodiscus sinensis. The sequence continues at coordinate 1,890,141 of NC_134734.1, forward strand.
CAGCCAGGCCCCAAGATACATCATTGCAGATTTCAAAACACACCCGGGCTGTCCAAAGAGGGTTTGGCAGCAGCAGGCTGCATCACAACTTGTGTTGGGCCACAGAACCAGGCTTTGCTGCCACCTGGCTCCTAGCGCCTTGCAGAGGTAGGGGTCCAAGCACCTGGGCTGGAATTTGGAGGGCGCTGTGCACTTAGCATACTGGAGGGGGTAACCACCCCCTGGAACAGCCATGTGTAGAACCCTGGGATGCTGTCAAGGCTGCTTCCCCACTCTGGCATGATGATTGCAGAATTGGGGTCTTGCAAACGTACCCCAAAACCTGATCTCTCCAGGCTAGGTACAATTAACCCCTTAGTCCCCAGGCTGCTGGTCATCCCTCATGGCTATGACATATGTGCCTGCACGTTTGGCATCTATTGCTCAGGCAGGGTCTGGTTCCCCATGGAGGTGGGAGGTTCTCGCCCGTGGGGAGACCCTGGGGATGATTGACAAGGCTGGGGCAGTTTGGGGGAGGAATTTCCTCCTCTCCTCGAGTCATTGCTCCCTGGAGAAGCGTTACAGGCTCCGTGTCATTAATCCTGTATGCTCAACCATCCGGAGGGAGGGGCTAGCTGACCATCAGCCAATCCCCTCTTGTTTTCCCATCCCAGTGTGGAATTAATTTTGTTCTGTGCAGCACGTCAAGTCAATGTGCAGAGGTGCCCGGGCCAGTAAGAACAAAACACCAAGATACAATATATACACACACCCAGACCCTACACACTTTGCAGATGTATATCTGTGACGTAGTGGGGGATAAATTGCTGGCTGCTGGCTGTAGCATGGCCCAGCAGGGCAGGGGGTGAGTCATTATGCAAAAAGGGTCTCTCAACCTGTCTGACCAGCTACCCCCCAGGGAAAGAAACAAAGGAAGGTGGAATGCGGCCCTGGTTGGGGGGTAGGGCTGGAAGGGAGTTGGGTAGTCTCTGTCTGGGTTCATGGAGGAAGCAGCCTAGGCAACAGGCTGGGATTTAGGAGCCCAGACTCCCCCATCTCAAGGGGGGCTGAGGCATCTTAGGCCTGCCCTGTAACCAGATGACATCTGTGCTGTGCTGTATCCTGGAGAGGCAATAAACTCCCTCTATTCTACTGGCTGGTGGAGTCTGTTCATCCCATCTGGGATGCAGGAGACGGGAAAACCCCAATGCGCCATCACAATGTAGAAGTGACCACAGCACAAGAACGCAGTGGGAGGTGCGAGTGTGAGACACAGACACACAGCAGCAGAGGGGATGGTCAGGGCGCTGCTCCTCCGGTAAGAGCCAGCTGGGCAGGGCAGGTCTGCTTCGAGCTGGTCCTGGGGCTCTTGTGCACGCTGACGCTAAGCAGTGGGCAGGGAAAGGGGCGGCTGGGGGAGGGGCTGGCTCCTAGTCTGGCTCCTGCAGTGCTGTTCTGCCCCCACTTGCCACACTGGCTGCACATGGCCAGGGCTGGGAGAGGGGCAGGGCAGGGACCCAGTCACAACTGGGACTGGCCTGAGATCCTGCCCCCCTGGGACCCTCTGGGGAGGTGAACTGACTCCTCCTCCCCCGTCCAGAGATTTGAGCTGGAGGCTTCTCGAGTCTCCCTCCCATTACAGTCTGACAGTGAGAGCCACCGGTGCCCCCCACTGGGGGGCAGAGGCAGAGGCAGAGCAGGGATGGCCCCACATTGGTTCCTACCCAGTCATTCCCTGTCCGTGATGGGAAGGGAGGTGGAGCAAGCAGTGTCCTGGCATGGACCTGCGGGTCGGGTTCAGCCTCCTGGTCTCCCTACATGGGCCCTTGTCCCTGCATTGCCTCCCCACCCCAATCCCCAGACCCCATAACAGCCCCTTCTGCCCTCACACCAACCCCCTGCCTCCTGCCCTCCCTACATGTCCGTGCATTGCCCCTACACTCCCCCAAATCCCCTGCCCTGAGCCCCCCATCCAGCTTCCTACCCTACCCTTGTTCCAATATTTCCCCCAACACCCAAATCTCCTCTTCTGAGGCCCCCCAGCCTTCTGCCCTCCCTAAATGGGCCCTTGCCCCTGCATTGCCCCTACAACATCCCCCCTCTATCCTGAACCCCCCCAACCCTCTTTCACTCCCCTTTCTGGGGGAGGCCACACACACACACACACACACACACACACACACACACACACAGTACCAGGGGTGGGACTGTCTGAGGACTGAGGGAGCCTATGAGGGGCGGCTGCTTGAGCCACTCACCTTGGCTCACTGGTGCCTCTGGGTCAGTTCCCCCCAAACCCTGCACCAGACACTGGCCCCTCCGGGAAATTATGTTTGGGTGCCCCCACCGATGCCCCATCCCCCAGGATGCTGAGCTGCAGAGGGCACCCCTCATGGAAACCCCCTGGGTGCCCAGCTCTCGTGGGGCCCTGCACCCCCCGCGGCAGCACTGGGTGGGAATGGCCCTGGGGACATCCCCCTGCTGCCCGGCAGCCCGTGGGGCACAGACCCTAATCCAGGGGGGGTCACGTGTGTCCCGAGGGCTGAGGAAGGGGCCTGTGCTGGGCGCTGGGTGTGGATGGAAAAGCCCCTCAGCAAGGGGCTGGGTGCAGGCCGGAGAGTGAGGAGACTCCCCCGGTCCCAGAGTCAGGAGCCGGCCCGGGGCCCCCCCGCCCTGGAGCTGGGCACAGAGCAGGCCAGACGCCGGCGCGGGGCCCAGCCGCTCAGAGCCGCAGGCGGGGTTGGCGCGAGGGGCAGCAGGGAACAAACTGCAGAGGCGACGGCTCGGTGCTCAGGAAGCTTTAATCTCCCCGGCAACCCCCCCCCCCAGCAGGGAAAGCCCCCACCCCAGGGCCTCTGTGGGGCAGGGCGGGCGGGGGGCACCCGGGCGATCAGCGCAGAGCGACCCCCAGAGCCCAGCAGCGGGTTGTGGCTCTTGGGTGAGTGTCGCTCCCAGGACTGGTCGGAACGTTTCCTCAGGCCCCTCGGCGCGGATCCGGCCTGGCTCAGAACGGCACGCAACCTTTCCCCTGATTCTGGATAAGAAAGCAGACATTGTCAGTCCCCTCGGCTCCCCCACATGGCTGACGCAGCAAGACCTGGCTCGAGGGCAGCGGGAGCCCGGCCAGGCACAGCTCAGGAGGGGCTGGTCTCTCAGAGGGGCTGACTGAGGCGCTGTGGGGCCTGTGGTGCTGACAGACCTTTCCGTGGGCGCCCCTGGCCAGGCCCCGCGGAGGCTCCACTCAGAGCTGCCCGCTGCATCTCTCTGGGGAGGGGCCGACTCTCTGGGGTGCTTGGGGGTCGCAGGGAGGGTGCAGCTCAGACATCCATGGAACCCCCTTTCCCCAGAGAAACACCGGCCCCGTCACACAAGCCCTTGTGGGACGTCTCAGCCCATCTCGGCCAGGAGAAGCCTCGTGTCCCGTCTCTCAGCACCCACAAGTTTCCCTATGGTGAAGGGTGGAGGGGCGCTCGGTGCGTCAGACCCAGGCTGCGCTGCACAGCCGAGGGTTGGATGTGGCTCAGAGGCTGTGTTGCTCCACGTGGCCACTGGCTGCAGGAAAGCTACCGGCCTGACCCTCGCGCTGAGCGGGGCTCGGATCACCCATGATTCCTGCGCTGGCTAATGACACACCCCGTGCGCTGTGCCGAGGGCGGTGGTGCCTGGGAGAAGATGGTGACAGATTCTCAGGTTTCCACATCTCTGCCCAGTTCTGCCCCAGGGCTCAGGGCGCCCGCGCTGTGTCTGGATCTCTGGCCTGCTGGGACCTCCAATGGGAAGAGACACTGAGGCTGGCTGTGCATACGGGTTATCCCCCCGCCCTCGCCCTGGCTGCGTCTCTGGGCCGTTTTTCTCTCAGCCAGGATTTCCGGTCAGGCCCAGGACAGCTCCCCAGTTCTGTAAACAGTTCCAATTTGGGTGACAGTCTTCACACTGTCTGTTTCTCTGAAAACCCCTCCCCCAAGAACTTCTCCTAGATGCTCAGGGGTTGAGTGTGAACTTTTGCAAAAACTTGTTCCCCTCACTCGTATCCCCATAACTCTCTTCCCGTGAGGCCAGGAACTCCCCAGGTGTTTCTTGCAGACAGTAGCGGAGCCTCGCACCAGGCCACATGCCCCATTCCACCCCATTCAAGCAACTCCCCATAGCAACAGCATGTAGGCCCGTGGCTGCGTGATCCCCCTCCCCCAAGTGAGCCAGTGGTTTGGTACCGATGCCACCCACCGGGATAGGTATGTGGGGCAGCTTCCCCAATCTTCAGCCTCTCCAGCTCAAGCTCATATTGACATTGCCTTACCCTCTCCTTTTCTTCTCGCTCTCGCTTCATGAGTGCCTCTTCTGCTCTCTTTTGTCTGTTGAGCTACGCAAAGAAAGGTCACTGAGCCCTGCTCGGCATTGGATTAGAACAGGGCTACTAGCTGGGTCTGCATCTGAAATGCAAAGGTCCAGCACCCAGCCCTGCACTCAGCTCAGCCCCCAAATTAACACCACCCTGGTAATCCTGGGAAATGACTCACCCCCCACTCACTAACACCCCCCCGGCACAGGGAGGTGACTCCCTCAAAGGTGCCTGCGAATCCGTCCTGAGAGAAACTTCCTGCCTGGCCCACCAACGACAATCTGCCATGTGCCCCTGGCCAAACGCACTGTGGCAGCAGGAGCTTTGGGCAGAGGGGGCTGCAGCTGGACCAGGGCCAGGTGCATCTGGACACCCAGAAGCCTGATAGGACCAACTTGGCTGGGTGCACATAGACGCCCTGGCCACAAAGGGGCGTCGTCACTCACTGAACCTCTGCTCACACGCTGAGGGAAAGGGCTGGAACCCACAGGAGCAGGGACCACCACTATAGTTGGGGGGATGCAGATAAGGAAAGGGGTCCCTCATATTCCCACCGGAATGTAGGTTTGAATTGCATGGGTTGGGGATTGGGAGCAATAGGCACGTGGTGTAAGGGAGGCAGCTGCACCCTGTACCAGGCTCAGTGCAATTACTGGAAGACCATGAGATGTGGCAGCACGGAGGCAGTGAGTGCCATGGTTTTGGGATTCATTAAACGCTGTGTCTAGATCCGCAGCCCGCTGGGGCCTCTCACAGGCTAAGACACTGAGGGTCCCAGATCTCACCTGACAGACCCACTGAGAACCCTGAGCCGGTGCCCTGCCTATCAGGCTGGGAGGGTCGGTGCTTCAGGCTGGGAGCCAGGGCTCAGCACCTCAGGGTTCTCCTGAAAGGGCATAGGAATGGCCACACTGGGTCAGACACACGGCTCATCCCGCCCAGGGTCCTGTCTGCCCACAGCGGCCAGTGCCAAGTACCCCAGAGGGAGGGAACAGAACAGGGAATCATCCATCCCCTGTTGCCCATTGCCAGCCCCTGACAGACGGTAGTTAGGGGCATCATCCTGCCCACCCTGACCAATCACCATTCATGGGCCTGTCCTCTGAGAACTCACCTAATCCTTTTTTCAGATCCCCGTATAAATATGCCCTTTACAACATCCTCTGGCAAGGAATCCCACAGACTGAGAGCATGTCTACACTAGACCCCTAGTCTGAACTAGGAAGGCTAATGTAGGCATTCGAACTTGCAAATGAAGCCCGGGATTTAAACATTGTGGGCTTCATTTGCATGTTCCCGGGCTGGCGTCATTTTTAAATGCCCCTTATTTCGAACTACCTGCCCGCAGCTACATGTGGCAGTCAGAAGTTAATCCTAACTAAATCCTTAGTTCAGATTAACTGTTACACCTCATTGCAGGAGGAGTAACAGTTAATCTGAACTAAGGACTTAGTTTGGATTAATTTCTGACTGCCGCGTGTAGCTGCGGGCAGTCAGTTCGGACTACGGGGCATTTAAAAATGACGCCAGCCCGGGAACATGCAAATGAAGCCCAGGATGTTTAAATCCCGGGCTTCATTTGCAAGTTCGAATGCCTACATTAGCCTTCCTAGTTCGAACTAGGGGGCTAGTGTAGACATACCCTAGGAGACTGGGAAGGGAGGTTTCCTGGGGTGTTTAGAAATTCGGCTATGGGCTGCGTGAAAGCTTTTTCCCCAGGAACATTAACCCATATTTCCTTTTCATGATGGGGTTTCATGCTGTGGGGCTTCACTGACAGCTCAGCTGTCCCAGAATCCCTCCCTGCAGCGACTGTCTCTCCATATTGCCCCTCCCATTGCCTGCTGAGAACGGTGGGTCTCCCAGTGCCTGTGCTTTGGGCAGTTCCATGCATGTTGGTTGGAGCAGGGAACAACTCAGCATGAACATTAGATGCTGTCTTGGGACTGGCCGTAGGACTCTCCCCCTGGATATTCAGTCACATGGTAACCCCCAAGAAGTTATGGAAGTTATAGGGCTTGGTGTAACTTTTGTAACTAACCTGTTCACCTCACTGATAACAATCCCTCTAACTCTCTTTCCACAAGGCTAGAAATATCCCAGGTCTTTGTCGTAGACAATAGCGGAGCCTCGCACGAGGCCACGTGCCCTGTCCCACCCCAGTCAACCAACTTCCTATAGCAACAGCATGTAGGCCCATGGCTGAGTGATCCCCCTCCCTCAAGTGAGCCAGTGGTTTGGTACCGATGCCACCTGCCAGGACAGGTACCTGGGGCAGGATTCTCCTACCTTGAGCTTCTCCACCTTGAGCTCATGTTGGTATTGCCTTTCCTTCTCCTTTGCCTCACGTTCATAGCAGAACTGCTCCCACTGGCGCTGCCTCTCCTTTTCTTCTCTCTCATGTTGGCGTTGGCGCTCCAAGTGCTCCTCTTCTGCTTTCCTTTGTCTCTGGAGCTGTGCAAAGAAAGGCAACTGAGCCCTGCTGGGTATTGGACTAGAACCAGGCTACTAGCTGGGCCTGTGTCTGAGCTGCCAAGATCCAGCACCCAGCACTGCACACAGATAAGCCCCCAAATTACCACCACCCAGGTAACCCTGGCAAGGGACTCACATCCCACCTGGCACAGGGAGGCGACTCCCTTCAAGGTCCCTGTGAATCCATCCAGGGGGAAACTTCCTGCCTGATCCACCTAGAGCAACCCTGAGCAGGTGGGCAAGACCCAGGTGCCAAGCCCTTGATAGAGGGTTGCTTGGTGCTCCCAACTATGTCCAGAGCTCCCTGTGCAGCTGTGACCAGCCTTCTGCACTGATTGGGGTAATTTGCAGTTAATGCTTTGTGATAAAAATCCCAAACTCTGGCAAATTGCCTGAAACCTTCATTAGACATTTGTAGCACCTTACTGCCAGGAGCTTCACCTGGAGTTTCCTGTCTGGAGAAGGTCCCTTTGTGTCGGCCATCACTGACGTACAGCTAGCGCTTGCAGTGGGCTAATTTCCACACATAGGGAGCAATAATAGGTGATTGTTAGAGAATTCTGGGACTGCTGGAGACAGGTGTCAGTGCCTTCCATCTCACGAATTCCCCTTTGTGGAGCTGGGTGAGGTCTCAGTGGCTCAGTACCATACGAGTGCTGCCAGGTCTGAGCCAAGCCAAGACTCCACCTCTCATGCATGTTGTCTGCCCTTCTCCATTCCCAAGTGACCCTCTTGGATCTCTGCTGCATTTCTCCTCAGAGGCTGGTTGCAATCAAAGCCTTGCTGCCTGTGAAAATCACCCCGTCTACCACTGAAAATGGTAGACGAGACATCTGCAGCTTCGGCCGTCTCTTGTACTCTAGTAGTGACTGCTCATTGCTGCAGCCACCGTCAGCTCACACGGCTCTAAGGGGACCAACCTCGTCTTTCCCTCTTTCCCTCCTATTTGCTCCACTTTCCTCTTAGCTACGAACTTTCAGAGGGGGGCCGTGTTAGTCTGTGATTTTAAAAACAAGCAGTTTTGATGTGCCTTGGCCTAGTCTATAGTAGACCAGGCAGGTTGGCTTAAGGAACACAACTCCAGCTACACAAAATGCACAGCTGGATTTGGCTTACATTAAGCAGAGCCACAGTGACATCCACACTGCGGGATCCCAACAGAAACACATGCTCTCCTTGGCTTCCCTTACTCCTGGCAAAAGCAGGACTACCAGACACTGGCCAGGCCTATCCTTAGCATTTGATTCAGGGGCCTATACTAGACATGCTAATTCAAATGCTAGAAGATTGACCTCCGGAGCATTGATCTTCCCGTAAGCATAGACATGCCCATAGAGACTATAAGACCCACTTCACCAGATGAGTTGGAGTAGAAAGAACAGAAATTAAGTAGTTGACATCTGGATACTCGTCTGGCTCTGTCAATACCTCACTTCCGCAGGCGGGTATTTAAGTTTTAAGAATGCCTGATAGAGATCCTGTAGGTGGTTATTTTTTTTTGTATCTGTGGGACTGGAGCAAATCCAGTTGAAACTTAGGTCCTGACTGCAGACAACTGATCATGTGATGTATCCTGGACAGACGCTAAAGGTATGTAGGTAAGAACAGCAATCAGTAGGTTTCCAGTCTCGGGTGGACTTTATGTCACCATCACTTAATTGCACTGCAGTGGCAAGGAAGTAGACCTCTTCTGTGGACTGATCCAGGCTGAGGTTGATGGTGGGGTTAAAATCCCTGTGGAATTCTTCAAGGGTCTTCTTCCCGTGATCCATAGCCTGAAGATGTCATAATGTAGCACAAGCAGAGGGGGGCAACAGGAGACGGGAGGTGAGGAAATGTTGTTCAAGATCAGCCATATTGTCAGCAGGTTGCAGGGCCATGCGGGTGCCCAGGGCTGAAATGCTGACTGGAAGGTGTAAATTGTCCCCAAACAGGAAATAGCTGTGGGTGGGGACAAAATCATAGCGCTCAGCCTCCAGGTGTGCCGGGTCCTCATATGGCAGAGTGTTCCTGGCAGCCTGTCATCCATCCTCACGGGGAATACTGGTGTAAGGAGCTTCTACAGCCGTGGGGACCAGGCTGGTGTGTGCAGGGAGATCACTGATGTGCTACAGCTCCCTCAGGAAGTCAGGGATGTCTGGAAGATCGCTAGGAGTGCTGGTCGCATAGGGACGGAGAGAGTCAACATAGCCGGATAATCCTGCTGTGAGGGGGCTGATGCTTGAGATGATGGGACTCTGGGATTTCCAGGTTTATGGATTCTGGGTAGCAGATAGAGTACCCCTGGTGGGGGCTCTGGGAGGGTGTTTGTGGAGATTTGGTCCCAAGCTGTAGCAAGGAGTTTCTTGAGAGACAGGGTTGATTCTTTATTCCTCAGTGGGATGGGAGAAACGTGACCGGTAGAATGTGTTGTTGGTGAGTTGTCTGGTGGCCTCCTGCTCATAATCTGGTTTATTCATGCTGACAGCAGCACCCCCTTTGGCTACAGGAACTGACTCTACAGTCCTATCTAGCTAGGTCTGCATCTCTAGTTCCAGAGTCTTCTCTGGTATCACAGTGAGAGTCCCTGCTCCGGAAAGTGCATCTGCAGGGAACAGCGATTTGCCAGGCCTGACGCTCACGGCCCAGTCACTTCTCAAGCGTTAGCATCACTCTCTGGATCCTTAAGGTGCCGCCATTGAGCAGTTTGCTCAATCACACTCTCGGGGGCTTGTGGGCCCTTCCAGCTTCCACTGCCTGGCCAGAAACACCTGATCTAGGAATGTTCTTGGAGCTGCTACTTCGGCAGAGAGTCGGTGTGAATTTTCCAAGCTAATTAATTGTTCCCAGGGACTGATGGGCCACGTTGATGGGGGACATGGTATGATGTTAAGGGCTAAAAATCTTCCTCTTCTCAGGTCTGCACCTTTGATCGAAAAAAATATCCATCTCCGCCCTCAGAGATCAGCTCCATAATCCCCCCAACTCATTTCTCCCCATTTAGTCTGAGCTTTGCAGCTCTAGTTGAACCCAGGGCTTCCCACCTTCTAGTCATGCTCCTCTTTTGGCCAGCCCCAGAGGGTGTCGTCACTGTCACCACCATTCATACGTCCATAAATCCCCTGGCTGATCTGGGGCGCACTGCGGGTGCTGAACACAACCCTGAAGAGGAACCATAAGAATCCGTCTCTTCCAAACGGGGTATTAAATGGGTGTAACCGTGACCCTTCTTCGGTTCAGCTGAGCTGCCGAAGGCCCGCGTTGGAATCCAATTCACAGAAACACGGCGCGTTGGCTGCTCGAGCCAGAATCTCTTCTCTAGCTGGCAGTAGGAAAGGTTCTCATTCTGTAGCTTGCTGAGGTCTCTGGGACCTAAGTATACGCGGCGCTGGCCATTGCTTTCCCCCACAGCGACCTGGGAGCTCACCCACTCTGCTGGCCCCTCCATTCCCGTATCACTTGAATTGCTTCCATCCCTGCAGCTCAGCCGGGAGTTTGCACCTTTCTGCATGGAGAGATGGGCCTGCTTGTCTGGATGGTGCGTTCACCCTGCAAGCCCCCCAGCCCTGCCAACACATCGTGATAGTCCCAGCGAGGACCCCATAGGCAGGTGGAGCAGCCAGTCCCTTTTGGCTTGGGGGCCCCAGCTGGGGTGTCAGTTTCAGTCTTGTATAATCTTGAGCAGTCAGAATATTAACCTGACCTCCTGTGTCCAGTTTCAGTGGGACACGGGTCTGTGACGGAGTGTCGGGGAGTCCCTGGCCCTACACCCCCATCCGCAGTCAGTTGTGACTCTCAGCCGGCAGGTAGGACAGAAGGTTTATTGGTTCCCAGGGACACAGTGTAGCTCAGACTGGCTGGCTAGGCTCCCCTGTCCCTGAGCCAGCCGAAAAACTCACTTCCACTCAGCTACTGCTCACTGCCCCCCAGGCAGCCCCGCCTCCTGCTTTGTCCTGCCTCCAGGCCCAAGGTGTAATTTGCTGTCACCTGGGCCAAGGGATGTGAGAGACTGAACATACATCCCCAATGAGTCATGCCCAGCCTTGCCCTCCTTATGCAGACAGTGCTGCAGTGTTGGGGGAAACTGAGGCACACACACAGAATCATGGCAGAGCAGCCTAGGACAGCAGGAATCACATGGAACACAACAATGCAAACGATGAACGCAAAGCCAGCATGAACCCACTGGACTACAAGAGTAGACAAAACCCCACTACGTCAGTGTCCCACTCACTGTACTAGGCCGTGTCCCGTCCCCCTCATCGGCCTGGCTTCAGCCCAGGACATGTGTGGAAAACTCCTCAGGTGGATCGGCCTGGTCTGGCTGAATTTGGCTGGGCTGCACTTTCCATCTGCAGCAATTTGCCAAATAATTATTTTCCTGCTTTTACTATAGATTTTTCCCAAAGGCGGTGAACTGTCTGGGGCCATGCTGCTGGTCACCCCTTCCACATACCCGTCCGCACCCTGTCTGCCCCATGGCAGTGCTCTTCAGAGGGACTGGTTCCGCTCTTCAACGTGACCTATTCTGTCTATTCTTTGCGCTCACTACACAGATAATACCCCTGGTACATTCAGCTCTTTGGCTTGTGCTTTGGCTGCTTCTGCTGCCCTGCATCTCAGGGGAGCTTTTCCTGACACTAAATCTCTGTCAGGAAGCTGCCTCTGTCTGAGCTCCTCCTCTTCAATGTCACCAGTGGTTCTATCACTAAGCAGAGATTTTCTTGAGTTGACATATTGTTCCATCTTGTTATCAAAGTCACAGGTTTCACGGAGTTTAATTCTGGGACATTTTAGGCATTTTCAAGCCATTTTAAGGAACAAGGCCACTGTCCAGCCCAGCAGCGTGTCTGTCTCCTTGCAGGGCTGGGAGCGTGGGACGTCCCCTGTGGGTGGCTCAGCACTCGTCTGTCCAAGGTAGGGGCTGATTGTGCAGTCAGGCGCAGTGACATGCACAGGCACAAGAGGCAGGAGCTTTGGGGGTGGGGAGTGGAGGGGAGTGTGCACAGACAGCAGCATCACTGTCCTGCACTTATGAGCCCCTGCCCCAGAGAAGACAACAGGGGAAGCAGCCCTGGTGACCTGGCCCAGGTTTCCCTGGGGAGGGGAGACTCTTGCAGGGGTGGAGCAGGGCTGGACGCAGCCAGAGAGCCAGCAGGCGAGTTGCTCATCTGACTGACCGGCCCCAACAGGGGCTACAACCCTGAGGGGAGTCCTGACGGGCGGGGCTGGTCTAAGTACAATACCAGCTCAACTCCTCAACTTTGCGGGAATGTTGCCATGGCTACCCGGCACCAGAGGAGCACAGACTTGGAGCCTGGGCTAGGTCGTCTTGCACCCAACTGTTTCTCCATGGCCGTGGGGGCCTGTAAGAACTTGAAGCACCAAGGCCTCAGAGAAGAACATAAATACCTCACAGGCCTGAGCCATTAGTGGGCTGACCAAAGACCTCCACCTGCACCACAGACATAAATGGCGTGTGGCGATGCAAGGAAATGTTCTCTCTGTCTTGCGGGGGGGGGGGGAGGGGGAAGGGGCAGCCATCACGGCCACCAGCTGACAGACCCGTCTAGCCCAGGTGCTGGCTACTCACAGGGTCACTTTCCTGAGGGAGGGGTCAGAAGACGTTGCCTGGGCCCTGAGGGTGCTTGGTGAGATCGGAGAACAAGCTGTAGACCCCAGGCAGGTGGGGGTTTGAGTGCGAGTGGAGGAGGGAGCCTGTGAGGAGGCATGGAGGGGGAGGGCTGTGAACATGGAGGTGCCATCCACTGGGGTGGGTGCTGAAAGTTGAACCCAAACGGCGCTAAGAGCTGAGCCCAGAGTCTCGAGCTCACGCAGGGGGTGCGGGCGGCAGGGAGGGGCCCTGCAGAGGGGAGGCATCGGCTCAGTGAGTGGGGAGGGGAAGTGTTTCCATTTCTCCCTGGGGCAGGCTCCCTGCGTGGGGTAAGGATGCGTCACACAGAGGTGTGGTGAGCCCAGCCTCTCTGCCAGTTCCAGACAACAGCCAGGCCGTGAGGTGAACAGGGCCAGGGCAGGGCTGGCAGAAGTGGCCTGGTCCAGTGTGAGGAGAAATGCAACACGGAGAGGAGGGGCGGGGTCTGGGTGTGGAGGGCAAGGAGGCCCCTGAACAACACTGGCCAGGCCCAGGTGGGGCCCTGAGGGCTACCACTGCTGGGTCCTGGACGCTCCTTTGGAGAACTTGCAGTGAGAGGGGGTGGGGGGAAAGGCAAAGTGGAGAGAGAGGGATGGGGTGGAAATAAATGTAATTTGACAGGGTATCCGGGGCAGATGATCCCCAACACCCAACTGTCCATGGTGACTGGCCCCATGTGGGGTGAAAGGGGAAATGGCCCCCAGAGATGACAGGGGTTTCCATGGGTGGGTGAGGGATGGTCACAGATCTCAACATGGATGTCAGACCTGGTGCTTGGGCTGCTGCTGGGGAAGGAGGAAGAGAGGGCTGAGGAAGGGGCAGGCGAACATGCTTTCTGGGATCCCTGCCGGCAACGTGGTGTCTCATGAGCGCACTGATAGGAAGGTCGTTGGGGGCTGAGTGTTGGGGATGGGGTGGGTGGTTGGGGGCAGGGTGGTTAGGGGATGGTTGTTGGGGAGGGGTGGGTGGTTAGGGAATGGGTGGTTGGTGGATGGGTGTTGGGGAGGGGCTGGGTGGTTGGGGACTAGGTGTTGGGGAGGGGTGGGTGGTTGGGGAATGGGTGTTGGGGATGAGGTGGGTGGTTGGGGGGCTGGGTGTTGGGGATGGGGTGGGTGCTTGGGGGATGGGTTTTGCCTGCCATTGCTGCTGGCGTCTCAGCGCTGGAGTGTGGATGCCAAGGGACCAGAGCATGGCAGTGGCAGTCCTGGAAGGAGTTCAAGGACTTGCTGGCCTTTCACTAAACAGTGTTTGGGTCTCCAAGGGCAAGTCCTCTGTAGGTGTCTGGGCCTCCCTGGAAACCTGCAGGACTGTAACCAAGGCTGGCGATGCAAGATCATCCCAGTAACCAGCAAGGAGGAGGCTGTGTCAGCTGCATCCACAGGGACCTGCAGGCCCACCGTGGCCACCATGTGCAATCATTGGGATGCACCTGAGCCTGCTGATGTTGCTCTGGTGGGAGGTGAGCTTTGAATTCTGCCAATTTAGTGCAATTCTTGAAGTCATATTTTGCCAGGAGAGCCTGGTAATGGAGAGCGCTGCCCTGGAGGGTCCTAGGGGATGGAGGATGCCCAGCAACTGATCCTGGCTGTCTTGGGCCTCCTCCAAGAGGAAAGCAAGATCCACTATCCTGTTCTATAGGAGCTCTTGGCATTGGTCCCCTGGTGGTGAAAGATCCATCATGGGCACCGGATGTGCTGGTGAAACTGGCTCTAGCTCTCCTGCCTCCTCCGCATGTGCAGATGCTGTAAAGTCTGGAGTTAAATCAATGTCTTCTTATAGCAACAACACCATGGCTTATAGCAACAAAAGCCACCTTAAGGTACAGAACAAGAAAACTTGCCCTATTATCCACACAGACAATGTAGGACTTTGGTACAAAAGAGGTGACACCAGTCGGTTCGGTGACAGACAGTTAACCAGGGTTCACTGTGCATGGAGCACATGCCAAACACCACACGCCATAGATGTGGAAGGAGTTTACCCTCCTCACACTCTGTTGTGAGAGAAATGAAGATCTGGGAATCCCGAGATCACTTACAGGTGAAGGTGTTTAGGGCTTCACCAGCTGACGGCTGGTGGAGGAACAGCCCCCAAACTGCAGTTTGGCTGAGCTGCTGGGAAGTTGGTAAAGGAAAAACTGCCCATAATGGGAATGGCCACTGTTACATGATGGCTGAAGAGAGCCAGTTCCAGCAGGGCCCGGGGAAATGTTATTTAATTGGCCTGTAGGTGGTTCCACACCTGAACTTCCTCTGGTGATAAATTAAACAAATAAATTTATGCCCCAGCAGTGTTTTTGATGTGTGTAATTGAAAGGTGCTATAAAAGCAAAATCCCAACGTGGACATTCTAAATCTCCCTTCAGCCTGGATCTTAAATGCTTAATGGTTAGAACCCCCGGATATATTAATTTATAGTAGTAGTAGTAGTAATATTAATAAAAATTATTTGCTGAAGGCTATTTCATTACATATATACACACTAGCAGACTTCCCTGGCATTGCCTGTGTCTTTCAGGGAAGGGGGCTAGCAGTGGAGCTGTGTGTGTGCAGGAGGCAGTGCAGGAGAGGGATGGGTTTGAGGATGAGGGGATGAGAAAGGGCTCAAGATCAGAGGGACCATTTGGAACCAGCACATTCTCTTCTCTCTTTCCCCCTGGCCTCCAGAGGCATTCCTTGTGCCCCCCTCCCCCGCCCACACTGCAGCTAAGGCCTGGGAGGGGGAAGGGGGAGATACATTTTCATAGAATCATAGGGTACGTCTACACTACAGCACTAGTTCGAACTAACGCGTCTAGAACTAAAAACTAGTTCGAATTAGCGTTTTGCTAATTCGAACTAGCAAGTCCACATTGAGTGGACTCTGAACAGGGCTTAAGGCTGGCCGGAAGCAGTGCCGGCAGGGCATCAGAGGAGGACTTAGAGCGTGGAGCTGCTGTCTCAGGCTAGCCGAGGGCTGCGCTTAAAGGGACCCGACCCCCACCCCAGACAGACAGTTCTAAGGGGTGCCCCGCTTGCAAAGAAGTTCTGGCTTGGAGTGCCCGGAGTGCCCACACTGGGCACATCACAGCACTCGGCCATCAGCCCGGCTGCACTTGCCGCAGGCTGCCATCTGGGGAGAGGGGGCAATTGGGGGGCTGCAGGAGAGCTTCCACCCCCAGAAGCCCGCAGAGCCAGTCCAGTCCTCCCCATCGGGGGCTCGTACCCCATTCCTCCCTCACCTCCTTCCACTTACCCTTCCCTAGCCCCCCTTCTTATTGATGTACAAAATAAAGATAACGTTTCTTCCAACATTGACTCTGTCTTTATTGAACAAAACTGGGGGAGACTGGGAAAAGGAGGTGGGAGAGGGGAAGAGAAAGGCTGGGAGAAGGGAGGGCAACTAACATGATCAGGGGTTGGGAACAGGTCCCAGATGAAGAAAGGCTACAGAGACTGGGACTGTTCAGCTTAGAAAAGAGGAGACGGAGGAGGGACAGGATAGAGGTCTCTAAAAGCAGGGGTTGGGTGGAGAGGGTGCATTCAGAAAAGTTCTTCCTGAGTTCCCATAAAGAAGGACTAGAGGACAGCAAAGGAAAGGAATGGGTATCAGGCTTCAAAGTAGTAAGAGAAAGTTGTTCTTGACAAAGCAAATAGTTAACCTGCGGAACTCCTTGCTGCAGGAGGCTGTGAAGGCTACAACTAGAACACAGTTTAAAGGGAAGTGAGATCAAGTCATGGAGGTTGGGTCCATGGAGTGGTATTAGCAAGGGGGTAGAAATGGTGTCCCTGCCCAAAGTTTGTGGAAGGCTGGAGAGGGATGGCACGAGACAAATGGCTTGGTCACTGTCTTCGGTCCATCCCCTCCAGAGTCCCTAGGGTTGGCCGCTGTCAGCAGACAGGCTACTGGGCTAGATGGACCTTTGGTCTGACCCAGGACGGCCATTGTAAGCTCAGGGCTCAGGGACGGGGGTCTCAGTGGACCCCCTTATTTTCATGCACTCCTGCTCCTGGGTGGCCAGGCTGGCAGCTCTCCTGCCCTAGCCGGCCACTTTCCTGTGCCTAGTGCGGAGATCGTGGACGAGGTCCACGATGTCCGCACTAGCCCAGGAAGGTGCCCGCCTCTTGCGGTCCAGGGCAAGCTCCCGGGAGCCGCCAGCCTGGTCCCGGGAAGAGGGGGTGGGCTGGGGGGCATCGGGTGGGTGGCTCTGTGCCGTGCCAGGTGCAGGGTCTGCTGGCTGGGTGCTGGCAGGCTTGCACCTGGCACGGGCACCGTAGCCAGCCCGTGCCCCTTTAAGGGGTCCGGGGCCGGGAGGGGGGCATAGAGTTTCCCTGGTGTTGGCCAGAGTGGCCACCAGGGAAACCTGGGGAGGGCTAGCCTCCCACTAGTTCGAATTAAGGGGCTACACACCCCTTAATTCGAACTAGCTAGTTCGAACTAGGCTTAATCCTCGTAAAATGAGGTTTACCTAGTTCGAACTAAGCGCTCCGCTAGTTCGATTCAAATTCGAACTAGCGGAGCGCTAGTGTAGCACCTATTAAAGTTAGTTCGAACTAACGTCCGTTAGTTCGAACTAACTTTGTAGTGTAGACATACCCATAGAAAGATAGAGCTGGAAGAGACCTCAGAAGGTCATCAAGTACAGCCCCCTGAGCTAGGCAGGACCAATCCCAACTAAATCAACCCGGCCAGGGCTCTGTCAAGCCGAGACTTAAAAATCTCTGGGGATGAAGACTCCACTACTTCCCTATGTAACCCATCCCAGTGCTTCACCACCCTCCTAGTGAAATAGTTTTTCCTAATGTCCAACCTGGACCTCTCCCACCACAACTTGAGACCATTGCTCCTTGTTCTGCATCTGTCACTACTGAGAACAGCCTCTCTCCATCCTCTTTGGAACCTCCCTTCAGGAAGTTGAAGACTGCTATCGAATCCCCCCTCACTCTTCTCTTCTGCAGATTATATAGACCCAATCCCTCAGCCTCTCCTCGTAGGTCATATGCTCCAGGCCCCTAATCATTTTAGTCACCTTCCACTGGACCCTATCTAATGCGTCTACATCCTTTCTATAGTGGGGGGCCCAGAACTCATTATAATATTCCAGATGGGGCCTCACCAGAGCCGAATAAAGGGGACAATGACATCTTTGGATCTGCTGGCAATGCTCCTCAGAATGCAACCTAATATTCCATTAGCCTTCTTGGCTACAAGGGCACACTTTTGACTCATACCCAGCTTCTGGTCCACTGTAATCCCCAGGTCCTTTTCTGCAGAACTGCTACTTTGCCAGTCGGTCCCCAGCCTGTAACAATACTTGGGATTCTTCCGTCTAAAGTGCAGGACTCTACACTTGTCCTTGTTGAACCTCATCAGATTTCTTGTGGCCCAATCCTCCAATTTGTCAAGTCACTCTGGACCCCATCCCTGCCTTCCAATGTATCTACCTCTCCCCATACCTTAGTGTCATCTGCAAACTTGCTGATGGTGCAATCCATCCCTTCAGCCAGGTCATTAATTGAACAAAACCTGGAACTGAACCTTGGGGCTCTTCGCTAGAAACTGACTGTGAACCTGACATCAAGCCATTGATTACTACCCACTGGGCCCACTAGATTATGCGGGCTAGAAATGCCAGCTAGATAAGTTCCTATTACTTCTGTGTACTTTGTTAATTGATTTTATTCACTGTGGCTATAGTTACACTGCAGGGATTTTGCACAAAACCCTGTGGAGTGTCCACACTTCAAATGCACTTTTGCACAAGGAAATCAACAGTTAAATGGCAGGTTTTTACGAGTGCAGGTAAACCTCCTTTTACGAGGCAGAACTCCCTTTTGTGCTACAGCTATTGTGCAAAAAGGCAAGTGTGGACACTCCAGAGGGAAAAAAAGCACAGGTGCTCTGATCGCCATTCACAGAATAACCGTCAGAGCTTTTTTGTGCAAGAGGGTCCATGCAGTGTGGACACTCGCTTGTGCAAAAGCACATCACTTTTGCAACGTGCTCTGAGGTGTAGACGTGTTCTTGTGCAAGAACTTTTTGCACAAAAACTCTTGTGCAAAAGGCTTCTTGCACAAGAAGCATGTAGTGTAGACGTAGCCTGTTAATCTGTTCAAGCCTGTTTCTTTAAGTTGTTAAGTAAAGGTGTGTTCATTTTAATGCAATCAATTAGAAGTATATTCTTTATAATTGTCCTGGGGTTAGATCCAGATTACTGCTGGAACAATTGTATTCCTGGAGGCTCCCAACGCACACCATTAAGTGTGTGCAGGACCAGCCCAGTGGAGGCACTGCCATTGTATAATCTTTATGATCCAAGGACTGCAGCAAGGGGGTAGATAGGGAATCCCCAACTAAACAACATCACCACTGGGGTACTCAGGATCTCTTTTTGTGTTAAAACCATCAGGTACCAAGGCACATCAGTGAGTGTGACCTGCTCCTGAGTAACCTGGGGAGGAAATAGGGGTTACATACATTTGGGAGGAGTCCTTGAACAAAGAGACTCAGACACTTAGGCTGTGTCTAGACTACATGGATCCGTTGATGGAGCCATGTAGATTAGGCTGATCAGCAAAGGGAAATGAAGCCGTGATTTAAATAATCGTGCCTTCATTTAAATTTAAATGGCTGCCCCGCTCTGCCGATCAGCTGTTTGTTGGCAGTTCAGGGTAGTCTGGACGTTCCCCTGTCGACATGAAAGCCCTTTATCGACCTCCCCATTATGCCTCATGGGATGAGATTTACCGGGGAGGTCGACAAAGGGCTTTCATGTTGAAAGGGGAACATCCAGTCTGCTCCGATCTGCCGACAAACAGCTGATTGGCAGAGCGGGGCAGCCATTTAAATTTCAATGAAGCCGCAATTTTTTAAATCATGGCTTCATTTCCCTCTGCCGAACAAACAAATCTACAAGGCTCCGTCAATGGAGCCATGTAGTCTAGACCTACCCATAGACAGAGAAAAAGAGTGGAGATGAACAATCAATGAAAAGAGAAAAAGGAGACAGAGGTTAAGAATGGATGAAGCATAAACTGAGAACTGGCCTGTAAAGAACATGAGGTTACAGCAGGGAGAGTAACGGGTGAAAGCCTGCAGCTGCAGCTCATGGTCTGTACAGGGACAAGTTACAAACAGTAGGGGTATGTCTACACTACCCTCCTAGTTCGAACTAGCGGGGTAATGTATGCATACCGCACTTGCTAATGAAGCCCGGGATTTGAATTTCCCGGGCTTCATTAGCATAAGCGGGGAGCCGCCATTTTTAAATCCCCGCTGCTTCGAACCCCGTGTAGCGCGGCTACACGGGGCTCGAACTAGGTAGTTCGGACTAGGGTCCTATTCCGAACTACCGTTACTTCTCGTGAAACGGTAGTTCGGAATAGGACCCTAGTCCGAACTACCTAGTTCGAGCCCCGTGTAGCCGCGCTACACGGGGTTCGAAGCAGCGGGGATTTAAAAATGGCGGCTCCCCGCTTATGCTAATGAAGCCCGGGAAATTCAAATCCCGGGCTTCATTAGCAAGTGCGGTATGCATACATTACCCTCCTAGTTCGAACTAGGAGGGTAGTGTAGACATACCCTAGCTGACCAGTTAGGAAGTGTGTGGCAAGATGCATTAACCAATAGCGTGACGTGTGTGTATTTCAGCTGGTTCACGAGTCTGTTCGCTGGGTGTGCGGTTCACCCTGTCCCCACCTCTGCACTAGAACCTCAATCAGCTCCCGTGTAATTTGATCATGTGCCAATGAATGACAAGTCTGGAGCTGAACTCTGAATTCTTGGATTCCAGAGAAGAAATCAAAGTGCTTGCTCTGCTTTCCCCACATTGGCCACCAGGTGTCTGGGGTGCTCCCTGGGGGAAACACTTTCTGCATAACCCCTCCAGCAATCCAACCCACAGGAACTCACCAATTCCTGCTGCAGCTTTTCCTCCCGCTCCTTTGCCTCCTTCTGCAGCTGCTTCATCTCCTCTTTCAGCAGCTTGTCTCTCTCTAGGAATTCCTGCTGCAGCTTGTCCTCCCGCTCCTTTCCCTCCTTCTGCCGTCTGCCCATCTCCTCTTTCAGCAGCTTGTCTCTCTCTAGGAATTCCTGCTGGAGCCTCTCCTTTGCCTCCTTCTGCAGCTGCTCCATCTCGTTTTTCATCAGCTTGTCTCTCTCTAAGAATTCCAGCTGCATCTTCTCCTCCCGTTTCTCTGCCTCCTTCTGCCGTCTGTCCATCTGCTCTTTCATCAGCTTCTCTCTCTCTAGGAATTCCTGCTGCATTTTCTCCTCCTGCTCCTTCGCCTCCTTCCGCATCTGCTCCATCTCCTCTTGCAGCAGGTTGGCTTTCTCTATGAATCCCTCCTGCAGCAGCTTCTCCTGCTCCCTCAGCTTGCACTGCAGAGCTGTCTCCATCTCTTGCTTCATGTTTTCAGCCTCCTCCTTCATCTTGGCTTCCACCTGTTTAATGTTCTCCTGGTGGCTGCATTCTAGGTCCCTCATCTGCTGCTCCAGCTGCTGCCTCCTCTCCTCCTCTGCCTTGCGCTGCTGCTCCAGCTGCTCCAACCTCGCCTGGTCAGCTGTGGAAATGGGAAAATGAAAAAAAGGTGGTGTGAGTCTCCTGCTGTGCAGTCTGCATGGGGCAGAGAGCGCCCAGCCCATCAGACAGGGGCTGGGGCTGATTCTAACATGGCAGCTCCCTCTCCACAGGAGGGGCCGGTCAGTTTCCATGGCGATACAATGGCCACCCCTGCTCCACAGGTCGGGCTGCAGGTGGGTTCCCACAGACCGGACTGGGCCCCACTTTGGGCCCCAGAGAACGCCGGGTCAGGCTGAGGGGTCACATTACGCTTGGCCAAGCACCGACTTGTCCTGCAAGCGGGAAGTGACCCGGCCAGGGCAGGAGAGCTGGGACCTTCCTGCCAGTCACGCCCCCAGCCCAGACACCCCGCGTGTCCCCGCAGGGAGAGAGATGGGCGGGAAGTTTCCATCTGTCTCCCACCCTGCACCAGCAGGTCACTGGGGGAGGGTCACAGGGCCCCTTTTGCAGGTGTGGGGCAAACCAAATCCACCTTCCATGAAGACTGGGGCAGCCCCAGCCAGATCCCACCCCCGCTGGACAGACGGGCAGAGCCCCGAGGGGGTGACATGGGCTGGAAAAGGTTAAGCACCTGGCAGCTACATGGCCCAATTCACCCTGTAACGGCAAAGGAGAGCCGTGTGTGAATGGGAGTTAGGGCCCTTCCCTGCAAACAGCCAACACAGGCCTGGCCAGCGGACGAGAGCTCTGACAGGCGACCTGCAGCCTGAGAGACCCGGGGCAGCACCAATCGGACGTGCCCACGTCTCTCTGGCCAGGAGAGTTTGGTTACACGGTTCTCCCTGCACCTAAAGCACCTGCCACATCTCAGTGACCTGGGAATCCCCTCTGAAGTCTGCAGCTATTGGTATTGGAGGCAGGGGATGGTGCAGCCTTCCCAAAACTGCCCACATACCCAGCCGCCAAAGGCTGGGGTTGTCACCAGGGAAGGCAGCCCAGATCAGCAGCCTGGCCACTGGGGAGGGTAGGGGCCATGGCACAGTAGCCCGGCTCCACTAGGCCACTGGGAATGGCAGAGGCCCAGCTGCTGGGGAAGGCTGGGATATAAGTGGGTGGGGCTTGACTTCGGGGGCAGGACCTCTGGCAGAAGGGGCAAGGCTGAGCTGGGGAGATGTCTCAATCCCATCTGCATCTCCCTGATATTGGACACTGGACTGACCCTAGGGACAAATTCTGACAGAATCATTGGTGCCTCCAACCTCCCCATCGCCGCTGTGTATCGGACCTACGAGCTCAGTCACGTCTGGATGGTCAATGAGCTTTGAACCAAGAGTCTCTCTCTCCTTTCTCAATGAACATTGGCTTAGTTAACGGGAACTGGCTGTAACTGTGTGTTTGGTTAAGATCTGAAACTGGCAATGCTAGCGCTGTTGATATGAGCCAGGTTTTCACTCCCCCTCATCGAGGGTGAGTGCTGTAAGCTCAGCTCTGGGCTGCTGCAGGGGACGGCCCTTTGGCTCCCAGCTCACCAGGAGGGAATTGCAGAAGCTGTTTTGTGTCTGGCTTGTTGCAGAGAAATGTCAGAACAACCCCCGTTGGGGGACTGGCTGCCCCGTGCTTTGCAGTTTGCCCTGACTGAGCAATCCCCGTGTGTGCCCCTTGGGTCCCATCCACACAGGGGAATGCAGCGTTTGTGTTACTAACTAACATGGGGCGGCAGCAGGGAGGGGAGGGGGATGGGAAGAGAGGAGACTGCAGCGAACAGAGTGACCCGTCCCCAGTGCTGGGCCCAGGATACCGGCCATGAAAGGCAGGGGAGGTGACTCCTTGTACTGGGAAGAGTTTTCAAGTGTCTTCATGCCCAGGCTCAAATCTGCCAAATCCCCAAGTCCTCCCCATAACCAAGGCACAGAGCCACTGCCTCTAGAGCAAGAGACGAGCTGAAGACTGGAAGGCAAAAGTGCCCTGGCTCCTGCCTGGCCAGGGCTGCTCCCTCAGTGCTTTGCAGGAGCCTGGGAGGCACCTGGCAGGACTGTGCACAGACAGCTTCTGGGCACTAAGTTGATCTCCTGGACTGCGGGGCCTGGGCTAGGTCTGGCCCATTTGCCCCACAGGTGGGGTAATTTCAAACCTGAGACTTAAGCACCACCCTGAGTCACACTTTGCCATCCTCAGGTGGGCGCAGTCGCTCATTCCCCTGGAAAGGGAGAGGTCCCTGAAATCCCCACAGGTAAGGGGGGAGGGTTGAAAAGTAGCGCCTGCGTGCACGGAATACCCCCAAGGCACAGACAGGGAATGCCCACCAGGGCCCTCTGCTGGTTGGGCATGCCGGCATGGGCAGGGGCTGCCGGTGTTTGTTTACCACATAGGGCAGATGGAGCCCAGTGATAAGAAGCCTGACCCAAAGATCCATCTGCCCTGCCAGGGGCTCCCCATGGAGCAGGCCTGGGCAGCTGCGAGCCCCCAATGGACACAGATTTAGCTGAACAAGCAGTAGACAAATTGCATCGTATTGTGACTTTGCTTTTGAGAGGTCTGGGGGTTGTGCTGACCCTGCTGCAGGGGTAAAGTCAAGGCTGTGATGCCCACCCCATCCCCTGCAACCTGGTTAGAGAGGTCCTGCCTCTCTAAATATGCAAAGTAGCTCATCACCCAGAACCATGCTGTGCTGCCAATCCCCTTACAAGAGGTGTCAATGGGTGTAAATCACCTAATATGGTGAGGTCTGATTGGTTAGACAATTCTATTACAGTATTTTATGATTGGTTAGTAAAATTACACTAAAATACTTGGTTAAGTTCTAGCTAATCTGGATTCAAGTTTCAGTATATAAGCTGGGCTCCAAGAAGAAGAGCAGCTGGGAAAAGGGGCAAGAGGAAACAAAGAAAGAAACAGCAAGGAGGAGGAGGAAATACCTGGAAGAGGAACTCACTTTCAAGACCCAGCCTAAGACCAGAACTGCCAGGACTCCTCTGCATGACTGTGACATGCAGCAACTAAGATCCAGAGAGAATGACCTTGCCTAGTCAATGGGGGAAGTCTGTCTGCCTGTATCGGGATTGGTGAGCATGACGCTGTGCTTAGCATGAATATTCTGCTTGCTTGGGAATTGTCAATAAATAGAAGATCAGGATATTACTGTGTGAGGCTCTCTCAGTGGCTAAAGATCCTGCCAACCAGCAGGAAGTTATGCCCTGAGCCCTAGGAATAGGGTTAGGGTGGATGTTTAAATGCACAGGGTTGCACCTTGACCCTGAGCCCTAGGAACTGGGTACAGTGTGGAAGGGATAGGAAATTTGTGTTGATAACAAATGTGGTGGAGAATGTGGGCAGCTTACGGTTGTTTGGACTAAACTGATCCAGCCTAATACAGTAATAGCTGAGAACTTGTGGCTTGTGTCCAAGGGTCACTGCCTGCTTGGCAGAATGTTCACCCTGAAGCAACAGGAGGAAAAGGAAGCCAAGCTGAGGGATCAGGGGGAGGGGGATGTTAGCTGAGGAGCCCCCTCTGCTTGCTAAATGGGTAGCAGAATGGGGTCCATGCCCATGGGGACAAGATTCATTCCAGGGGAGGGATGTCCTGGATTCTGCGTGTAAGGAGTGTGAAACCTTCTGCAAGTGCCTGGAACCAAAACCAAAGAAACAGGCTGTCAAAGCAGCAGCAGCCTGGGCATTGTGGAAAACGATCACCAATCTCTCCACCCTGGTGGCACTCTAGGAAAGACAACTGGAGAGTTACGCATTTGAGGTAGCTGTAGTTCAGGACACTCTGGCTCAGTATAAGGATAAGATAACAAGTCTTGTGGATAAGGGAGAAGCGGTGGATGTGGTATACCTAGACTTTAGTAAGGCATTTGATATGGTCTTGCATGATATTCTTATCAATAAACTAGGCAAATACAGCTTAGATGGGGCTACTATAAGGTGGGTGCATAACTGGCTGGATAACCGTACTCAGAGAGTAGTTATTAATGGTTCACAATCCTCCTGGAAAGGTATAACAAGTGGGGTTCCGCAGGGGTCTGTTCTGGGACAGGCTCTGTTCAATATTTTCATCAACAATGAAGATGTAAAGTAGTGGTGGAATAATTGTTTGCCATGTGCTATGATCAATGCAGACCCACAGGTACAAATGGACCCAATTGCTTACCAAAAAATCGAGGGTCCGTGGGCCCTGCCACTTACTCCAAGGAACAACAAATATTGTCTGGTAATTGGAGATCCCTTTCCAAAATCAGTGGAAGCCATCCCAGCAAAGACTAACACAGTTTTGACTAGAGCCAGGCAATTGTTTAATGCAAGGTTTAGCAGGTGGGGACTGCCAAAGGAAATTGATTCAGACCAAAGCCCACATTTCACTGGCTGGTAATGGAAACTCATACAGGGGTGAGAATTGAAGAGGGAGAAAGCACTAAGGTCCTTAATTGGAAACCTTATGCATGGGTAATAGAAGCTGTGTCACAGACCAATCAGAGGCAAGTGACAACATTCTGCAACATTTGCTGCAGCAGAATCCCAAGGGCCAACACATAGCGATGAGCCCCCATCCCAAAGCCAACGACAGTCGCTTCCTAGCCCTTCCACAGCTACAATGAGAGAGCCCCTGGCTGAAAGGCAAATGCTGTAAGACTCTGATGGCCAACACTTTGCCTCGCGGAGGGGTGGGGGGGAGTGGGGGGAGCAGGATTCAAGTGATCCCTGCCTTGGAAAATGGCTTATTTTATATTTTATATTTACATTTGATGGTGGCAGCGACTGATCGTCGTTCTCTTAGGTCTCAGGGAAACTGAGACCGGACAAGGTGGTCTCTGGGAGGTCCAGAGACAGGTTCTTATAGAGTCTATTCTGCAAGCCGGCCCCATATCTTCACTCCAAGTGCCAGGCTGGGTAATTGAGCCATGACGGCTGCTCTGTGCCTACGAGCCAGACCTGCCAGCTGCTTCCGGGTGCCACATGGAGCCAAAGCATTTCGGGATTCCGAACTGTAACTCCCCGGGAATACATTTGACCTGCATTAACCTTCTACATCGTCCCTCCTTCCCCACTAAACTCATCGCTCTTCACTCCATTCACTGCCCTACTGGCTGCCAGGGCTGCCCGTGCTGCAGGCTCCGGGGAACCAACTGCTCTGGGCCGGTGGCGGGATGCTGGGATGCGGAGAAAAGAACGGTTACTTACCTGTAACTGATGTTCTTCGAGATGTGTTGCTCATGTCCATTCGAAGTATGTGTGCGCGCCGTGTGCACCGCGTCTTTCGGAGCGTTTTCCCTAGCGGTACCCGTAGCGCCGGTGAGGTGCCCCCTAGAGTGGCGCCGCCATGGTGGGGCATAAGTACCCCTGCCGGCGCTGCCCCACCTCAGTTCCTTCTTGCCAGATATTCCGACAAAGGGGAAGTAGGGCGGGAGTCGAATGGACATGAGCAACACATCTCGAAGAACAACAGTCACAGGTAAGTAATCATTCTTTTCTTCTTCGAGTGGTTGCTCATGTCCATTCGAAGTAGGTGACTACCAAGCTAGCCCCATGGAGGAGGGGTCGGAACAGTCATATCACCAGAGTCATGAAAGAAGATGAACCATGAATAGATTTATTTGAACAAATAAACAGTGACAAGTCACCAACCCAGAACAAGATAACCAGATCTATATATTTACATATTTACACCACAGATTCAAGGACTGCAGAGCCCACCCTTACATCCTCCCTGGCCTGTTGAGGTAGCGCATAATGTGTTGTAAATGTGTGGAGGGAAGACCAGGTGGCTGCCCTGCAAATTTCTGTGATCGGTACTTGGGCACCAAAGGCTACTGAGGACACCTGCGCCCTGGTAGAATATGCCTTCACCCTGGGTGGGGTTTTACCAGCCAGTTGACAACACTCTGCTATACATTGCACCACCCATCTTGATAACCTTTGCATAGAAATAGGTGAACCTTTTCCCTTTCCCCCAAATGTATCAAACAACTGTTGGGATTTATGGAAGGGCTTGGTTTGGACGATATAAAAAGCCAGCGCTCGCTTGGCATCCAGGGAGTGTAGAACATGCTCCTTAGGGGATGCATGAGGTTTAGGGAAGAACACCGGTAAATAAATCTCCTGGGATAGGTGAAAAGGGGAAACCACCTTCGGGAGGAAGGTTGGATGAGGCCGTAGCCTCACATTATCACGTGAAAAAACAAGGAAGGGCGGCTCTATAGTCAGCGCCCTTAACTCTGATACCCTTCTAGCAGACATAATGGCTACTATGAAAGCAACCTTCAATGAAAGGTGCCTCAGTGGATAGGTAGCCAAAGGCTCGAAGGGAGGGGACATAAGCCTGTGGAGAACCAGGCTGAGGTTCCATTCAGGGTATGGAGCCCTCACCGAGGGGTACAGTTTCTCCAAACCCGTAAGAAACCTTTTAACCACCTGGTTAGAAAAAAGAGAGGCTCCTACCGTACCGACATGGAAGGCGGAGAGAGATGCCACATGAACTTTAATAGAAGTAATGACAGGCCAGAAGAACGGAGTTGAAAGAGATAGTCGAGAATAGCTGGAATAAGGGCCGAGGACGGCTGTACTCCTCTCCGGGACGCCCAAGACAAGAAGCGCCGCCACTTGGCAGCATACGACCGTCTAGTAGAGGGCTTCCTGTTGCTAAGGAGCACCATCTGTACCTGTCGGGAACATTCCCTTTCTGGTTGGTTCAACCATGGATAAACCAGGCCGTCAGGTGGAGAGACCGAAGATCCGGGTGAACCATTATTCCTCCGTCCCAAGGTTGGGTTAGCAGGTCCCAAACTGGAGGGAGTGCTATGGGGTCTTGGGTCAGCATGTCCACCAGGATGGGGAACCAGAACTGTCTGGGCCACCTGGGGGCTATGAGGATGATCGAGGACCTGAAGGTTCTCGCTCTGGTCAACACCCTGGAAATTAGTGGGAATGGGGGAAAAGCATAGTGGACGCCTTTTGGCCACGTGGTCGTTAGGGCGTCTCCCTTGGAAAATTTCCCCAGACCTAGCAGGGAACAGTAGTTCCTGCATTTCGTATTGTGTGCCGAAGCAAACAGGTCTAGGTGGGGATAGCCCCACCTGTGGAAAACCTGGCTGAGGACAGAGTCCTTGAGCGACCACTCATGGGCTCCAAAGGATCTGCTCAGTGTGTCTGCAAGTAGGTTCTTACACCTGGGGAGGTACTCCGCCTGAGGCGTGATGTCATGCGTGACACATAGATGCCATAGAAGCAGGGCTTCCTTGCACAGAGGTAGTGAATGTGCCCCACCCTGCTTGTTGAGGTAGAAAACCTCTGCAGTGTTGTCCATACGTACCAGGATGGAGCGGTGGGAGAGCCTCGGCAGGA
The DNA here is from genome assembly GCF_049634645.1 of Pelodiscus sinensis. Classification (NCBI taxonomy): domain Eukaryota; kingdom Metazoa; phylum Chordata; order Testudines; family Trionychidae; genus Pelodiscus; species Pelodiscus sinensis. Next base: position 1,918,404 of record NC_134734.1, read on the forward strand.
ATGCTTCGCAGGCCTTCCTCACCGCTCGCAGTTCCCGGACGTTGATGTGCAGGGACCGTTCGGAAGGGGACCAGAGGCCCTGAGTTCTGTGGCACCCGAGGTGTGCACCCCATCCTAGGTCGGATGCATCAGTGACCAGAGTCAGCGAGGGGGGAGGGGCGTTGAAGGGAACCCCGCTGCGCACCACGGATTCCTGGGTCCACCAGAGTAGGGAGTCCAGAATGTCCGGGGGCACTGTGACTATGGAGTCCCATAGGCCCTTGGACTGGCAGAAGGCCTTCGCCAACCATGCCTGCAGAGGTCTCATCCTCATCTTGGCATGTCGCACTATATAAGTGCAAGCCGCCATATGGCCCAGCAGCCTGGAGCAGAGGAGTCATGATGGGGGACCAGATTAGTTCCGAGATCAGCTCCACTATGGAGAAGAACCTGCTGTGGGGCAGAAACGCTCTTGCCACCTTCGCATCGAGGAGGGCTCCCACAAATTCTATGCTCTGGGATGGGGTCAGGGATGACTTTTCGACATTTATCAAGAGCCCTAACCTTAAGAAGAGAGCTCTTATGAGTGATACGTGAGCTTCTACCTGCTCGTACGAGCGACCTCGGATTAACCAGTCATCGAGATACGGGAACACATGTACCCCTCGATTGCGCAGAAAAGCGGCAACCACAGCCATACATTTTGTGAATACCCTTGGCACAGTACATAACCCAAAGGGAAGTACCGTAAACTGAAAATGGTGATGGCCCACCATAAACTGGAGGAACCTCCTGTGACCGGGCCTGATAGCCACATGGAAATAGGCGTCCTTTAGATCGAGAGTCACGTACCAGTCGCCCAGTTGTAGCACTGGGATGACCGAGGCTAAAGTCACCATTCTGAACTTGTGTTTTACCACCACCTTGTTTAAGAACCGAAGGTCCAGGATAGGACGGACTCCCCCTTTTGGTTTTGGGACAACAAAATAATGGGAGTAAAACCCCTTGCCCCGCAGGTGCGGGGGAACCCTTTCTATTGCCCCTTTTTTGAGGAGTTCCCCTACTTCCTGAAACAGGATGTGTTCATGAGGGGTGTCCCTTATTAGGGACAGGGTAGGGGGTTTTGAAGGCGGTGGGCCCAGGAACGGGATAGAATAGCCCGAATGTACAATGTTCAGGACCCAGGCATCTGATGTTATTTGGGCCCATGCCTGGGCAAAATGGGAAAGCCGGGCCCCAAACGGGGGACTAGGGTGGCAGACTGGTCCAAGACTCTCTAGCGCCATGTCAAAATTGAGGCTTGCCCTGATTGGGAGGGCCGTGAGGGCCTGCCCTCTGCGGATCTGACCTGGGATGACGACGTCGACCCCTAGGCCCTTGAGGGTGCGCAGTCGCCCTGGGACCTCCACAGGAGGCCTGGGAGCGGCGCCTCCAGAAGTCCCCACGGGGGATCTGGGGCTGCGCTCTACCCTGTTGCCTAAACGGCAGTTGTCGCCGCTGCGTGGCTGGCGTATGTATGCCTAAGGACTTCAGGGTTGACCTAGTGTCCTTTAGGGTATGGAGCCTGGAATCTGTGTGCTCCGAGAACAAGGCCTTCCCTTCAAAGGGCAAGTCCTGGATAGTATGCTGGACATCCGCGGGGATCCCCAAGACGTGGAGCCACGCTCCACGGCGCATAACGACACCCATCGCCATGGTGCGGGCTGCCGAGTCCACGGTGTCCAAAGCCGCTTGGAGGGCAGTTCGTGTGATGACTTTACCCTCAGAAGCCATAGCTGCAAACTCCTGGCGGTCCTCCATCGGGAGTCGGTCTTTAAATTTTTCGACCGCCTGCCAGGTGTTGAAAGCATATCTGCTCAGCATCGCCTGTTGGTTAGTGATACGGAGCTGTAGAGCACCCGTAGCGTATACCTTGAGGCCCAACAAGTCCAGCTTCTTAGGTTCCCTTGCCTTCGGTGAAGGCCCGGGCTGGGGAAGCCTTTCTTTTTGGGCCGCGGCTTGCATGACCAATGATCCCGGGATGGGTTGTGAGTAAAGAAAGTCATGACCTGACTGCGGGATGAAATAACGCCTTTCCACCCCTTTTTGGGTAGGAGTCAGAGTTGCTGGCGTTTGCCACAGGGCATTAGTAATTTTTGAAACCGTTTTGTTGAGCGGTAGAGCGAACCGCGCAGGCGTGTCCTCAGTGAGGATGTCTACCATCGGGTCGGTATCCTCAATTATGGGCTCAACCGGAACAGTCAGGTTGGAAGCCATGTGCCTCAGGAGGTCCTGATGTGCTCTGGAATCCATTGATGGTAGCCCGGGTGCTGGGTCTGCCAGTGTCTCATTGGGGGAGGACGACGACGACGACTCCTGGACCAACAGGGGAGCCGTCGCGGACAACTGCGGAGCCGGTTGGGCGGCCTGAGCTTCTGGAGGGGCTGTCTCCAGCACTGGTGGTTGCGGTGCCGCAGGGTCTTGTTGTGGCACTCGAAGGAGGGAGGGGGGCACCTTAGACAGGGACGCAGAGGGACGGGAATGGTGCCCTGAAGCCTCCGACCCCATAGATGGTGGTGGTTGTCCCTGCCACTGATGATAGGCCCAGGGAGTCCAAAAAGGCCATTGCGGATGAGGGGGCCCCATCTGCTGGTTGTGGTTCCTTCGGTGCCTAAATCTGGATCTGTGCGTCGAAGAAGCTCCCGAAGACCCTGATCGCACCGACACCACGTCCGAGTCCGAGGAGTAGTCGGATTCCCGGCAAGGGGGAGCCAACAAGGAGTGCGGCACAAACTTGGCCATCAACTCCGGTTTGCCCGCATGCGCACGGCGAGCACGTGCCATCTGCGGTGCCAGGGGACCCAGACCCGGTGCGGTGAACTCTGATGGCGCAGACAGCTGTGGTACCGGGGTGCCCAGGCCCGGTGCCGGTTGCCCCATAAGTAACTGCGGCACCGGGGTACCCAAGCCCGGTGCCTTTTGCGGCACCGAGGTGTTCAGGCTCAGTGCCGTGTGCGCCATTTGTGGCACTGGGATGCCTAGGCCCGGTGTTGGTTGCGTCGCCAGTAGCTGTGGTACCGAGGTGCTCAGGCTCGGTGCCGGTTGCAATGCCTGGAGTAGTGGAACCAGGGTGACCAGGTCTGTTACCGGGAGCGCCGTGTACAGTTGTGGCGCCGGGGTGCTCAGGCCCAGTGCTGTTTGTGCCGCCTGAAGCTGCAGCACTGGGGTGCCCAGGCCCGGTGCTGGTTGCGTCGACTGTAGCTGCGGCAACGGGGTGCCCAGGCCCGGTGCCGGTTGTGCCGACTGTAGCTGCGGCACCGGGGTGCTCAGGCCCAGTGTAGTTTGTGTGGCCAGCAGGTATGGCACCGAGGTGCTCAGGCTTGATGTCGACTGAGTCGTGCCCGACTGGAACGGTGCCGGGGTACCCAGGCCCGGTACCGGGGTAGACCTCTGGGCCGATGCTGGTGCCGATGACGGCATGGAGACGGACGTCGACTCTTGGGAGGCCAGATAGCCCTGGGAGTATGGCATCGGTACGGCCAAGCGGGGCTCTGGCAACTTGGAGAGCAACGACCTGCCATGGCTCGAAGCTCCCTGGAAATGACGACCCGGTGTCGTGAAGGGGCCCGTAGTAGTAGTGGGAGCCGAACCCAACGGGGTTGGTCCCGATGCATACGCCACTGTAGCATGCCGACCCTGGTCATGCAAGGGTGACGGCGGTGCCCTTCGGGCTTGCCCCGTGGGCGACCTTGACGCGTCCGAGTCAACCGACGATGGCGGGGAGGTCGTAAGGCTGATTAGGTCCTGCGCCGCTTCAAAGGTGTCCGGCGTAGACGGACGATGACAGGGCAGGCGGCCAGGGCTCGCTAGACTCCCTCGGTGCCGACGGTAAGCCAGAGGGGAGGTGCATACCGGTGAACTGCCGGTGCAGTGTCCAGTCGACGTCGGCTTCTTGGACGGGGACCCGCCCCGGGACTTCTTCACCCTCTTAGAAGGTGGAGAGTGAGACCGGTGCCGGGATCTTGACGCTGACGTCCGGTGCCGGTGTACGGCCTCGCACGTGGAGGCCGGTGTGCTGTGCACCGCAGGCTGGTCCGGCGGTGCTGGTTGAAGCGCTGTCTCCATGAGGAGAAGCTTCAAGCGGGAAACTCTGTCTTTTCTCGTACGAGGCTTGAAAGACTTGCAGATTTTGCAGGCAATTGCCAAATGAGCCTCACCCAGACACTTAAGGCAGCTGTCGTGTGGGTCACCCCTGGGCATAAACTTCCCGCAGTCAGCGCACGTTTTGAAGCCTTGCAGCCCTGGCATTCCTTACCCCCAAGGGGGGGGAAGGAACAAAAAACAAAAAACCTAATTATCTAACTATACAACTATTTACAAAGTGAGAAACGGGAACCATTAACCTATCTAAGCCTAACAGCTATAGAGAGAGAGAGATGCTCCAACGACCAACACGGTGGTAAGAAGGAACTGAGGTGGGGCAGCGCCGGCAGGGGTACTTATGCCCCGCCACGGCGGCACCACTCCAGGGGGCGCCCCGCCGGCGCTACGGGTACTGCTAGGGAAAACGCTCCAGAAGACCTGGTGCACGCGGCGCGCACACCTACTTCGAATGGACATGAGCAACCACTCGAAGAAGAACTGATGTGCTGGGAGTTTTGGCTGCGGGGCCATTCTCACTAAGTTCTGTCAATCGAGAGACTCAGGGGCAGCCAGTGACTCTGAGGTGAGACTGGGATTGTGACCATGGGGTGCACAGTTGTTACTGACGTGGGGAAGTCAAACTCTAGGACCCCCCACCCGCGTGTGTCTGACAGTTTCCCTGAGACCGGCGCTCCCAGCCGTGAGCCTCTCCAGACAGCCTGATGGGTGAGCAACGTGGAACAGCTTCAGCAGAGCAACAGAGAAGCCCCTGTAGTTCCCAAAGCACAACCCACAAATAGGAGACTGCCAACGGCCATGGAGTCTGCTGTAGGGACAGCTCATAGCCTGCAGTGGCCGTGGATTCCCAGCCAACCCTCTGCACTATAGAAGGTTGGCGAGGGGTTGTTGTTGTTGTTGCTGAAATGACTGAAAAACACAAAGAAACCTGCTTAAAACCCTTCCCCAGAGACTTACCTGCCTGGTGCTTTTCCATCTCTGACAGCATTTTGTCGGCCTGGAGAATGGAGGCTGCTTCTGTCTTCTTGCTGTCCATGAACTGCTGCAGCACCTGCTCCGCCTGGGGACGAGGGGGCAGGTCAGTCTCTGCACTCAAGGCTGCGCTGGGTGCGAGGGGCACAAGGTGCTGATCTCTGGGTGGGGGGCACTAGCAGGGGGAGAATTGCCCGACAAGAACTCAGCCTCTCGGCAGAGCAAATCGCCCCCGAGACGCGGCCGGGAGCTGGAAATCCGTGAAGGGAGGCTGCTGAGTGACCCGCAGAAAGCCCCTCCAGCCGGGGGTGTGAACAGGGGCTGAAGGAAGAGGGTTCATGTGTGTGTGTGTGTGCCGGGGGGGGGGGGGGAATGAGCACTGGAGACAAGGCAGAGTGGTGTGAGGAGGGGCTGAGGGCAGAGGGTTTGGGTGAGTGTGGGGGGTGCAGGAATCAGGGGAAGGGACTGAGGGTGTGGGGGGCTCAGGGGAGGGGGCTGAGGGTGCAGGAGGTACAGGACTTAGGACTGGGGAGTGTGAGGAGCAACTCAGGGGTGAGGATTGATATGTGTAGGCGGCAGTGGTTTGGGCTGGGAGGAGGGGTGAGGGAGGGGTTTGGGTCAGTGTGAATGGGTGCAGGAGTCAGGGCAGGGGCCAGGGAGGGGGGGGAGTTGCAGGAGTCAGGACAGGGACTGGGGATGTGGGGGGCTCAGGGAAGGGCAGAGTGGGCGAGAGATGCAGGAGTAAGGAGCATTGGGGAGTGTGAGGAGAAGCTGAGGGCAGGGGTCCAGGGTGTGGTGACTGTGTGGGGGTCAACAGGGCCATTTAGGGAGAGAAGGAAGCAGGGAGGGAGGGGTTAGGGATAGCTGATTGATATTCCTGTCACTGTCAGAGAGCAAGACGGGTGGTGTGGGTCACTCACTGCCCTGAGACTTTGTCAGCCATGAGAAGGTTCTGTGCTGTCCTCTCAGTCCCAGTCCCGCCTCCTGCAGCTCAGTGCCCCAGCACCGGACCAGGGTGCAGCCCCTCACCCTCACCGCCGGCTTCAACTACTGTGTCTGGTGCTGAGCTGGGCTAACTGGCCTGTAATAGCCAGGATCCCCCAGGAGCCTTTTCTCCAGACGGCATCACCTGCTCCCCACATGCTCCCCGCCTGTGAGCTGGGACAGAGCCTGGGCTAAGGGACCTTCCCCCTCAGTAGCTGTAGAGCTTTGTAGCTGGTCCCTTGAGAACTCTGCTCCCCTCCATCCTCTGAGCAATGGGTCAGTCTGGGCTCTTGTTCCCCCCTCCATCCTGTGATCATTGATTGGGTCAGTCCCGAGTTCTCCTAGCTCTCATGGCTTATTACTAGGACCATCCTGAGAAGTTTGGTGCCGTGTTCAGTCCCCCAAGGGGGCTCTGTGGGGAGGGGCAACCCCTCCACATGGGCGGTGGACCCGCTGCAGAGGGGATGGCAGTCAGGGCCGTGGGGGCAGGAGCTGAGGGGTCAGGACCAACCTCCTCACTACCCCAGTGGTGGCAGGATTGAAGAGACCTGGGTCCAGCTGCAGTAAGACGAAGGCCTAAAACACAAGCCAATGCAGCACAGGCCTGATCTGAGGTCTGAGGCCCAGCTGACAATGAACAAAACACGTCGAACATAAAGCAAAGCTAAGCTGTGAGCAAAAGCAGACCCCTGCTCACAGACCTTGGCATGAAGAGGGTGAGACTAATTGATATTAGGTATAGGGTGAGACTAACTGATAACTGGGATTTAGCAGGAGTTGTAAACACACAGCTCAGAGAAAAAGCCAATGGGACCCACTTCCCACAGATACCAACTCGTGGTCAGGAAAAGGGTCTAAGATAAGCAGTTGATGGATGTCTGCTGCCCACAGACACCGACTCCGCGTTGAGAGAAGGTTGATACCTGATGGATGGAGATGGTCTATTGAGATCCCGAGGCACAAGGTGATTAGTGGTAACCTGGTAACCTCAGAGGGTGGCAACCACATAGGTCAGCAGTGATGTGTTCGTACCTGTATATAGGGTGGTGTCTTGGGGTACAGTCTCTGAACGGCCTAGGGGGGCAATGGAAGTGTTCCATTGTTTTGAGCCATTTCATTGTTACAGGGTACATATGCACAGTGGTTCAGTAGTGTCTATTGACAGCTAGGAATGTGCTTAATAATAAACCTGGCCTGACACCTTCCATCCTGATCTGATCTGTGCTCTTTGGGGGCTCTCTTGGGGTCTGCTGTGAAGTGCACAAGTCGCCATGGCCCACATCCCTGAGCTCACATGCAAGCAGCCTTCTGGTTATCATCACAGACAGAGTCAGAGATGCTGAGGACATCGCGACAGTAAATCCAGGACCCTGCTACCTGGCAGCGTTGCTGACCAGCTGCCTGAATAACAAAACCAACCTGCTCTGTCCCCCGGCTCGCAGCTGCATTGCTTGGGAGAGGGAGCTGAGGGGAGAAGTGTCAGTGCTGGTGGGAAATGGAGCGAGGCAGCTGGAAGCTGGGGGAGTAGATCCGGTGCCATCCCACATGCAGCACAAAGCTGCCTCAGACACTAAAGAATTTGGGGGAATGTGGTGCGACATTGGGGGCGGGGGCAGTGCATTGCATGGCTCATGCCTCAGCCTGCTGGGCTTCCAGGAGTTGTCTGACTTTCATAACTGTTGCTGCCAGCCCAGGGCACCGGGGCTGTGAATGGCCGAGCCCAGAGGTACTGGGGATATGAATGGCCAAGCCCAGGGGCACTAGGGATGTGAATTCCTGGGCCCAGAGGTTCCGGACTGCCTCTGGGCCGTGTGACTGTTGGGATTACAAGTGTTATTCTTTTTATAATTGTATTTTAGGTTTAGTAATGGAGCCATGTAAGGATATATTTTCTTGTCTTAAAGTGTAGTGAGTTTAGCAAGTAAAGAGACAGAGTTCTGGAATTGTGTC